>NC_134710.1:432342612-432646135 GCF_043290135.1 Rhipicephalus microplus | reverse complement strand
CTGAAAGCTTAAAATCTATTGCATACTTACGTGAAATCAGCGATCACAAAGTCATTTATACCATATTTAACTTCACCCCAAAAATACGCCCCATTTTCCGCAAAACGATTCACTTGTATGGTAAGGGTAATTATGAATTAATTAATCGTGAATTACGAGATTTCCTACCATACTTCAAACTCAATCTCGGTTCCTGTTCTCTCAATGACAGCTGGCTAATGCTTAAGGACAAGATAACTGACTTGACTAATAAATTCATCCCCACAGTGAGCTTTACTGCCAATAAAAATAAACCATGGTTTTCCAAAAGTTTGAAAACACTTGAAAATAAAAAAAAGCGCCTCTTCCGAGCTGCGAAGTTTAATGGTAATGCGTGCGCATGGGGCAAGTACTATGCTGCGGAAGATGCTTATTATGCTGAAATTAGAAAAGCGAAACAGACATTCTATTGCAATGATTTATCTAAAATTCTGAAATCTAACCCTAGAAAATTCTGGGAAATCATAAACCCGCAATCATAACCCTAGAAAATTCTGGGAAATCATAACTAACACAAGACATCATGCTTACAAACGATAAAAATGAAGACGTAAGCGACACTGTTTGTGCCAATATCTTTAACACCGCGTTCTCATCAGTGTTCACTAAAGAAGCCAACGTACCGTTTCCGACGCCACCTACTACGACAATACCAGTGATGGCCCCTGTTGTGTTATCCATTAGTCGCATTTCATCACTCATTGACAAATTAAAACTTTCATCATCAGCTGGCATAGACAATATTAACTCTAAATTGTTAAAAAACACTAAGGAAATTATTGCAGTGTACTTTTCGATGATGTTTTCATTGTCACTCGAAACAGAAATTTTACCAGACGACTGGAAGGAGGAAAAGGTCATTCCAGTCCACAAATCAGGTAACAGACAGTCCCCCCTAAATTATTGACCCATCTCTCTAACAAGCGTCCCCTGCAAAATCATGGAACATGTCATATATTCACACTTCATGAACTTTCTTGACACCAACAATTTTTTTCATTCTTCCCAGCACGGATTTCGTAAATCATTATCCTGTGAAACCCAACTTGCTATATTTATTCATGATATACACTCTTCTCTCGATCGTCACTTTCAGACCGATGCAATCTTTCTCAACTTCGCAAAAGCCTTTGATAAGGTACCGCACAAACGCCTGCTATTAAAACTTTCCCAGCTGAACCTGCACCCCAACATTCTTGTATGGATCACACAATTTCTTTCTAACCGCTCTCAGTTCGTCTCCATTAAAAATACCCATTATATCTCCCTCCCAGTAACATCCGGCGTCCCCCAAAGATCTGTACTCACACCCCTCTTGTTCCTAATATATATTAATGATCTTCCTGTTCATGTATTTTCCCATATCCGTTTATTTGCCGATGACTGTGTCATCTATCGCACAGTTACTAACATTTCTGATCAAACTACACTCCAACAGGATCTGGATCTCGTGCAACAGTGGTGTGACCTTTGGTTAATGAGGCTTAACCTCACTAAATGCAAACTTGTCTTATTTCAACGCCAGCGTAATCCTTTATCATTCTCATACCTAATCTCTATTTCCGCTATCGAACAATTTCAGTCATATAAATACCTAGGCGTCACCTTAACATCTGACCTTTCCTGGAAGACACACATCAACAACATCATATCATCCGCGAACAAATCCCTCGGTTTCCTAAAGCGTCATTTGCGTTACGCACCACTAGACATAAAACTTCTGGCTTACAAATCGCTCATCAGACCTAAACTAGAATACGCAGCGCCCATCTGGAGCCCACACCAGATATACCTAATAAACGAAATAGAATCTGTACAAAATCATGCCACTAGGTTCATTCACTCTTCATATTCATACGACATAAGCATATCATCCCTAAAACGTGACATTGATATTGCTAATCTTTCTGTGCGTCGCAGCATCGCCAGCCTCTGTTTGTTTCACAAGTTCTTTCACAGTTCCCTCAATCAAGCTCCTTACATCATCTCACCAACGCGCATATCTCACCGCACAACCCATCCTTATTCAATCGCATTTTTTCTTCGCACAGCAGTGGACTGGAATGGCCTTCCCCATGACATTGCAGCCATCACGTGTTCATCAACGTTTGCGCAAAACATAAGTACATAGTGTTTGTCAGAAAATCACTCTCTGTAACCTCCATTCGTTAACCCACCCCTTATGTAATACCCCCTCACCGGGGTCTTTAAGATAATAAAGTGAAGTGAAGTGAAAGTTAGCAATGCTAACCACATGCTTGGCTTGTGCCAGAAATGTTGCACCACTCCTTCCTTTCTTAATGTTAACGTACAATCAAACCAAAACATGTGCACGCATGTGCCTTTAACACATTTTGTAAACAGATTTGTCCGATGCCTATGAACAAGCCTTACCAATGCCTTTTGGCCTGTTTGACACTTCAGGGCCTTCGATGCACTGTAAGGGCACAAGAAAACTTGTGGGTCTTAAAGGTGACTTGTTTCAAGACTTTGCAATATGATGGTTGATTGAAAGTGATAAAATAACGAAGTTGATAAATGAGTTAGTTGTGGTGTCTTGTATAATAATATGCATACTCTGTGAAAAAGAAGCAAGCATGCAAATTAGTAAATTCATAATGAAAACATAATGAAATCAGTGCTAAATTGGTTGTTATGGTAACTCACCTGCAGTTTGATCGTAATTATGGAATATGAATGTTTAACTATCTTGAGTTTTAATGAACTGGCATTTAGTTTGTGAATAACAGTATGCTAAAGAGCATGTACATATTCTTGTTTGGTTGTACAACAACAGCGTTAGGAAATATTTTTAAAGAATGAGTGGTAAAAAATTTGTGGCACAAGCCAAGAACATTATTAGCATTGCAAATTTTGTAGTCAGCCTGGACATACGAGAATAATTTAACAGACATCTGCCCAGCCAAGTATTTAAAATTACCAAGGATGTTTCAAGGGACGACTACATAATAATTGCACCTGCATGCATGAGCTCGTGTCTCTCAAGTTTTATGCATGTGCTTCGTCATGGCAGAGCACGGTGCAAATAAACCCAATGGTTGTCGGCCACTGTTTGGTACACAAGTTGTGCAGCAAAACGAATTTGAAATAAATTTTAACACAAAATGTTTCATTGCTATTTCGCAGTTGATGTATTATTTCCATTGCAATATAAAAACAAGTACATCCAATACTGGCTGTATCTCCCTTTGCAGCTGTGATAAGGACTCCTAGCAATCTCAAAAGTAGGAATCGAGTATCCGGCGAAAACATCAAGCCCTTAAAATCTACAGAAGTGTTAAGAAAGGGTAAGTAACAATTGTATAAGTAGCAAAATCACTTTCCTAGAGCGAAGCAGCCAGCTGCACTAGATAAGCTGTCATGCTTAATGCGTATAACCTGCCAGGGATGAAATTTATGATACTTTTACACATTTTCTCTTTATTTCAGTGCACTTAACATTTTAAATTTTATTAAACTAGTAAAAAATATTTAGGTCTACAAATAATGGCGACTGAATCAGATAGAACAGTATTCAACTTGGTATGTGAAATCATAGAATATTTTGCACGCCCTTCGAATTTGGCAGTTTCAGAATTTCCCAGGGACACATACTTCTCCATATGGGCTTTACATGTTTTCTAGAGAAAGCTTCTGGGCCATCATCGTGAAATAATTTTTTTAATTAAGCGATCATAGCAAGTGTTGTACTTCATTTGTTTTTTGCAAAGCAGTTGTAGGGTTCACATATCTCTATTTTCAAGAAATATGAAGTGAATGAATGAAAGTATAGTTAGGCAGCTAACTGAATGATATAGTGACCCCTATGGACTATGACCACTGGAAGGGTGGAGCGGGTGTTGTTACACGTGGACTTACAGGCTGTTAAGGGTAGATAGACAAATCTGGCTGATTGTGCATAAGTATTAGGGCATGTAAGTTCGGATTAAATACCAGACAAAGATTACAGGCAGCAGTCCTGATAGATGTGAGCTGTTGGAACCAGTTCAAGCTGGAAAAGAAGTGGTGATTTAATTGTGACACATTTGTTGAAACTTTGAAAACCAGGAAAGTTTCTCGAGCAGGCAATGTTAAGTGATGTTTTTGATGACTGTGACATTGCACACTGTCACTCTGCACATGTGTCTGTTTCCTTATATATTTTCTACCAAAGCCACAAACAAAGATAGATGGTAGTTAACTCGCGTCCTGTGTTTCCTGTCTTATGCAAGTGTCATTCTGCACTTTATTACCTTAGAAGTACTTGTTGTTGGGCAGGTTGGTATAACATTATTAGGGAAAATTCTAGACGATGCGAATGTGTGGTGCAGTGTAAATATTTTCTGTAGTTCAGCTGCAACTGACGCTCTTTTTCTGTGCTTTTTCATTTTTCCAGTGATGCTTAGGCATCTATAATTTTCCCCCTAGCTTAATTACCTCCCTGAAGTTATGCATCATCTTGCCCATTAACAAACATTGTTAAACTATTGTATGTGGCATTGTTGATGCAAAATGACCTTAGAGTATATGCTAAAGCTCCTGCAGGATCACCGGCTGAATGTGACAACCAGTTCACCATTTATAGGACCCGAAAGTATTGACATTTTCAATATATCTGTTCGCACAGTGCTTCATTGGAGTCATGCAAGCTTAAAATATGGTGCTCCCACAGAGAAATTTTTCTTCCTGTGCTGTGACCAACGGGAAAACTATGTAGACAATAACGAAAAGAGATCACAACTAGGCTTAGCTGTGCGATCTCTGTCTCAATAAAAATGTAATAAATTAATGCAAGTGTGCTTATATCACCATGGTGTTGCCAGTTTATTACTACATTTGATATGAACCTCTGCTCGCTCCACCATGGTGTTCCCAAGGGTGTACACAGTCTTACCTCTGAGACAGCCTTGCCAGAACTAATTTCACTGTCACAATCTTGAACAGGTGTGCAACAAGCATGCACCAGTGCAGAGAACACAAGAGAAGTGGTCACTGCTTGTATGTTCAAGGTCGTATGCACGCACACCGGACCATGATTTTGCAGTGTCTTACATTTTGAGTGGAGTATACATCATGATGGCTGGAGCAGTCTCTGTGGTCACCAGCTAGACAATCACAATGTGCATATTGTTGCTTGAGACAACTGTTTAGGACAAAAAAAGGGCACCGTAGAAAAAAATATTTTTAGGCTAATGCAAGGGCTCGTGGTGAGGAGACTCTCAAAAGGTATATGGTGTGTCATCTTGCAATAGAGAAGCAACATTTATACCTAGTTTATGTTAGTAGGAGTCTGCTAAACATTGGCCATTCAAGCTTGTGGCTAGAGAAAAATGATGTCCAGAAGATACCCTCCTGAAATGTTAACCTGCACCGTCCTCCCTTGCCCTTCTTGGTACACTGGAATTTTTGCCCTATAGGTACTAATTCCTTCAGTGGGTACTCTTGAAGGGCTTCTGAATAAGCTCACTCTTACCACCTGCATTACCCGAGGGCAAATCCTACTGTTGGAACTTGTTTGCTTGGCAGAAATTTTTAACAGCAAAAGAAGCTTCACTGGTTGCACAAATAAAGCTACAGCATTGCAAGATTACTATGATGTTATGTACACAGACCTCCCCCATATAACTCACTAAAATGTCACCACTTACCTGTATGGTGAGCCTGATTATGCCTTAAGACAGCATGTAAGTTTCTTGATCCTATACTTTTTAATCAGTACATTAACCTTGAAAAAACAAGATCATCACGTGCAGTCCGTAAAACCAGTGCCTATGAACTGCAATGATGCCATCGAAAGCATTAGCAAAAGTAAATTCACCCTGCTGGAAAGCAAATTCTGCATGAAGCCTGTAAATGTACTGTTAACAAAGTCTTCTCGACAACTTCATTATGTCTATTTTTGTAATTTGCATAATCCTGTTTCATACATACCTTGCTGTTCACCCTATAATTATTGACCTCTGAGTGTTACTTAAGTGACCATGCTCAGTTAACATACCTGCAAGCCTCAGCGCTAACCTAATAAAATTGGAAACTTTAATAAAGTAATGCTCTCTTATGCTCACCCCTTCAAAAAAAAGTTCTTAGCATCTCCTGAAAACCCATTCTTTAAAAACTTGATCATCAGAGATGCAATGTATCTCCACACCTGATGACAGACATTTGTGCAATTACAGCCACATTATTATTCATTCCAAAATATTTTTGTTGCTCCACAACATAAAGTTTCGAAAAGAGCGTTTCATTGTGCAAAATTTGGTATACTGCAAAACATGCTGGAGTATTTTCAAAACTGGCACAAGCGATTTTTCCAAGACATGAAAATAACCATTTTCTCATGGTAACGAAAAAGTTAAACAAATAATAGCTTTAAAACCAAATAAAAATATCTTACAGCCAATGCTCGGCACTTATATTCGGTCAGAAGTGACCAAGCATGGAGGACTATTAAACAGCACAAGCATCTCAAGCTTCCCAATTTAATGTCAGGGATGCTTTAACCTGCTCTAGATATACATTTTTTTGCTCTAATACCAACATTTCACTGCTCCAAATCCTATTGCAGCTGTATCACACCTGCTTTTCCAGTACCTTCTTCAGGTGCTGGAAAAGTGGCCACCAAGCTAAAGGCACTGGCTCCTGTTTCTTCGAGCAGAACATTTATATAGCACAATTTACACAGTTTTGATCAAAATACAACATAAGTTTCCGATATGTTGGCTCCACAACAAATGAAAATTTTTTTGTATTAGTGTGTAATGCTTCTAATTTGGCTGGTGACTGTATAGGTTGCAATGGCAACTGCTGGCTGAAAGATTTATTTGGAGGTTATGTTCCCAGACAACGTTCATCGCACATTTCACATGTAGCAATTCTGGCGGGTGCACGACATGTACTCTTACTGTATTGTACCTTTTGCGGATGAGCCTGGATAAGTGCAACATTGAGTTGCGCAATTAATCCTCCATTTGCCATTCAATTTGGCTCCATAGTCTTGTACTCCCACACGCTGCACAGATATGATTCCTCGCAGTTTGAGTGCCCCACCTGGCAGCGTTGCTGAGAGAAAGGGTGCCATCACGCAACTGCCATCAATAGTTCAACCACATGGCATTGATGGTAGTGGTGATCGGGGGGATAGTGGGAGCCAGTGATATGGCTGCCTTCTCTGGAAATATGGTGCATATAGCTGGCCTTATGGTGACCACCGCAAGAAGTAATATACATGGGTTGAAAGGATATTCTGTGCCATCTATGTGTCCCACCTTTAAACGTGGTTTGGTTGAGTGTAGTCTGTCAGGCCTGCTTGTAGCATCAATACTGCTTTCATTCAGTGTAGCACATATAACTTTGAGCCTACTTTTGTGTACTCCTGCTAAAATATAAATAGTCCTACATCGGCCAAGATTGCCAAGAGCGCTATAACTTCTGAAGGGTACTTGAATATAAAATTGTGTTTCATTATCATCATCAGTGTAACTATGCCCACTGCAAGACAAAGGCCTCGCCTATTGTTAGTTTATGCCTCATAAAAAGAACAAGAGTAGCATAAACAATATACAGACAATATCATTTGCATTGTGACAATATGTGAAATGGTACAAGATTGTCTGTCTTTCACATTAGAATACAGGATATTGCCACAGTTGTCATAACACAGAAATTTTTATAATCTTTTGAGAAGCTATTTGTCTTTTCGAAGCATAATGAGCCTGGTTGCCAGCCACTGAAATACACTCAAGGTAAGTCTTTATTGATTCTTAAGAAACTGGTAGAGCGAATGTGTCCACTGGCTCCATTTGCAGCAAATATTTTTATGCCTTAGGTTCTATATCACACCAATTTATTTGTCCACAGAAAATAATTCTACCTGTTTTTTTCTAGGATTCACGTTACACCATTGTGGAACACGTGTGGAAACTTGGGCACCTTGCAACCATGGGGATTCACACGACACCACCTGAAAAGTAATGCTTGCTATTAAAATACAAGTACAATTCTGCACAATAAAGTTCAATCCAATAACATCTGAGCATTTCTTATGAGTTGTGAATGCAAAGCAACAGGAAACAACCAGTTGAACATTAAGGCAGCCATAGCAGTAGCCTGTGTGTCAACGCTTTTTCCCAGCATTCAAAATTATTATGTTGTTTTCATACATTGATTTTCTTTCTAGTGATCATTAAGACAAATATTGAAGTCAAGAAAGAACATGTACACCGTCTTTAACTGGATCAGACAAGAAAAATGGTACCATCCATTCCAGCAGCTTGCTAGAGGGCCAGCCAATTGCATGGTTAAGTCAGCTGAGTAGTAAGAGATTTCTGGTTGAGATAGTGCCTGTTAGAATGCTTTGCCTAATGACTTGCATTATTCTCTTCTGTCCCAATGACCACAATTCGAGGCCATTTCTTCAAGCTAAGTGGAGCTAATTGTAAACCAAACATTTTGTACTTTCAACTTTAATTTCTCACGTGGAGAGCAGAGCATTGCCTTACTTAAGCTCAATGAGGTGGCCCTCGATGTCCCGCATCAGTGATACATAGTGTGTATGAAAATGGCATTTCTCAGCGAACATCAACCTCTTTGTCCTTGCAGTGAGCAATTATATTTTTTTCTAGGTTTTTGTGATTTATTTTTAGCTAGTATCTTGGACAGCACTACTACAGGGTGTCAAGTCAAGTTGTAATCGATTTTTAGGCATAATCTTTGTTGTAAATTTCAGTAAACAGACGTTCAAATTGCTTGTCCCCAATCGGTGTCTATGGGTCTTATGACCACACTATTGATGACGAGAAGGCACCTGACTGAAGAAGAAATGCAAGTCCTTCCTACAAAAAAATGCTGCTGATCTTTCACATTATGATGATCCTGAATTTATTGGCAATGATGCTTACAATGGCAGCTATGTGGAGCGTGATAGTGAGGACAGCAATGGCCAACAAGACGCCTCAATTGGCACGATGCCAGAAACAAGGAGTGCAGGGAAGTGGAGGAGGAGAGTGTCAAAATAATGTGCATCGTCAAGTGAAAAGACAGTATGGTTCAATGACAGAAGGAAGAATGTGAATGGTTGCTAAGTGTAACAGAATCATGACCGAGGTCGACTTCATCAGCTGCTTTGTATTCTACTATCACATTTATTGAACACAAGGAAGAACACTATCTGAATGTTCACTCACTTATTGTATATAACATTCATGCTCTAATGAGTGGATGAAATGTAAGAGCAAGCAATGGTCTCGAAAACTCGAGTTGACCTTAAAACGAACACGGCAACGTGTTTAATTGAAGCGTCAGCTGCTGTGTGTGATGGACAATGTAAAGGAGTACAAAATGAAAAGGAAAACTGAAGCAAGGGAATGTTTACCGGTCAACAGAGGCGCAAGATCACTCTGTCACCACCAGACAATGTGAGATCTGAAATTTGAGGCAACGTTCCTGCAAACCCTAAGCTTGGATGAAGAAGGAAAAACAGGAAAATTGAGTATGGAGATATGACTAGAGCGAATTCTTCAAAGTATGTTTTCTGTAGCCTCCAGAACAGAAACTGCTGTGAGGGCATCCACACCTGTTAGGACCCAAAGGCCTAATTTGGAGACAGCCAGGTTTGGTCAGTTCTTTTTTTTTTTTGTTGTTGATACAAATAATGTTTTTTTCTTTTGCTATATGCTTAAGACCGAAATAAAGAAGTTTCAAATAAACTTACCAGCAATTTTGTTTCAGGGACTGCGAATAGTATTGTTCTTATGCAGGGCAAGTAGGTGTCATAACTTAATACTCTTAAACTAACGTTTTTGCTTGGCATAAGCTGTACCTACATTGGTACATACTTGTTGACCTTGGCCCACAGTCTTAAAATAAGACATGTTTGTGTTTGGCATAAGGTGTACCTACATTGGTACATACTTGTCGACCATGGCCCACAGTGATTAAGACCAGCATTAGGTACATCATGAATGGGGTAACCACTTGCTTTACACTGACAGCTTGAAACCTCATCGAGCGGGCAAAAAGGGATCCCATGACAGCAACTTCAATAAAAAAATATGTTGATGATGAAATCATCAATATCAGTGATATTGATGATAAAATTGAGCTAAAGAGCAGAACTCGTATGTGTAAGCCTGCATGATGTCAGTTGTTTCTGATCTGATTTGCTCCCGTTTCGATTTTAAATAAAGAAGCAACGCACAAGTCAGATGGGCAGCACCACATAACACATGGAGAAAGAGTCAAGTACCCATAATAAACACTTTCTCTCCTCTTCCATCGAGTGAACAAATTGGTCAAAGCGCTAACTTTTAGATATTTCCGCTCGACTGCCATAAGAATAATAGTGCGTTTGTGCTACATTACGATTTAATTTTATTCGGGCAAACTTTTATTTATGCCTTTTGGCTATCTTCACTAGGAATGCATGACCTCCGAGATTAAAAATGTGCAAAGTAGCAAGCGTGTACTGACCCAACTTCTACGCTCCTGCGCTATAAATAAACTAAAAGAAACCAGCGAGCTTAAAAAATGTTAATAAAAATTCTAGAGAGCCAATATACGCGACAAAATTAAGGCAAAGTTACAAAAACATTGGTAGAAGTAGCGTTTGTCAATTTTGGCAACTACGTTTGCAAGTCTGGCAACCATTTACAATCGTCGCCGCATTAGCTCACGTTATGTTGAGGTCCATTTGTTTCACGCCCTCCTCCTGTATACACACGGAGGAACATGTGCTTGTGGACTGAGCGGCGATTACGATCGCATTTACGTACTGCCATGTTTGTTGTTCAGGAGTATGTTATGCAACTGCCAACGTTTTCGAAATACATTACGCTTGCCTTATGCGATCCCGCGCAGCGTTGCCGTCGACAGCGTGAGGTACGTAAAAAGTGTTTATATATGTGTGTATATTTTGTGAACGCCGCGGTGCATCATCATACCAGTCATTGCATCGCTGTTCGATCGCTTCTGTCGTTAGGAGGTTTGGCTTGACAGCAAATCGCTAGCGTTTTCGCGCGAAAAACAAAACGAAGTCGCAAAGTATAGTTTACCGGTAGGAAACGTGAAATTGAGTCCGGATTCCCGAATGGTTCATTCGGATTCCCGAATGATCCCTGAACCATTTTCAAAATGGTTCAGGGATCGCCAATAAGGTGCTTGCGATGAAAATTAAACAAATTTAAATGCGACGAAGCTTCACAAAGGACAACTTGTTCGCAGTGTACTATATTTATGGTTTCGTTTGAAAAATTGAGAAAGTATCGACTCTGTGTGGGCCTTCCTCCATACATGCTTAGTTGATTTCGCGCTATTCACACGCACGCACACACACAAATAAAGCGATAGCTATCTTGCGCAGCTAATAACCCTTATGATAGTGTAATTAAGTTTTTTTTTTCTCGAAAGCGCTTGACCTCTATAGTACTGTTATAGCCGTTCTAGTTGAACCAAGCTTCAAAACTGACTATCGTCTTCTTGAGCATTTATGCTTATGCAATTGATTACTCTGCAGGGTTCACAACATTATATTGCCTGACAACATGAAAGAATTTCAAGCGCAGATGCCATTTATGATTAAGAGTGTTAAAGGATGTTAGCGTTGCCTGGAACAATCTAGCATCAAACAAAAACATCAACATTATTTATGTCAAGCTCAACTGTGACCTAGTTCAGGTAGTTACCGATTTCATTCATACACTGTGTCTACAGCAACTATACTCAACCCGCTGCAACAAAGTTTATCAACAAAGTATACCCATTTTTTGATAGGCTGCACAAACTGAGGCCAGCCTATAAACAGCTTCAATGTTATAAAAAAACATGTTTTAGGCATTTCGTAGATTTATTTTGTATATCACAGGCTAAAGAAAGTGGAAAGTAGATACGACGTTAATGTTGTTTTTGAGCCTGCCAATGAGCTAGGTAAGATTTTGTGCAGCTGTGCAGAAAAAGAATGAGAAGAAAAAGATGAGAAGCACACTGACATCTTTTTATAAAATGCACCAATGAATTCACTAATTGCCATACAGGTGTAGTTTATAAGTTTACTTTTAGTTGCATCGATTACTATGTAGAGGGGATGGGCTGCTGTGTTAATCTGAGTTTAATGAAATAAAAAAGTTCGCTATCCAGAGGCTAACCTAATCTATCTTGACATTGTCAAGAATGCATGCTGCAATTCAATGAATGTGCAATTTTATACACGTACAGAAATGAAGAATGCATCCGACTATTGAGGCTTGACATATCGATAACAGTGGCATCTCATGCATGAATCAACAGTCTATTGAAGAAATCAAATGCCTTAACAGTTATCATGTACATAGACTCCCATGCGTGCTGGATTGATAGGTCAACCTATTGCTTGTGCATGCAGAGATAAGCTTTCGTGACTTCTTTCTTTTTTGCCACTGTGCACCTTTGCAGTTGTTAGACAGTGTTAAAGGCATTGTCACATCCTTCTTGCGTTTGTGCTCACATGCCTTGTCAGAATGAATGCTTACCAAGTAGCCCCGCCGCGGTGGTCTAGTGGCTAAGGTACTCGGCTGCTGACCCGCAGGGTGCGGGTTCGAATCCCGGCTGCGGCGGCTGCATTTCCGATGGAGGCGGAAATGTTGTAGGCTCGTGTGCTCAGATTTGGGTGCACGTTAAAGAACCCCAGGTGGTCGAAATTTCCGGAGCCCTCCACTACGGCGTCTCTCATAATTATATGGTGGTTTTGGGACGTTAAACCCCACATATCAATCAATCAATGCTTACCAAGTAGCCTAGCTTTCTCTTCTCCTAACCACTATGTTGTGCAACATAGCAAAGAAGCTTTCATGCTACACTATGGAGTCGCTCCATTGACAGTACGTAGTCATAGACTTTTATGTGCACCATAATCAGAGCTAAAAATTGCAGTACGTACGCTATTACATATCTCTGCCATGTTTTCTGCTTACAATATAGGAGGAAGTCACATTGAGAAGCCGCACTGCATTCACAGCAACTAGCGGAATATGTAAAGCTGTGGCACGTTACCATTTTGCTTGTTACAAGTCCATGATTGGCTTAGGTCAGATCAGTGCTTTCCATTATGCCGAATGGTGCGCGAAGTATCTGAACATAATCTTTAAAGAAAGTATACGGACAGCGGGAATACTTTTAGAATGGAAAACTGGAAAGGTGGTGCCTATTTATAAGACTGATGACAAACTTAAAGTAATCAACTACAGACCAGTTTCGCTACTGTGCACTTGTAGCAAGGTTTTGGAACATTTCATATTTAAGCATATCTGTTCTTTCTTAGAGGATAACAATTATTTTTTAAGTAGTCAGCATGGTTTTCGGCGCGGTTTGTCCACTTACACGCAACTTATTCACACTGTAAATGATCTAATGGTAATGCTTGACAAGGGCGGACAGATTGACATGGTTTTACTTGATTTTGAAAAAGCCTTCGACCGTGTGTCACACCGACATTTAATGTTAAAGATCCGATGCCTTTTTGACAATCCTCGGATAGTACAGTGGCTCGACTTGTATTTTACACGGCGTAGGCAATTTGTTCACATAGGCAATTCGGACTCAGAATTCGCATCTGTTTTTTCAGGCGTTCCTCAGGGTTCGGTGCTCGGCCCGTTACTCTTTTTAATCTATATTAATGATTTACAGATTACGTCACCAGTATGTTGCCGTTTATTTGCAGACGACTGCGTTGCATACATGCACATTCAGTCAGTGAAAGATCAACAAATACTAAACAACTTCTTAGCAGCTGTTAGCAACTGATGCTCAACATGGCAGATGCGCCTAAACGTTTCCGAGTGTGTTCAGATGAGTGTTACACGCAAGAAGGAGCCCCTGGTTTGTACCTATAGCATCAATAATGTTCCATTAGCTTCAGTAGACCAATTTAAATACTTGGGTTTGCATATCAGTTCTACGCTAAGCTGGAGTGGTCATGTGCAATTCATTGTTTTTGAGGCTTTGAGAAAACTTTACATGCTAAAAAATCGCATGATGCATTGCACTCCTAAAACTAAGCTTGTGGCCTACACGACATTAGTTAGACCGCTATTAGAATATGCGGACGTAGTTTGGGACCCGCACACCAAATGTGACATCGATTGCATTGAACGCGTTAAAAAAAAAGCGCTAAGATTCATCTTCAACTTGTACGGCAGGCACGTGTCCATTACTAACCTTAGACATTTAAGCGAACTTCCAACGCTAGAATCACGCAGGAAACTGCATCGACTGCAAATGCTTTACAATATTGTAAACGGTAACATTAGAATGGGCTTCACTGATTACATGCAGTATAACAGCGCAAGGCCAACAAGATGGAAGCACAGTAAGACGATTGTAAGGCCGCGAGTTAAAACGAAGGTGTATCAATTTTCGTTTTTTCCTCGAACGATAGCAGAATGGAATGAGCTTCGATGTGACATAGTCGGCCTATCATCAGTTCATGCGTTCACAAATGTCGTGCAAGATTATCTGTGATGTTATGCGCAGTTCTTGTCATTCTTTCTTTTTTACAGCTTAAAATGTATGTGGGTAACCATTTATTTCACGGTATTCTTCTGTTGACGTAAGCTGTCCTTCGGTTCACATGCTTATTTGTTTCGTTGGCCGTTTCACTCATGTTCTGAAATGTTGTATGCGTCTTTCGGGTGTTCAATCACTCGATCCTGTACGTGTTATTGCTCCTGTGTCTTACCTCAGTGTATTATTGCAAATGCTGTTGGGCTTGGTTTTTATGTTCGCGTCTTGAGTTCACATTCGGCCGCATGTGTTATCATTAGACATATGTGCATTTGTTCTGTTTTTCTTTCTTTTTTTTATTTCGGTTGTCGACTGAAACGATGCAATGTGTAACATTGTAATGTGATGTACCCATTCCTGCAATGGCTCCCAAAAGGCAGCCGGCAGTATCTGATAAGTAAATAAATAAAATAAAAATATTAGACTAAAAAAACGGGTACCTAAAAATTGGTTCCTGGTCCCTCTAAAATGAGACATTTAGTGTACGTTCTGGTTGTCTGTATTTCAGCGACGTTACGGTGTCCAACGTGCTGTAATCGCTGGTTTAATGTGAGGACGAAGGTGTGCTGCTTGGGAAGGAAATGAGATGCCAAAGCAGAGCAGAGGCTGTGGCAGCGAACCAGCCAAAAGCCCCCGAACGTTCTAGGCGCTTCGCACCACTGACGCTCGTCCTCTTTTTCTTTGGCTGGCTTGCCACTAATAGTGCTGCGCTACAGTATGAAGTCCAGAGCTCAATTGAGCTGTTGTTGTGTAGTAGGCCATTTGTCTTCCATATTTCTACTTTAATCATTTTGCCAAAGGTGGCATAATTTATAGTGTATTTTACCTAAAACCATAATTATTAGAATAACGTCGACCATATGAGGTTTTTGGACATGCACCTAAATCTAAATGCATGGGCATTTTTGAATTTTTCCTCCATTAAAATGCAGCCATCATCTCCAAGAATTGAACGAACCCATGTCTTTGTGCTTAAAAGTGCTACACCATACCTGATAAGGTACCATGGCGAGTTCTACTCGTGTTATCCTTGTGTATGGCTGGTAAAAGTAAGGAAAGTAGACGTACAAAATCTCCATCTCATTTCAACCTGTACAAAAGTTAGCCATGCGTGGATAAATGAAGAGTATAGCCGATTTCCAACAGTTGCACTGAAACATTTATTGGAAGTGAAGCTTCTTGTTACAGCCCAGAGGGCAATCTTACAATGTACATGCATCTTTTTCTCTGTCTGGGTTCTTGTGTCAGCACGCTTTGGTAGTTTTCTTAATGAGGTGTTGCCATAAAATTTGAGGCTTGCGTGTTTTTTATTGAAAATGTTTCTTATTCTTCTAGGAAGCATGATGCGTGTTTCAGGATTCACATATTCTTGCTAAATAATTTCATATCTCCTTATTTACACGAATTACTGCTTCTAGCAGCGGTTTCTGGGTGCCAAGATGGACAGTGATATTATTGCGTTGAAAGCTAGAGCACGTGGGCCCACAAACCTGGAACACACAGAGTGGTACATCCTCTGCTTTTAAACACACACACAAAGGCAACTGTCTGGCTACCGTCAAAATCCACGGAAATTTTCTAATAAAAAGTAATAGCACGTATAAAATTCCAGTATGTGCAGAGATCTTTACAGAGCACCCGGTTACTAGATAATGGTATTGACATCTTGTGACACTTCATGCAACCACAATTATAGGAACGTTTTTTTGTTTATCCTGAGTGATCGTGGTGAAAAATGTTTAAAAAAGCTTTGCATTCGGAACTACATCACTGATGAGGATTGACACCAGCAGAGAATTAGAATGTAGGTTTTCAACATTAGACCGGTTATCCCGTTATTCGATTCATTGGTCATTCGATTTCGAAAACCGGATTGACCAGATATTCGGTTGGTTATTCAATTAACAATACCTTGATGTTTGGATAATTGAATAACCGGATTTTTATTTTGTAATGCTAGTATAAATATTCGTTTTCTTAGAGTCTCGTGTTTGTAGGAAACGTAACAACTGTTTGTTCATGTCCGATATGTACTTTTATTGATCATCTCATATTGTTCATTTATCTTAATGTAGGAACATTACATGGGTCACTAGTGATAATGCCTCTTGAAAGGTGATTACCTATTCACAAACATTTCGTTAGATATTGCAATGGGTATGAGCCGAGAGAGGAGAAGAGGAGGAAGACGTGAACAGGTGCAGATACCAACGTAGACTGGTCCTTTTTCTCTCCGAATCCCAGATTTCACACCTATCTTTATTCCAGAATTTTTAGCCGTAGTATTGGCTCTTCGAAAACTGCCAATATAAATGAATTCCGTCATGATAATAACAGACTCCTTGTCGGTCTGCAGTGCTCTCATGGCATCCGGTGATTCTAAAACGTTAGGCAAATCCAACTCCCTAGTACCGAATCACTTAAACCAGGTGCGATTAGTATGGGTGCCGGGGCATAGAGGCATAACTCTAAATGAAACAGCTGATGCACTAGTGAAAGCGGCGCTAGGCGGACCAGCTATCAATATTGCCCCTACAACAGCCTTTATAGTCGCTTCTAGATTTCGGAGGCAAATGATGATGCGAGAATTCTCTACACCATCTTTAAAAAATTCTATGGATTTCAACCATCTAATGACACTCTGGAAAACTTCCTCATGTCATAACCGATGGCTGGAAGTTTTAATCACTCGATTTCGCTGTCGTATTCCTCCATTAAATTTTTATTTGTTTAGAGCAGGTTTGACTTCCTCTCCACTTCATTCTTTTTGTGGAGAAGAGGAAACTGTGGAGCACTTTTTCATCTCTTGTAGAAAGTTTTCAACATTAAGAAAGATATCACTAGAAATATCATTACGAATCCTTGGCTGAGCTTTGACAACGTCAAATTTACAATCCTTAGGTGCACATACCCTAGGGCACAGCTATGGGAAAGTGTGCGCGGCCGTGCAAGATATCATTGTACAGTCTAACAGATTTACTTAATAACCTCAATACCAAAAGGTTCTCAGTTAACCCACGTAGGCTATTGAAAAATTTTCTTTGATATCAATCAATTTTTGCTCAGTCAGTAGGAATTAATTCATCTAAGTTTTCAAAAATTATTTACACAAAAAAACAATATTTCTGTTAATTTTCATTTCACCAGTATAATTTATATACATTCGTTTTTTTAGTAAGCTACCAGATTCTTGGCCGATCCCCCAGAGTGGGTGTGAGCCACGAGTTTAGGATCTACATTATTACCCTACCATCAACCTTGATCCTGCTAATAAACACCCTTCAACTTTAACCGTAACAGTTTTGTCATGGGGGTGCAAGGTAATCGCCTAAGAGGACAGAGCCACTGCCGCTAGGTCCTTGCGCGACTGCCTCCAACACTACCGGAACTCGCAATGTCAAACAATGGTGACCTATTGTCATCTTCAGCTCCTCCGGCGCGGACACCTGGTGCCTGGATGCATCAGTTGGAGCCGCGCCCTTTTTCAGGAAAAGTCGGCGAGAACGTGTAAGAATGGCTCACTCACTACAAACGTGTGAACAAGTGCAACTGCTGGGATGCTACGGCTCAGTTAGAGTGTGTTGCTCTCTTCCTGGCAGACACTGCTCTTGTGTGGTTCGAGAACCACGAAGAGTCGCTAACAACTTGGGATCACTTCGCTATCCAACTCACAGAGTGCTTTGGGGATTTCACTGCGAAAAGAAAGTGAGTCGAGAAAACATTACTTCAGCGTGCTCAAGTGCCAGGTGAGACTTGTACCACGTACATTGAGAGGATCGGGAAGTTGTGTAAGATGGCGAATCCTCTTATGTCCGAAGAGGACAAAGTCTGGCATCTTCTGAAAGGTATTGCCGAAGACATGTATACCTACATGATTAGCAAGGTGAGTCTCAATTCGGTAGCTGAGGTGATCAATCATTGCTGCACATCTGAGACCTTGAAGCTACACCGTATCACGTCGTAGTTCGGCAGGTTGGCGAATGTTGCGACGGTTGCAAGCATTGAGGACAGCTACAGTATGCATCAAAACCTTTTGACCACTGTGAGGCAAATTTTTTGTGAGGAACTCGAGCGAAACAGCAAATCAGTGAACGCCGTGAAGGTCTAACAGTTTGGTTGCGTTTTTAATCAACCTCACGAAGCTGCACCATTGGTTTCTTCACTTTCCGCCATGCCAGGCGTTGCAGACAGTCAAACCGATCCCCTACAATAGCACCACCTGACGACGTGACGCATGACCAACGTGCTTATCAGGGTACGACCACGAATCGGCACTTGGAAGATTGTCTACTACTCGCAGAGTCCGAGGGCTGCTTATCCCGAAGTCTACAACGTCAGTCGCCCTTCACCTGTTTCCTACAGCTGCGGTGCCATAGGACACATCTCTCGTTTTTGTCGCCGTCTCTGCCAGACGAGGTATGGCCCACCACTGACTTGGCCTAACTTTGAAGGCGTCAACGATTATCATTGGCCAGCAGAACATCGTGCGACAAATGCCACAGGCTCGCCACCCAGGAATTCCTTCTACCACTCCACCATGAGGAGTGACTCACCAGCATCAGACCGTAGCGTGACACCATCAACCAGTCCCTTACGCCGTTCACCATCACCACGGTGACGTTTTACGCCACCACCTCCATCAGCAAACTAGCCGGCGCGGCCGATGAAGGTAAGGTTGCCGGCCGGTCTCCTTCTTTGCAAACTACTCCTCTTTCTATTATGATGTACCAAAACAAAGTGTGTGTCAATTGATAATGTGCCTGCAACTGCATTAGTGGATACTGGTGCTACAGTTTCCGTCATGAGTGCCACATTCAAGGAAAGGCTTGATCGGAAAGGCTTGGTCCCATAGAATGGTTGTGTGATGTTTTGTGTTGCCCGCGTAGAGTGCCTCGCTCCTCTAGGTATTTGTGTTGCAAGTGGTTTGTTCAGTGCTGGATATCTCGTCACGGAATTTTTGGTATTACCGCGGTGCACTCATCATAAGATTCTTGGGATCGACTTTCTTCAGGATTGTGGTGCTTCCATTAATTGTGGCTCAGGCGAAATAACGGTGAATAACGCGCTTTTGTTCATGCTTGCTGAGACATCTTTACTGGGCAAAAACTGTTTCGTCGTGTCGAATGATTTTCTTTTAGCGCCGTGGTCTCTATTATGTGTTCCTGTTAATCTTTCTGTTGTTGACCTTTCATCATTTGACGCGCGAATTCAACCACTTGCGACGGGTTGCATGAAGAAAAATGTACATGTGCCTCGTTCTCTCGTGACAGTTGTGAATGGAGCCTCAAGCTTATGGGCTTTCAATTGTTCTTGGGTGCCTGCTGTTCTTCCGCGTGGTATGAAGCTTGCTGAGTTCGACGAAATCCCATACGGCGCTATCACCATTTTAAGCGAAGAGCAGCAGTCTGAAAAAAGCAACCCCCAGAGAAGCAGTTCTGAAGAACAGATAGGAATGATCAGCAAGTCTCTACCCCCACATTAATGCCACGCTCTTGCACGAGTCCTTATGACACAGAGACTTCACTACCACGTTAGCGTGCTCATCACAGAATTGACACTGGATCTGCACGCCCCCTTTGACAAAAACCTTACCGTGTGTCGTCGACAGAAAGGGTAGTGATAACTGAACAGGTCACCGACATGTTATGGAAAGGTGGTGTCCAAGAGTCATCCAAGTCCCTGGGCAGTGCCGGTGATCTTAGTAAAGAAGAAGGATGGATCATGGCAGTTTTGCGTTGACTATAGAAAACTAAAAACGGTAACCAAAAAGGATGTGTAGCCGCTTCCCAGAATTGATGATGTCATTGATTGCCTGCATTTCCCTGCCTACTTTTCGTCACTGGATTTGCGATCAGGGTATTAGCAAATACCCATGCACCCAAATGACAAAGAGAAAACGGCCTTTGTGACACCTGATGGTCTTTATGAATTTAATGTTATGCGTTCGGTCTTTGTAATGCACCGGCAGCGTTCGAACAATTTATAGACGCAATACTTCGAGGACTTAAATGGGAAATTAATTTGTGCTACCTAGATGATGTGGTGATTTTCGGCAGCACACTGAACGACATAACAGGCGTCTCAGTCTTGTTTTTGAATTGTACACAAAAGGCCGACTTGATCCGAAACTCTGAGAAATGTCGTCTTGGTGAAACGGAGACATTAGTACTTGGGCATCTTGTTTACTAAAATGGAGTAAGGCCAGACCCGTGAAAAATTGAGGCCGTCAGTTCTTTCAAACCTCCAAAATCGATGCAGGAATTGAGGAGCTTCTTGGGCCTGTGCTCATATTTTCGTCGTTTTGTTTCGAGGTTCGTCAACGTGGTGCATCTCCTAACATGTCTTCTTTAAAAAAACGTCCCTTTCAACCGGACTTCAGCTTGCGACAATGCGTTCTTCCAGCTTAAGTTTCTAGTAATGTCGGAGCCCATACTGCGTCACTTCAATGTGTCCGTGCCTACGGGAGTATCGGCATCGGTGCTGTACTTGTGCAGCGCCATCAAGGAGCTGAGCACATAGTGGCTTATGCCAGTCGCTTTTTCAACAAAGCTGAGCGCAACTATACCGTAATAGAACAAGAATGCTTGACAGTTGTTTTTGCGGTACACAAATTTCGACCTTATATCTATGGACGTCCGTTCACTATCATTACCGACCATCACGTTTTAAGCTGGCTGGTGAATCTTCGTGACCCGACTGGCGCGTTGGGCTCTTCGACTTCAGGAGTATGACTTCGTCCTCTCGTTCAAGTGTGGACGCCGCCACGCAGATGCCGACTGTCTCTCTCGTCTTTTCCTGAATACGACTGAGTGTGAAGAAGACAGTTTTGATGACTGTCTTGCCTCCATTTCTTCCACATTCCCAGACCTAATTACTTTCAAGAAAGAACAAGAGGCTGATATCAGCTTGGAGCCATTACTTGTTGTGGCATCCCGTACTCGAGCCATCGGCCGCTTTTGTGTCCGTGACGGCCTTCTATACAAGACAAATTATTCGGCTAAAGGCCCACGCTTCTTTCTGGTCGTACCACAGAAACTACAATTAGACATACTGAAAGCCATGCACGATGATGCGACAGCTGGTAATCTGGGGTTCATCAGAACTTTAAATAGGACACAAGAGTGCTTTTACTGGCCCAGAATGCGGGACACAGTCAAGCACTATGTCGCAAGTTGCGAACAATGCCAACGCTACAAGCAGCCTGCGACTCCTCCGCCAGGTCTTCTCAATCCACTGCCACCTCCTCATCTACCATTTGATCAAGTTGGTATCGATCTTTTGGGCCCATTTTCATGCTCGTCTAACGACAGTCGATGGGTGATAGTATGCGTCGACCATCTGACTCGTTACGCAGAAACTGTGGCGATATCATCCTCGACAGCGGTGTGCGTGACCATGTTTTTGCTTAGATTCATCATTCTTCGGCATGGCCCTCCCAGAGTGATCGTGGTCGTCAGTTCGTTGGGGATGCCATCGAAGAACTGGTTCGTCAGTGCCATTCGCAGTTCCGCCATTCATTCCCCTATCACCCTCAGACGAATGGACTGGTAGAACGTACGGACAGAACTCTGGCTAACATGTTGGCCATGTACGTATCATCTGGCCACAAGGACTGGGATGACTTTCTCCCCTCCATTACCTATGCATATAACAAGGCCAAACATGAGACAACCAATTACAGTCCTTTTTACCTCCTTCGCGCACGTTCACCGTTAAGCTGCATTGATACTATTCTACCATTTGACTTCCATAGCGACTACTCTGTCTCCAAGACACTCTGCCTAGCCAAAGAAGCCCAGCGTATTGCTCGCCTTCGTACTGTTGCTTCGCAACACCGATCGAAGGAAAGCTTTGACAGCCGCCATCAGTCTGTCGCATACTGCAAAGAAGACTTTGTGTGGTTGTGGACGTCACAACGTAAACGAGGCCTATGCGAGAAGTTTTTACCCCAGTACAGTGGCCCACTCATCATTGTTGATTTCTTGAGCAATTTGACATAGGTGGTAGCACGGCTGACATCAGTTGGCCGTTGGTCAAACTAGACTCAGCTGGTTCATGTCGCTCGCCTTAAACGAATTCACCCTAAACAGTCCAAGTGATTCATACTCGCCCAGCGGGCTTCGTCTGGGAGCCGGGAAATGCCATGGGTATGAGCCGAAAGAGGAGAAGAGGAGGAAGACATGAACTGGTGCAGATACTGACATCATTATTACCCTACCATCAACCTCGCCCTGCTAATAGACACCCTTCGACTTTAACCGCAACAATATGAATATCCGCATGGTGTGAAAGTGCATGCACAGTTGAGAAACGGAAAGTATTTGCACGGGGCATTAGTGATTACATCAGTAATGAATTAACGAGCTGCACACGTTATGTCGGTGCGTATCCTATAGCACTTAAATTTTGAATAAGCTCTTAGCGAGACTAAATATTCGAATAACCGGATGCACGTTCATTCAAACTGGATAAGCAGAATTGCAGTTTCTTTAAATCCGGATAGCTGGCTTTTAAGGCCGGATTTACTTTTCTCCGGTTTCACCGGATAGCCGATTTGGCGGAGAGTTGCAAGCCCTATTAGAATGTGCCAGATATCTGCAACAACAGTTTTGTGCTGCCTTGATATATCTTAGTGATGCAAAGTGGCCCCACCAAACTGGGCTCTCATTTACAGCTGCGGTAACCCAGTATCCTCAAGCCAAGATGTGTAAACAAAGTGAAATTCACTAAAGTTGCCTTCAAACGTTTGCATGATGATGCGAAGCACTTTCCAAAAGGATAGTAAGTTTGGCTACTTCGCCAACACGCTGAGAAAAATTAGTATGTTAGCCTATTGGTTGCCTGGTGCAACAGAGTTGTTGGTCAGTCACTGTTCTTTGCATGTTACTGTAATGTGGTGTGGCGTCACTAAATTTTTTTGTTACACTTCCTACACAGTGATGTCAGTAACAGTCGCATTAGCGAGGGTTTTCAACCGCGAGAGTGAACATTTAGGCACACTTTGGAAGTGAATTAAGATATGTTCTAAACATTTTCAAAGTTCAACACTTTGTGCTCGGTGTCCTTGCATACAGAGGAAGCCTACAAATGGCTTTTTAGGGCCTCTAAATTTGGTGGCACCACCCAATCAATATGGTGTTCAAGGTGCTTCAAGAAAAGTTTCTGAAAATGCTTTAAAGTTGGAGAAATTTAATGTTTACTTGCTGCCTTACTGATTACTCTTTCTGTAGTAGAAAACATTGAAATATACTGAAGACATTAATTATGACTACTTAAAGATTAAAGTAACTCTTGAATTGGTGGCAACAGCTAGTCGAGTCAATTAGGGAATTGGGTCCTTCCTGTGAAGAGCCCATTGCTGCTTTGACACAGGTAAAATTTTTCAGCATAATTGCCATGACCCCTTGTGCGGTTTGACAGTATGAATGTGCAGTGTGTGACTAAACAGCTAATTGAGCAAAAAACTGAAAGTAGTGCTGTGCTCCTAAAGCGAAACTCCGGCGATTTTTGTAGATCAATGGATCTCAATAAAATTCACTGGGTATGTTCCTTTGCACATTTCATTAATTTATGCCAAATTACATGCTTGAGAGATGCACTGATTTTCTGCACATTTTAAAGATTGCCTCGAATTTAAATTGCCTCGAATATTGAAGATTGTCTCGAAACGCTCACCTGGCTTGCTAGAATAATATCCTCCGAATAAATGCACAGAAGCATAATCTGGGCGTTAAGGTTGGCGTTAACTTCATGCACACACTATTTGATGACTGAAGACCTAAGGTACGACGTGGAAATATTGTGTACAACATTGAAATGGTTCGATTGAAGGTTTGGCAACAGTCTTGATTATCTAGGGGACTACTGCCAGCTCACATTTTCAAGTGCAGAGGCAGTGTCTAGAAAATGTTTTGCACAACTCTGAGGCCTTTCTTAAGAAAGTGTTAACTCTCCTCCATTTTTTCGAAATGGTTGCTCACTAGAAGGGCACAGTGTGCCTTTTCAGTTGACAGCCACATTTTCACTGTTTTGTTTTTTTCTGTTGTCTGTGCCTGCATGCCTCACCTTCTTGCTTGTTGAATCTCAGTCAACTAGCTCAATTTTCTGTGGTGATGTGCATGCAATAAATATGAAAACAAATGCAATAAATGTAAATGTCGGTCACTTTCTTAACAGAGTACAGGTAATCTACTACACCCCTATCAATACCGAAGCAATGAAAAAGTTGTGTTGGCAATGGTGTGGAAATTAATTCAATTGAACAGAATTGTGAATTCACTCAATTATGAATTTTCGGTGAAGTCAAGGGGCGATTGCTGCTTCTTTTTGACACATTATGTTCATTTCGTATTACATTGTTTTTTTTGCATGTGAATATTTTCTTTTGTTTTTTTCACTTGTTATAATGCCCCTCCTGCTAGGGTCAAAGTATTGGCCTGCAGTATTTCTTAATAAATAAAGAAAATAAGTAATGCAGAAGTGATCTTAATTTCATGATGAAAAAATTTCACGAGAAAACCGGGGCTCAGGAGAAAGCGCGACATGCTTACTAGCATGTAGCCCATCAAGGCATAATGCTAGAGTACACGGTAACCAGACTGTCTGACCGTCACGCAAGTGAATTTACATGCCTATGCACTGACCTCCACTAGGGAGCTGGATGGCGCTTAGAGCGCGCCGGCTTGAAGCCACCGGAAGTCGGCGGCCTTGTCCCGGAAGCCGGTGCTTGCTCCCGCCTGACTGCTGCCGGCGTGCGTGTTTTCTGGACTTCTCTCAAAAGAATGCCTACCTGCTGTGCTGTTAATTGCACAAGCAGGCCAGAAAAGTCTTCTGAAAAGACGTTTCATGCGTAAGTGCCCTTAAACCATTCTTAATTCCCCGTAACTTCTTCTTCTCTGTGCACCAATCATTACTACGCAAAGTCAAGGCCTGCAAGAAGATCTTTCCCGGATGTAGCTTCTCACATGCACGGCAAAAGTGATATATACCACTGCCCAAGGCCACACACTTGATATTTGAGACGGCACGCCGTGCGCGCTTTTGCGACGCCGCTCCGGAGAATTCCCGATAGCGCCTTTCTCGCGCGGTAGACTAGCAATGCGTGAGTGGAAGACGATATCTGCGACCGCACTCTCTGTTGTGCAATCCGAAATCCGAAGGCCTGGAGTGCACATATGTATGACGCTTCATTAAACCGCCGAACACTATTCGATTGTGGGAACACTCATCTACAATTTACATCTGCCAGACCACAGAGAAAGTGATACGCAGAGAAGACAACTTGCATGGCACAAGCCTTCCAAAGAAGGGGAATCTTTCCGATTCATTGATAGTTTCAGTTATGACAGAGCTTTCCGGTCACCTTGAGAAGCTATACCCCGAGTTACATGATCACATGTTCGAATCCGCGGCTGACTCAAACCACTTTGTGCGACTGGTAAAGTGTGTGATCGCCTCCTATATAAAGATAAGGATGCATCACACGGCGAAGACGGCGACGGCCAAGATAACTGGATCAAACATCCGCAAGCAGCTGACAAAGCTTATCCTATTCAAGCACCAGTAAAACATTCACAAAAATTGACCAGTACGTGTCTTCTACATCAGCTCCAATAAACGGGCCATTCGGCCTTCAGGTCATTTTCTTCAGTTTCATGTTCTCTGTTACTATAAATCGATATCAAGCTTATGTGGAGTGAATTCTATTCACACGGTTTTTATTATAAAACACACTGGTTATAATAAAACAGGGAACAGCTTGGTCTGAGTTATAGGAAACTTTGTTGCTGAAGTTCTCATTTAGGTGCAGTAAAGGTTAAGGTAAGTTGAGGATTCGACCCTATGACCTTGTGTCGTGGTTTTGATGGGTTACTTAGGCTCCAACCCCCGATACACAGACCAATCACTGTCTCCTGGGGACTTGATTTGGTGGATTACCAAATCCGGGCTGAAAACACTGTTGGCAACGCCCCCCGTAACCCTCAAGCGACGGCCACTCTCTACCACGAGAAAAAAAGGAAAAGTTCGAGAGTAAACCAAACAAATACAACAAACACTCAGAAACCCGCAGAGACACGTGCAAGCGGCCGTAAAAGCTTCTATGAACGCGGCCTGCGTCGCTAGATCCCACGCCTTGTACAAGACCGGACAGCCACTCCGAATCTTGAGAAAAAGAAAACGGACGCGCGTCAGAAAAAAGGCAGTTTTACGTGCATACGCTGTCTCATTAAAGCGCATTAAACAAACCCTGATCTGCGCCTACATAGCCCTTATTGTTACATGGCTTACTCTTCTAACCACGAGCAAGTATTTACAAAAAAGAAATTAACGAAACGCGATCCAAAGAACAGCAGCACGCCGGCATAACTCGCGTCGCGCGTACCGCGTAGCGCAGCAGACGACCTCCTTCCGGGACAAGCGGCGGCACTTCCGGCGGCTTCGCAAGCTCCCGCTTCGGGTAGCGCCGGTGCGCCACCCAGCTCCCTAGTGGAGGTCAGTGTGCCTATGTAGCAAGCGCTGGCAGTGCACCAGTTTTCCTTGCAGCTGACGCTTATTACCTCTACCTTCATTCGTGCACTGTTGCAAAGTGAGAGGCAGTTGGATTTCTCGTGCAGGAGCATTTAAAGGTATGAAGCAGTTATTCCATATAAGCTATGGGCGCATTAGAATACGAGACTGCTAAACATGCACAACACTTCTATGATGTATTACCTGCATAGTGCACAGTGATGCCTAGTATCATTGAATGACTCTGCTAGTATGTACAACTCAGGCTACGTAGTATTGCAAGCAACAAATGCTTTTTTTTCCTAAGCTTTAGTTTCTACCCACTTTCAAACACACAGAGAAATAGAAAGCTGTTTCAAAAAAGGTTCAGCTTGTTCATCTCTTCTTTTTTTTTTTTTCGCTCGTCTGGACTGGATCAGCATATTGTGGTGCATACAACGCCTCTCACCACCTACGCTAAATATATCATTTGTTATTTTGGAAGCAACAAACACTTACAAACACTACTGGCACTAATTGTTCTTTGCACAGCTGTACTCGTCACAATAAAACATGCTTTTTTGGCAGTATCCACAAGTGCTACGTGTCATAAAATTGGGGAGTTCACTGCAAAATAAACTTTAATTTGTTACAATGCAAAGCAATACAGACCACGGCATCGTTGTCTGTATATGTATAAAGACACAGGGAAAGAATGAAAGAAATGGGAAGGTTTTGAAGAACCGCTACTCTGCGCGGCAATTGAACATAATGAAACGAGTCGAGCAGGCAATGTAGGCTTCATTACAACACACTTTCACATACCTCTGGGGCCAGGCAACGTACTGGTAGGCTGAGTCCACAATCGGTGGTTCATATTCTTCGCCACCCCGCACGGCGCAGACTTCTTTCCTCCAAGGCCACGAAGAATTCGTCTTTCATTTGATCTGGCATCGCACAGTAGCGATATGCGCAAGCCAAGAGTACAGCCGTGCCGGCGGGCGTGCATTGACCCCGCTCATGCTGTCATTTCAGTTCAGTTCAGTTTATTACCTTAAAGGCCCCCTTTTCTAGAAGGAGCATTACATAAGGGGTGGGGTTTTATTTAGGTTAACAATAAGCAGTAAAAGTTGTTTTAGCATTGAGATGATCAATAATACGGTCTTAAAAGGCAGACGATGAGGCGATGTCCCGGGGGAGGCCGTTCCAGTCCGTGGCTGCTCGAGAAAAGAACGAGGCAGAAAAAGCAGTGGTGCGCGATGATGGGCGAGCAACCTAAAATGGATGACTGGTTCGATGAGATATGCGTGCTGCGGCTGCTATATAAGGTGGCTGATTGAGGGAAGAATGAAATAGTTTTTGATAAAGCACGAGAGTTGCAGTGCGACGTCGCAAAGAAAGGGGTGGCAGTCCAGATTTCGCTTTCAAAGATGAAATACTTATATCGTATGAGTAAGATGAGTGAATGAATCTGGCAGCACGGGTTTGTACCGCTTCTAATGCATTGATTAAATATGCTTGATGTGGGCTCCATATAGCAGATGCATATTCTAATTTCTGTCTGATTAAAGATTTGTACGCAAGTAATTTTATATGTAGGGGGGCTAGGCGGAGATGGCGTTTGAGAAAACCAAGTGCTTTATTAGATGCTGAAACTACATTAGCGATGTGGGTACGCCATGATAAATCATAAGACAAGGTTATTCCAAGATAGTCATAAGATGGTAATGATTTAATTGCGGTGTTAACGATAGAATACTGGAAGTGATATGGGCTGTGACGACGAAAAAAGGACACAAGTTTACATTTAGAAGGATTAAGGGTCATTAACCATGTGTTACACCAATTAAGCACACTGTTAAGATTACTTTGGAGATACAGGTGATCATGCTGGTTACTGATAGTGTGATAAATGGCACAGTCGTCCCCGAGCATGCGAATGCCGCAGGATACATGATCGGGCAAGTCGTTAATATATATTAGGAATATAAGGGGACCAAGGACAGATCCTTGGGGAACGCCTGATGTGACTGGGAGAGAGTTAGATAGGTGACCACTAACAAAGACTGACTGAGAACGGTTAGTGAGAAACTGTTCAATCCAATGAAGAAGGTTAGGGTCTAGGTGCAGGTGTGAAAATTTTAGCAAAAGGCGGCGGTGAGGAATTTTATCGAAAGCTTTCGCATAGTCTAGAAAAATTACATCAGTCCGCATGTTACGGTCTAGGTTAGTGTGCAAGTCGTGAAGAAAGAGCACTAATTGTGTTCACAGGAGAGACCTTTACGAAATTCGTGTTGTGATTGATGAAAAAATTACATGAGTCTAAGAAACTTGCGATTTGAAAGTAAATAATGTGTTTCATGATTTTACAGGGTTTACTAGATTATGAAATGGGGCGGTAGTTCAAGGGTGAGTCTCTGTTACCTGATTTTTACACTGGAACGACCTTCCCCGTTTTCCAGTCATCTGGAATGATTCCTGAAGGGAGTGACTGTGAAAAAATCGAAGATAAATAGGCGGCACAAATTGATTTACCATTCTTCAGTAGCTTATAATTAATTGAGTCCATACCGGCTGATGATGACAGCTTCATGTTATCGATTACGGACGCAATGCCTTCGAAAAACGGGATGGTTGGCATGAATGCTTCGATGTTAACTGATGGTGACTGTGAAGGTGCGTCAAGTTCTTGAGTAAATACAGATGCGAATGCAGTGTTAAATATTTCCCCACATTCATGGTCTGTCACTGGTTCGTGCGCGTCGTTAGTCAGTGTGATGTCGTGAGTCTGCTTAGGATTTAAAAGTTGCCAAAATTTCCTGGCGTTGCTAGTTAGTAGCTTTGGTAAATCATCGTGATGAAATGTATGCTTGGCGTTCTGGATCTCAACTAGATATGATTTTTCAACTTCGAAGTATTTATCCCAGTGACTCCGGGTGTCACGGCGTTTGGCCGAACGGAACAGCCTTTTCTTTTTATTTTCCAGCCGTTTTAAACGTACAGAAAACCATGGCTCATTGTGATTAGTATGAAAGGTAACTCTTGGAATGAACATGTTAGTGAGCACACTTAATTTTTCTCCCTCATCTCACGCATGCTCATTGTCTTTAGAACCCCTTGCTTTCCGACGCACACTTGACCGTATCACTCTGCTACATAAGATTGTACGCAGCCGCAGTTGCATTGAAGCACCGATTACTTTTTGTGATTCAGCACGACGAACCACGCGCGGATCTCACCCACTCAACATTGTTCCCTTCCAGTCATTTTTAAATTGCTTTAAGCATTCCTTTTTTCCAGCCGTTGTTGAGATTTGGAACAACCTCGATGGTTCCCTACGAGAGAAACCAATTGAACTGTTTTTGAAAGAACTGCCTAACCATATTTTGTAATATGTTTCAAATGCTTTGTATGTTTCTTTGGTATTGCTTAATGTATGTTCGTTCCTTTTCCAAATGTACCCACTCCTGCTATGTCTCGTGTATCGAGACAGCAGTATGTGTAAATAAATAAATAAATAAATAAAGAAATAAATTTATTTTTGAATATTGACCAGTTTTCATGTATTGTGCGAGTGGGAAACACTGATTTGTACTCAGAAAAAAAGGTGTTAAGGTCTTCACTTATTGCATCGTAGTTTCCCCGGTCGTAAAGACATATTGTTTTTGCGGATGTGTACTTTGGAGCAAAACTGAATGAGAATAGGGCATGTATGATTTTATAGTCGCTGATTTCTGGAAGATAACTGATAGATGAAAGGTTCTCAGGACTGTTAGCTAGTATTAGGTCTAGGATGTTTGCTGGTTCTTGCGTAACGCATGTTGGTTCCGAGACTAACTGACTCAGGTTAAAATTCAAACGTATGTCAATGCATGACATAATAATGAGGAAATGCCTAGGTTATGCCATTCGATGTTCGGGTAATTGAAGTCACCGAAGAGAAGGATGCGAGCATTGGGCTAAGTGGCAACAACTTGCCTTAGCCTGTTGTTTAGGTGCCTACAGAAGTCTGGATTAGTATGCGATGGCCTATAACAAATGCCAAGAAGTACTGTTAGGGGCGGAGCGTGACAAATGAGCCATAATGATTCAATGTCGGATGTGACGTGTACAACGGAACATAATATACCTTGGTGAATTACGACCAGAACACCTCCTCGAGTAGACTTTCGGCTGCTACGATACACGCGGAATTCAGGTAAGTCAGTCAGAATTTCAGCGTCTGAAACTTTATCGTTGAGCCAAGTTTCAGCTAGTACCAGTATATTGCTTCTGGTTGACAAAACAATGTTCGACAAGAGTTTGCGTTTTGGAAGGAAACTGCAGATGTTAGTAAATATCACGGAAAATGAGAAAATGAGAGTGGTTTGGCAAGTGCCGGGCATTGTCGGTTTGTAGGTACATGGTGACAGGACGGTTGCTATGCAATTTCTTTAACTGTGCTAGACAATTTATCAAAAATATAACGTTTTGGACTGATGTGCAGGGTTTTATACCGCAAAGAGAACTTAGCAGATTTAGCCTTGGCAAATGCTATTAATCGTTCTCGCGCGTGTCGAACGGAGAACGAAAAGTCCTCTCCAATGCTTAAGTTAATATTTCTTAATTTCCGGCCATTTGATAGGATTAAGTCTTTGGTTTTGTAACATGCGACTTTCACGATTATAGGCCGATTTCTACTGAGCGAATAACGACCAAGGCCATGAGCTCTTTCGAAGTCATAAGGTCCTACGGTTATTCCTAGATTATTATGGCAGAAATCGATAAATATTTTTCCGCAATCGTTCCATGTTTCGCTGACAGTAGGGTCGGAGACGATATAAAAGATGAGGTTATTTCGACGTAATCGATTTTCCGCGTCGTCTAGGAGGTCTCCTAACTCCTCGATCTTGCGAGACATGCTGCTTGTGTCTGCCCACACCTTTTCGATGTTGTTTCGGATAGGAATAAGGGCCTGGTAGTGTGCTTCTAGGTCGGTCATCCGTTTGCATAAATCCATTAATGTTCTATCTGTAGTGTTTAGCTGAGATTTGAGGCTCTGTACTTTGGTAATTACTTTGGATTGGCCTGCGGCTATTTTCTGAAGCTCTGTCAACACGACATCGTTTCCGCTAGGGCCAGGGTTAGTTTCCACGTCTCCCGACAACATCAGTAAGGAATGAATAATGGAAACACATTCGGCCGCGATGGCGAGACAGCACCGTGGGCTCAGCAACTGCACCAAGACGTCATTGCTAGATTTTTTTGCAAAAAGCACGCTGGATTTACTAACCTGCATCGCGAAGATTAGCGGGTTAGATGGCTGCGTTGAGGTGCAGTCACAGAGCCCACGGGGTGGTGCCAGCGGCGGGTGCGCTTTTATATGCAGCGGAGCTGTTGACGTCGATGATGATGTGGCCGTCCACAATGCTTTGGGTTCAGGTAGCCACTGCTCCCCTGGCAGCACGGTCATCCAGGGTTGACTGTTGATGAGCGACAGGTGGTAGCATCCTAACGCTGCTGCGAAGCACGGCAGTGCACACCCCAGTGACGCACTGGCAAAGATGCGCACCGAGGTTAGCAGTAGCTGGCTAGTGATCATACGGAAGATCGTCTGCATCGCAAAGATTAGCGGGTCAGAAGGCTGGGTTGAGGTGCAGTCGCAGAGCCCACCTGCAGTCACAGAGCCCACCATTTTGGCGTAATATTTACGTGTTTACACATAAGTTTACACAGTGCCCACGCATTACACAGAACACTAGAGAAAACAACACCCAGCAGCGTTGCTGCACTACACTTTGTAGCAACAGTCGCACAACTGACACCAGAAAACTTCTGACAGCGAGTAAATGAAGAAAAAAAAAAGAGTACGAAACAGCGGTGCGGTCGAGCTGTCATTCATCTCCCGTTGCTATGGTATGACATCGGAACGTCTTGTGCTGAAGCAGCCAATCCGCGTGCAGGCGCGATTGCTAGCTCTGCACCTACTAGAACCTCAATATGTGCATGTGGGTCCCCTTCATTTCCCACAATGCCTTGCGATAGCTTAGCGTACCCCTTACAGATACCATATGGCAGAATTTTTCTATGTTTATTGGGGAGCTGGTTGCCAAATAGTGGTTTACATTTGGGCGGGTCGGCATGCAACACTCCTTCAAGAAAGCCAATTTCTTTGTTGTGGTATTTTATGTAATAGCGGGATGCATGTTCCTGTTGGATACTTGTACTATGCAATCTCTGGTCAAATTTTAAAATAGTCACCGATGTTTTGCTGGCGAACAAGCATGTTCACGTGTTGCCATGTGGTCATGCCAGGCCTTCTGGCTCCATATTTTGGTTGAGTTTGTTACTTCATTATACGTCTCTTGTAGGAAGATTCTGCTACACTGGAGTACAAATTTATTGTATACCCAAGTTTATCATAAATAAAACAACCAGATTACTCGAAGAGGGTGATAATTGTGTCGGCTATTTACAGTGAACTATTGGAGGCTACCACCTACTGAGACGAAGATTTACTGTATGTGGATTCCTCTAGTTTCATGGACAACCTAAGTATGACATATTATGACTGCTGGCGTTTAACGTCCTAAAACCACGATATTATTATGAAGAATCAAATAGTTCTGGTGTTCTGTTCACCTAAATAGCAGTCAACCTAAGTAGTAGGCAGCTTAGAGCAGGTGCTAAGACTGTGCTTGCTGACTTACGTCGCATCGGTGGATACGACTGTGATGAAGATGAAACAGAGTATGAAGGATGACGTGATGGATCATGAAATATCTGCTCAGGTATTAGAAATAAAACGCCTGACACAAAGTTACTTCGATTGCATGAAAGATCCGAATGTTTCACCCTAATTTCGTTACACAATATAACCGCTTTACTGGAGGCACTGACCAAATGGATACAAACGTAAGTGCCTACCGGGCTTCAGCTCCTTGCCGGAAATGGTTGTTAGCAATATTCACTTATCAACATAGTCATAAGCAACGTGCTGTGCCAATTCGCAACATGATTCAAAGCGAGTCAACTTGAATTCTATAGGAAACTTCCTCAAAGCTAGTTGAAAAGATGGGATAACAAGCCAAAAGGAACAGGGCATTGAAGAATGTCGATGCCTTGTGGTGTAAATTATGAATGAAAAAACAGACCACTTCGTTGGCGCTCTGTCCGACGGCAAAAACCGCAGGTGCACTGGCGACCACTGCAACAGCACGGTGCCCATATAGTGCAGTAAATATGACGTTGGCATATGCATTGTGTGCTTCATAACATTCCGCATCTAGTGCCCACTAAATTCCTAATCTTTTTTTCCGCGATGTGTGAAAGCCTGAAATCAAATTTGTCACCGTTATTTTTGCTGTAGCCTAGGGTGCAGCGTGGCCATATGGTCAATATTTTGTAAACAAAGAGCTCGTTCACGATGTAATTTTCAGTTTGATCTATACAGATGCAGATACGATGAAATGTTGCACCTCTTTTCACAAGACTTGTAAATCAAGAAACCGGGCCAAAATGGGTTAAGTGGTCATGCGTATCAGTTTCACTGTCGTATTACCAGTTTGCCGGCATTACTTGTGAGTTGAAACGTGCATAGTTTGTATTGCCAGACTGTTTTGTGTATCAGCAGCTCTGTTGAGACAGAGCAGCCGACACACATTTAAAACACGTTCATTTCAGCTTCCGCTGGAGCCACGCTAGCCTCTCTACCTGCAACCACCGTCCTTGCGTGCTACCTTTTCATTAGCTTCCTTGAAGCAGTCAGCTTATGTTTGGGGCAAACACGGTGAAACTACAGAGGCTAGATAAACTAACTGCAGCTCTCCTGACTAGGGTGCTGCAACACGGGTTGGGGCATACGCCGCCGCTACTAGTTGATACACACACACACACACACACATATATATATATATATATATATATATATATATATATATATATATATAATAAGGGGGTTGCTGACACCCCTCCTGTAAAGTTGTCTGCACCGCGTGGCGCACGTGTCTCGCCCCAAGGCCTTGTTTCGGTGGTGACCACCGCCGGGCAATAGATGGCGTTGTGTTCGCTTTGAGTACCACTGTTGGTAGAGTGGTAGCGCCGGCGGTGGCCCCTGGCGGGAGGCAGGCCTTGGCGGTGGGCGAGCGTTGAGCGAGCCTCTTCTGCGCGTGGCGGCTGCCGCGAACGGTTGTCTGTAGCGCGGGTCCCCGGTGCTCGGCACCGCGGGCTTCGCGCCGGGGTGTGCGTGGAAAGTTGGCCGTTGGCGACGCCGCCTTGGGTATGTGTTAGTGTGTGTTTATCATGTTATTGTGTGTTTAGTGTGTCACTGCGTTATGTTGTTTGTATGGTAGCGTGTTAATTAAAATTGATGTAACATTCGGCGGACGATATCGTCGTCTAAATTAGTTAATAAATGTATGTATGTTGTGTGCGTTGTACCGACCGCGTCTAGTGTGTCCGTTCACTCCAAGAGCCGAAGTGGCGAGGTGCTTGTTCGCCTCGCCGAGACCCCACACTGGCTGCCCAACGTGAAGCTCTTGGAGTGTCGGACGACAGCTGTTGCGGTTCAATACAGAGATTTTGTTAGAGCCGGAGTAGAGTAGGCCTAGGGGGGACTTCTTTGCTAGCGTCGGTGGTGTGCTTTGTTGAGAAGCGAGGAGATTGGTTTTGTAACGTGTTTGAATTTGTCGGCAGGTTGACTTTCTATTTATTTTTTTTTGCTCGCAAGTGTTGTGATTTTTTGTTGTTGTTAGTTTTCAAAAACGTTGTTGAATTAGGACGAGAGCCATGCGGTCCGCATCCTGGGGTGAGCAAGGCATAGAGCACGTGGTTTGTAGGCCAGGCCCGAAGCGAGTGAGTACGGAAGCCTCGTGGGTGGTCCGATTTTCTGTAAATAGCTTCTTCTATATCTTTGGGCTCAGGGAGCCGGGCGTCGTTGCTGTCTGGTATTGCGGCTCGACGCCGAGGCGTCGTGGCACCGCCCTGGGCGGTGGACGCCGATCGCTCGGTAAGCTGCTGAGTGCGGCGAGCGATAGGGCCACCTCACAGAGTGGACGTCTCCTCGCGGCTGCCTCTTCTGCACCTAGGCTGGGTGGATGCCGGTTGTTGCCGAGCGACTCATTAGGCATAAGGCTCTGCGCAGCCGCCTGTCGCACGTGGCACAACTAGGTTGATCGTGGCGTTGCGCTCTGCTTCCCTCACTTTTTTTTTTATCTTGCGATGCAAGGGTTAGGAAAAGTGATTTTTGTTTTATTTTGATGGGCGTCTCTGCCGCCACCGATGTATTAGCTAGCAGTACTGACCAACGTGCCACGTGGACAAAAAGCTCCAAGCTCCCTTCCCGAGGACCTGCTCGATTGTTTTCTTTCAAGTTTTTTTGTTGTTGTTATTGATGTATTCAGCGGGAGGGACGTCATCCACGGCCGGCTGTCCTGCACATCGTCAGCGTCGCTGGCCAGGAATGCGGTCGTGAGGTCGGGCGATGGAGATGCCTGGGACCTGCGCAACTGCCTGCAGTCTGGTGCCCTCGCGAGTGCTGGTCGCAACTGGAAGACGTGTCGGCGCTAGCGACGGATCATCGCGCCAACGGCAACGTTGCTGTTGCGGGGCCGGTACTGAGGTGAAGTCTAGCCGGACAGTGCAGCAGTGTCGACCAGCGGCGGTGTCGTGGTGCAAGGACATTATGGTCGTGCGATATCATTTTTTTTGTTAAAGCTTGTGTAGCTAATTTTTGATTTCGGGATATGGTTTGATTTAAGGTTGGGGAAATGTGGGGGTGCTGACACCCCTCCTGTAAAGTTGTCTGCACCGCGTGGCGCACGTGTCTCGCCTCAAGGCCTTGTTTCGGTGGTGACCACCGCCGGGCAATAGATGGCGTTGTGTTCGCTTTGAGTACCACTGTTGGTAGAGTGGTAGCGCCGGCGGTGGCCCTTGGCGGAAGGCAGGCCTTGGCGGTGGGCGAGCGTTGAGCGAGCCTCTTCTGCGTGTGGCGGCTGCCGCGAACGGTTGTCTGTAGCGCGGGTCCCCGGTGCTCGGCACCGCGGGCTTCGCGCCGGGGTCCCGCGTGGAAAGTCAGGTGTTGGCGACGCCGCCTTGGGTATGTGTTAGTGTGTTGGGTGTTAGTGTGTGTTTATCATGTTATTGTGTGTTTAGTGTGTCACTGCGTTATGTTGTTGTATGGTAGCGTGTTAATTAAAATTGATGTAACATTTGGCGGACGATATCGTCGTCTAAATTAGTTAATAAATGTATGCATGTTGTGTGCATTGTACCGACCGCGTCTACTGTGTCCGTTCACTCCAAGAGCCGTAGTGGCGATGCGCTCTTTCGCCTCGCTGAGACCCCACAATATATATATATATATATATACTGAAGTTTTTCCAATGGGCCAAACGTACTTGGGAAGAGAAGAGACACAACTTAGCAGTTGTCTTAATTTTATTTCCGACGGTTTCCGGTGGTGTCAGGGTTTGTGATCTACAGACACTCAAAGGTTTCTAGCCTCTATAGTAGAACCCTGCCCACATGGTTAGTGTTCAACTATAGAGGCTAGTTCAACTGCAGCTGGTACCTTTCAATAACGCGAATAAAGCGTTATTCGAAGGTCGCAGGTTCGGTTCCTGCCCACGGCAAGTTATCTTTTCACCCACTTTTCTTCCTTCATGTTTCCATTACCATTCGATCTGATAGCTTCCTTTATACTTTCCTTGGTATTACTGTCTGTTAGGTCTCATAAATATTGTGTGAAAACACAGAAAAACGAGCCCTTAAGTGTACAGATCTTTCCCTTATATATATATCTGCTACAATCTTAAAACAGAATTGGAAAAAAAGAGAAAAAGAAAAGTGCAGAGTAACTTGAACTAACAACCTCACTGCTCTGAGCGTGACGCGCTAGCCTACTGCGCTACAGCTGCCATTCGGTGCAGTGGGTTTACCAAGCCGTTTTGTATTGTTGTCACGCTAAACGTAAATTTAAGATTTGCTATTCTTACGTCTAAACATAACTTTAACGGCTTCTATCGTTACGTCTAGACATAACGCTAGACACTCAGTTCCCTTAATTCAGTACCTTACCGCTCTTTTCTACAGTTATTAATTGTTCCAGGTACGTCGTGTAAGCGTGCATACAGTCCAGAGGAGCTTTTGTTTCTGTTCTCGTTTGACTTTCGCCAAAAGCAAATGTGAGACTCTTATTGCACCTTTGTCATAGTCGATACGTGTTCAACAAGAACAATTTTCTACAACAGGGGTCTCAAGCAGGCGGCTCGCACATGACCATCTTCGGGCAATGTTTTTTTTTGTTTTAATAATGAATATTGGCCACAACTGGCTTAAATTGTTGTTTCCGTGAAGCATCCCATGGGGTCACCATTTGTTGTTATCAACATGTTTTTGGAATCCTGGCAACTAATCTCCTTCAGAATTTACACGTATATGAGATATGGGAAAGGTTTTTTGTGACATAGCTATGTTTCACATGCTTGAGAACATTAGTAGGCAGCAGCATTTCTGTAGCAGTTTGCCCCTATTGATGACGTTTGTGATTTATAAATAATCACGTCATTAATGTCATCCTATTTCTATTGCTTGATGATTGTATCTCCTAGCTATAATCATCTACCTTTTATCTTGCGCCAACTATTTTATATGTGTGTGCCATTCATTATTTGTCGGCTCGACATCACCATAATTGTGGTTATGCTGTAATGTTCCATTGCAGCAGCCTGGCATTGTGGTGTGCTGACAAGCATTGTTTGCGTAGAACTTGCTTGGTTCTGTAACTGATATATGCAAGCAATTGAAATGAAGAGTTGGAACCTGTGTTTACTAACATGAAATGACTGCCCATTCACACGGCTGTGCTGTGAGGTGTTCTGACTGACCAAGTGGCAAATGGTCCCAAAGAACATTCCGACACTATTTGCTGCTGTGATGGATCAAGTAGCCCTGTCATATGTTGTGACCAGACTTGCCAACCTTGAAACTTGAACGATGCTGCTACAGAAAAACTAATGATGTAGGCAGCGAGCAAGTATGCCATTTCACGTATTTTTAAACATTATCTAACACATTTTATGAAAAAAACTCTAAATGGTGTCGAGGATACATTGTGTTTGGTCATCCGCTTGTGAGGAGTGTTTCTAGTCCTGGCAAAAAAATAATTTTAAATGTATGATTTGTTGCATACACCAGACAAAACTTGCATGATTTTGAAGTTAGTGCTGTCTTTATTAAGCAGAAAAAGAAAAAAAAAACTATAAGACATTTGAGTGCAGTCTTGGCTGATGGTATAGTTTCATGCAATCATACGTAAAGGGGAATCTGGCGCTGGTGTCTATGCGGTCTCCTTCAACATTGCTAACTTGTACTCCCATGGGAATGATGGGAAGTACAGGCTTTGGATCTGCTTCAGATGGATTATGTTCTTGAGATTCGAGATGCTTCTTTTCCAAGTGTAAAGCAAAGTGATATGAAGGTATTTCCAGTACAAAGCTGCTTCATTCTTTTGTACGTAAAAATATTGCAAAGAGTTTTTGTGACCATGATATGGAAGCGGAACCTGGACAAATTTAACCACTCGAATGTGCATTGCTCTGCCATTGCCTTCCAAGTTTGGCATGAAGATATAATGAAATATTTTTATAACACTTTGAAATAAACACTCTTGTTTTTCTCTCGAAAGTACAAATTAACTTTTTGTGAAAATAACAGTAATAACAGTACAGTATTAAGTGAGAAACGCTAAACATTTTGTGTGGTGCGATGCCAGGTGCATCTGTTCTAGTGGTCTGCCTCCAACGCACCTCTCATTCTCTTGTGAAGTTGAGTCAGAGGAGCATGACAGTGGGTCTACTTAGCTTTGCCGTAGTTTTGCAGTCAATTTAAAGGAGTTTTCGCAAGGAGCAATTATGAAAAAAACATGAACTCGATGCAATATCATGCACTTGCATGGAACGCTGCATCTCTGTGCAGCGGTGAATGGATGACGCTTCGCTTGAAATGTCAAATAGAGCTTGTAGAGCTCTAACGTCGCAGCTAATGGTCTTCAGCCTTTTTGAATGACAAAGGTGCTGCTTCAGTTCCTTGTACCGCACCCTACTACCCACGCTGTGCGCAGAACGAAGCTGAAACTATAGAAAAATATCTCTAGACAGTTTTCTAACTAACGCGATCCGAAGCCTGTACTTCTCATAATTCCCATGGGGGCTGTACGATCGCAGCGCCAGATTCCTCTCTAGGTATTATTGTATAAAACTCTATGGCTGCTGGTCTCTATGCATGTGCAGCACATCTGGTAACCAGGCTTGAAGTGTTGTAATGCCTTGCTAACCACTTGGGAATCGGCACTGCATATAAGGCTTAGATTGTTCTTTTGTTGTAGGTAGTTTAATACATAGCACGAATAGCCAAAGGGGCCTTGCGGAAATCTTTTCTGAAACATGTGTCACAGTCACGTAGGGGCTGTGACACACGTTTCAGAAAAGATGCTTCTGCCACTGAGTTGCTTGTTATGGAGTCTTGTTTAATAAAAGCTACAAAGACAACTGGTTCATGCGCACAGTGCTATTTGCGGAGGTCAAGTTTCTGTGGCGGAATTCTTGATACAAGCCTGCAACTCCTGAAAATTTGCACTCTTGAAAGAGCTCTGAATATACAAGTAAGCTGCTTCCTCAGTGATGTGGCCTATTCCACTGTGTAATTTATATTTTACATCTGTTGTGGCTACATGGAAAAAAATGTTTTGCTTTTGCTTTAATTTGATGTGATATCACACAACTGGCATTCTGAATGACATGTTCTTTAACTATTAAAAAATATTGATATTCCAACTTTTAAAAATTTGATTAAAAGTAACAAGGAATAAGTACTCTCATTTATAGTCATGCTTAAAAATGGTCAAGCATACGCACACCTTAACGTGAGAGAGTAAATGGTCGAATAATTTTTTTTGCAGCTAAAGAGAGGCCCCCTGAAATAACCATGGGGGAGGCAACACAAGTCAGTGCACTGCCTTTGCCGTCAATGCAGTATGTTGGTCTCTACACCGATGAAAATGTGCAGCATGGACTAGCTCCGTCGCCACCTCGGCCACTGCATGAAGGTGTGTGCATTGCATGGTTTTTCTTTTTTGAGCATGATACACTTGTAAGCATTGTCAACCATGTTTTAGCGAAGCTGTTATAGAGGAGGACCTGTTTCTACAGTAGCTCTTAGACATTGCAAATAAATGTTTAACAGCCTTAGTCAAGGTGGCAACGTAGCCTTCTACCAACTCTCACTGGCTCAAACAACTATTTCCTGAGCTAGGGATACACATTACGCAATTTTCCTAACTGTGCCCTCGTACAGAAATAGCTAATATTACAAAACTCACCAATGTCTTGGCTAAGCTATTGTCACAAGCTCCGTTAAGAGAACCATTTCTCATGAAAATTTTGGTTTTGGCTAGCTACAGGGAGTACAGTCAATTCAGAATTTTATATTAGTGTCATGTAGTACTGAAAACTGCTAAATATTAGTGCTGAAAACTGCACTCAAGCCTGTTTCCATGCGAGACGGTACGTAAAGCTGTACATTGTGTTGCAGTGAGCTAATGTATTGCCGTAACTACAAGATCGTTTGTGGGAATCCTTCGTTTTTCTGCTCAATCTCGAAGGCTGTTCTACCAGCGTAGTGGAAAAACGATTGCATTTTTTTGCGGGTGCCTTACAAGTGGTGGCACCCATCTGGTTTTGAGTATTCGGTGCACCACTTCCTTGTGAAATCGAAGATAATGTGACCAGGGGGTGGTCGCGTGTGAAAGTCTTCAGGTTTAAACATGAAATGTTGTGGTCACCTGGGAAGGAAGGAGCTGGCGGTGTGTTAAATAGTACTGCAGGCTCGCTGTTTTGAGCTTAAGAATAAGTATCCAGATCACCAATAATCGAAACAGTGACCAGCTGTTTATTCTCAAGGAAGGCACTGTGCTGGCATTTTTTTTATTCCCTTGACCACCCCAGCTGATGCCTAGTAAAAAACCTTAATTACAGTAGGCTGTCTATAATTCAAACTGGAGAGGATCGCAGGATTTTGTTTGATTATCATGAGATGTTGACTCGGGGTAGTACACCAACTATACTCTGAAATAACTAACAAAAAAGTGGCTTTTTGCTATCAAAGGACCCCTTCCAGCCAATGGTGTCTCGGCCACTTTGCGACACTCTTTGGCATGCTGCTTTATGACTCCTTTTGTGAAGGTGGCGCCAAAGCGGTCTGTTGCGGGGTCACGATGACACGACTATGCCATTGGCTCAAGTTGGGTCCTTTGCTGGCGAAAAGCTCGGCGGCTGCATTTTCGATGGAGGCGAAAATGCTGTAGGCCTGTGTCAGACTTCGGTGCACGTTAAAGAACCCCAGCTGGTCAAAATTTCCAGAGCCCTCCACTACAGCGCTTCTCATAATCATATGCTGGTTTTGGGACGTTAAACCCGATATATCAATCAATCAATTGATGGCAAACAGCCACTTTTTCCTTGAGTTATATCTAAGTGTAGTGTTGTGACGTTTTATTTCTCATGGCCGCAGCAACATCATAGACAGCTCTGGATAATTGCCAGTAAATTTTCTAGATATCAGCGATCATGCTTGTACTCATTAAACTTGTGCATGTGTGTATAATAAAGGGACGAAATGTGTTGCTCCCTATGACAGTTTGTAGCCCTTTCCTATGCTCAGAATGCTTCGCTGCATAACACCATTGTACTGCAGCGAGAGCAACTTTAATAAGCATAATAGCAGCGAGAGCAACTTTAATAAGCAGCGAGAGCAACTTTAATAAGCATATTAAGTGATAGACCAAGGCCATACCTTTTTTTCTCTCTTTTCCTTAGTCAGCATGCAAGTGTTGTTGCGCATGGTTTGGCTGGTCTGGCCATTTGGAGGCAAGAAATAGGCTTTATTTGTGACTGTTAGCGAGATACAAGTGCAAATGATCAGCTAGAAGCAACACAGGCCGCAGGTATTTCTAGGCGTGGACAAGCACAAAGTTTGAACTAACCAAATTTGTGCATAGGGGCAGTTTGAATTAGGTGCCTTCAAAATAACATATTTTCCGGTGTACATCTCACACTTTTGTATAAGACGCACTCCCAACTTTTTGTGACTTTCGCAGGAAAAAATTAGACAAAAAATGCACCTCTGTATATGGTGCACCTACAGTAAAACCTCGTTAATTTGAAGTCACTGGGCCTGCATAAATCTTTGAATTAAGAGGGTTTTCAAATTAGCAGAACATACAAAAAGTGGTATGCAGGGAACTTGGAATCATTCGAAGTAATCAGGGCCGTCGTTTCCGAGGATTTGTGGCAAAATCGGGATCGAGAATTGGCACATGGCACCCAAAGTTTTCGAATTAACCGGACTGATACTGACTGCCACTTCAAATGATCCACTCAGATTTGCATTGAAAAGTACGGAACTGCCGAAGTGTTTCGATTTTGAAATGACTGTGTTCCAATAATGAGGTTTTACTATATTTTTTACCTGGCCAACATAAAATATCATGGCGCACACAGACTTTGTTCATGGCGAAATGTGTAGTCCCATCCAGCTCTGAATATTTATAAGAAGTAGTCACAGAGCAAGAATTATTTACGAGGTGAAACTTCCGTCCACGGGAATCCTGGTAATGTCACATAAAAAATAAAAATAACTTGCTCCGATGGAGACATTGCAGTTGGTGGCGCCTTGCGTCCCAAGGCGGCAATCTGAAAAAAAAAAAAAAAAAAAAAAAGAGGCAACGCTATTTCGCACCAGGACTGCGGTGGAACGTGAGCAACGCGTGCGGCCGGTTTGCTTGAAAACTGAAACAGCAGCTATTACCGCAAGACACCGCCAGCTATTACCGCACTTTCTACCGCAAGACACCGCCAGCATGATTTTGCTCTCCGGCGATGGGACGATATCTAGCCGCCTCAAGGAGCGAAGTAGCGCCTATTAAATATTTCTCGCTCCTTGGAAGCAGTATAAGTAATGCTGTCCTAAGTTGCAGAAAACCAATATTTATTGCACTTTACTTTACGCCACATCCTCCCAGTGCTCTGTCAACAGTTCTACCACTGCAGTAGGCAGCATCGCTGTGTTGCCATTGTTGGCCTCAGAGTTGTCCTTTTTGGTAACGTGTGCATGTTCGCACTATCGCTGGTGGTGCTTTCGTGGCAATATGAGGCTCGGCGGGAACCCATATGCAACCAGTGAACCGATGATTTTGTTGCATGGTTGTATCAAAATGCACGCACACAAAACGTAAATGGTGAAGAGTAGCTGGACGCTACGACAACTATTACGGAGAAGGCTTGCATGGAAACTGATGATAACAAACCGGTGCTTTCGTTTCTTTACCTGGTAGATTGTGGCTGCTGAACGTCATGCTGAAATGTTGTGGTTGGTTGCAAAAACTGCATAATTAGTCCTGTGAGACGTGACTAGCATGCAGTGGGGGGCGCTTTCATTTCTGTATTGCATGGGTTTGATGCTTTAAGGGTAGATGCGATTAAAAAAAAAGTTTCCTGTTTCTCTAGGCGAGAGCAGTGAAATTTGCTATATATATAGCCTTTTATGCTGATTTCAAATATGTTATTAGTTTTACTAGTTTTGTAGTAACTTGCACAGTTTTGTTTCCTGCCATGACAATGTGTAGAGTATAGTTCGTTTTGGAAAATTTTTATACCATTAAACTTTTATGATTCTGAGCCATCAGTGGCCCATATTGTTCCTCATTAACTGTAGAACACAAATAGCTATCAAGAAAGTGTGTATAGGACACATTTTAATGTACAAGAAAAATTGTAGTGCAAGAAATCTTAGAATCATCAGTTTATACTAATTGCTTGCTTTAGCAGTGATGCTACTGCAGTGCTAATTGCGCCAAACTGCACCCAAGTGCCCCGGCTGCTACATCATGTTACATTTCTTCAAAATATTGCGAGTCTGTACCCAACCTGCACCAAAGGATGTACGCCGACTTTCAAAAAGGAAACTAATCATATCAGCTTTTCCCATCGAAAGCTACATCACGGTGCACCTGCGTATGATGAAATTTTAACCAAGCCCAGCCCAACTATGCCTAATGTCGCCGTTTTGATACAGTGAATGTCCCGATTCTGCAGACTTCTTAGAAACCGCGAAATCGTCAAAAGGGTTGGGGGGGGGGGGTAATAAAAGATGATTTCATGCTTTCTTGTTCTGCTCAAGTTGTCGAATAGCTACATTGATCTTGTAATATTTGCACAGGCACATGGGGACACAGAAGAGACACACAAACGGGTGCAACAGTCACGCCTGAAATAGTCCTAATGCCTTCCATACACTTGCTAGGTATGTTGGTGCGTAGCAGCCATGCCCAAAGTAGCTTTAATGCCTCGTAGTACACTTACTGGGTATTTTGGTGCGCACCGAATGAACCCTCAACTGGAACTTCGTCCGTCATCCGGACTTTGTTCAAGTGAAGCTTCGCTTATTTGTCAGCTTTAGTTGGGGGTTGCCTTCATGAAAGCATATACAACGCTAATTGGAGGGACTGACAGTGCAGCATGTGAGGTCTGCGGCACTGAAGAACACATCGATCATCTGCTATGCCATTGTCCTCGATTTTCCTGTGAGAGACAAAAACTTTCTGACACGTGACAATAGGACAATCAGCTACTCTCTGTGCAGATGCTGCTGGAGCACTGTCCTCATCTTTCATCGACTCACAAAGCTGTGAAAGCCCTCTTGTGCTTTCTGAAGAGTGTGGGCAATGTGAACGCCTTTGACTTTTGCATGGTACAACCGCTGCATACGCATCAGCCAATGTACTCATAATTTTCTTGTCTCTTTCCGGTCTCTATCCTCTCTTTCTCTCATTTTTATATTTCCCTTTCCTATTCCTCCAGCATAGGGTTGCCAACCGGGCATGTGCCTGGTTAATCTCGCGGCCTTCTCTCTTGTTGTTCTTCCACCTCCAGTCTTGGAGCGCATCCAGGGTCTCATTAATGCATTCTAATTTAACTGCATGAAAATTCCAATTATAAATTTTCATATAATTATGAAAGCTAGTTATAGAATGATGCGAAACACAAAGGCTATGGCACAAGAGTGCATGAGTTGAGCTTTTGCTGATGCATGCGTGCTCGTAGACAATGTGCTGTTATACGAAAATCGACACTGACACGCCGAATTTGCTGCTGCGTGTAGCCGGTCATTTCTAGTTGTGAGCAGTACATCGTGAACTACGCTGACGCCATCACTGCCGGGGCGTTTTTGTATTCTACGCACGTGCTTGTAGTGGCAGTGTTCTTGATGCCATCTTCGTTCCTGACTGTGCACTGGCGTGGTGATAGCCATTTCCTTTCATTCGAGAAGGCAATGTGTCTTTGCGGCATGCTTGGTAATCTCGCACAAAGAGTCCGCAAAAATGGTGGCACGGCGCATTTGGGCTGTCAACTATTTAAAGTGTGTAGCCCGCTGACAACTGTGCTAGGCCACATGCTGTACAGAGCAATTTGCTTTAAATTCTCATCATAAAGGGTTTTCCGTGATCAAGTAGCACTGGTGTGTTTGACACCTGCTGCTATCATACCTCACGCATTTCCTGTGCTTATCTACTGCACCACGCCGGTATAATGGCCCCTTTGGATTTTTGGTCTGCTTCGCTCCGTACTACCTAATCATTGCAGCCAAGCTGACTTGCAGACATTGCTACGATGGCAAACACATCATCTTGCAAAAGCGCTGATTCAAGCCTACAAGATGGTGAATGTACCTGAGATGGGGGCTTCAATTGATGCTGTTTCATATATGTGGGCAGGAAGTTCGAAAAATTGGGCACTGAAACCCTTCGTCTTCCGAAATTTTAGATCCATGTCTGAAAAACTGGGTGGTTAAAAAACTTTATTTGTGGATATTTAAATGGCCATCATGCGTGTTGCTGGGTGAACGCCAACGCAGCTTTAAGACTTTACCAGATGCAAACTTTGGATTATCATGTCCAGAAAATGTTCTGCGTGGTGATCGTGTGGCAAATGTGGCATCTATATTTGTGCTTGTAACGACGCTTCAGCGCTTCTTTACTCCTCGGCTCATGCAGCAACTGTCTCATATTGAAAAATGTTCACACTCTGCAACACCTAAGCAATTATCATGTAAAAGATTTAAAGTGTCCTAAACAGTTTCTTATGATCAATCAATTAATCAATCAGTTTATTATCATGTCATAAAAGGATGTTACAGGGAGTAAAATATACAGATGAGGGTCCCAAAGTACACGACTGCAACGGGACCCTCGGTGATGATTACAAATAATAAAAGAACAAGCAGCTGTTAGAATCGTAGAAACAAAAATATACAAAGCAGAATGAAAACAAAAAGGCATGGAATCAAAAAACAAATAATACAGCATAAAACAACTCAAAGAAAATAGATCAATTATTTAACAGGTACTCTTTTAATGAGTTTTTAAATGAAATTAAAGAAACTTTGCATTTTAGCGAAGTGGGCAAATTATTCCATATGGTGATGGTGCAGAAGAGAGAAGATTTACCGTAGTTAGTACGAACCTTAGGAACTAAAAAGTTATTATTAGCCGAAAACCTGGTTGTGTTCGTATTAACTGACATCTTAGGATCAATGAAATTAGCAGGAAGTTGATTTCTTATTTGTTTATGCAGAAACATAATTAGATTAAACTTGAATAGATAGCTAACATTTAAGATTTTATTGCATTGAAAAAGGGGAGCGACGCTTCTGTCGTGAGAACAGTTAAAAATAGTGCGAATAGCTCGATTTTGTAGATGTTGTAGTTGTACGGATGAAAGATGACACTGGTAAGTATTCCTTCATGATGCGATGCCATAAGTGATATGAGAATGAATGGATGTGAAGTAAAGTGAAAGGAGTGCTTTATGAGAAAAATATGAGCGAGCTTTGAGTAATGCGCGAATGCCGAATGCTGCCGTTTTTCTAATGTGAGCCATATATAGAGCGAAGTTAAGGTTAGCGTCGAGATGAACGCCAAGAAAAGATACACTGTCGCTGATATTAATCAAATGAGAGTCAACTGTGAGCTGTGGTGAGGAAGTTAACTTGCGTTGAGCTGATCTAACAATCATAAACTTAGATTTATTTGGATTAATAATTAAGAAATTTTCCTGGCATCATTTTGACACGCTACAAAGTACAGCATTTAGTTTATTAGTGACGTCAATACACATATCAGCAACGGAAATGGTAGTATCATCAGCATATAAAATGCAGTGAGCCATGTGTATAATGTCAAGAAGGTCATTAATGTTAAGTAAAAAAAGTAATGGACCCAGTAATGACCTTTGAGGAACCCCTTGATTTATTGTTTTAGTAGAAGAAAATGAGCCCAATATGTAAACAGTATGCTTTCTGTTAAGGAGGTAACTATTTAAAAATTTGAGGGATGGACCTGTAATACCATACGATTCGAGTTTTTTGGATAAAATGAGATAATTAATGGTATTGAATGCTTTTGTGAAGTCTAAGAAAACTGACCCTACTACAAATCCTGTGTCTATGGAGTGTTTGATGAAGTCTGATAGGGAAAGAATAGCAAGGTTAGTAGAACTTCGAGTGCGAAAGCCAAATTGACAGGGCTTCAGTATATTAAATTTATTAAGGTATTTGTTTAGCCGAGTTATTGATAGTATTAAGGTACTTGTTTAGCCGAGTTATCGATAGTTTTTCGATGACTTTGCTCAGGGAAGAAAGAATACAGATGGGGCGATAGTTAGAAGTTGATTGCTTGTCACCCTTTTTAAAAATCGGAAGGATTTTAGCTATTTTTAGAGAAGTAGGGAAACTGCCATGCTTGAACGCAAGGTTTATAATTATAGAAAGTGGTTCAGAAATAATGTCTACTGCAAGTTTTAAGTGTGCTGAGATTTTATCTATACCAGGGCCGGTTTCTTTGAGACTTTTGATTGCTGTAGAAACATCATCAGGACTCACGGGGAAAAGAAAAAAAGAATGATTAGAACGTTGTAGATTACAGCAAGAACTGCTATGTTTTTCACTAAAAATTTCAAAAAAAATAATTACTAAAAGCATCAGCAACACTTTCAGGGTTATCATGTGTAACGCCTTTATATGACTTTCTGCAAAAGTGAACTATGTATTGATCGATTTAGAAAATCGTTTAAGAGTTGCCATTGTCTTTTAGAGTTGTTTTTTTCACTATATATTTGGTCATCATAATATTTTTTCTTGGCATTTTTCAAGAGACACGAAAAACATTCGAATATTTTTTATAGCGTGAAGCTAAAGCAGTGTTAAATGGTTGTCTTTTGACTTTTCTGTACAGGTTATCTTTTTTACGCATACTTTTTAGCAGTCGCTCAGATAACCATGGGTTCTTAGGATATTTGTACCTCTTTTTACATTTGACTGTTTTAGTACATTCTTTTACGGTTTTAAGGAAAAGGGAAGAAAACTTGTTGAATTCCTGGTCTACATTGCATAAGGACGTAACACTGGACCAATCAGTTTTAATAATGGCATTGAAAAACAATTCCTGGTCAAGTACGGAAGTAACACGCGTGGGTGGATCAAATGGCTTCACGACGTTGAAAGCAAGAAATATGGGATAATGATCAGTGATGTTCACATCAATTACTCCTACAGAGGGAGAGGGTGAGAAATTACAGATGGCATGATCAAGCAATGAAGCAGCACCAGAAATAGTACATCTAGTAGGAGATGAAATGAGAGACTCAAAACCGTATCCACTGAAGCAGTCATTATATTCTGTGCACACACAATTGTCTGTGTTAAGCAAGTTGATGTTGATGTCTCCAACTAAGACAACGCGCTTGCCTTCAGATGATAACTGAGGCAGAATGGTATCCAGGGGAGAAATGAAATTCCTCATATTCAAAGAAGGCGAACGGTAAATACACCCCAGAATAACGTTGTTATTATCGTTTAAAAAAGAATTATCTAATTCAATTCACACGGATTCGCAATGCGAGATGCCTAAGGAAGGATCTTGTCGGCGGGTGTAGGACAGATCCGGGGCGATAAATATTGCTTAGCCATCATAGCTGTCTGAACAACGGTGGCAGTACTCAGCTTCGTACGATGACGGGCCGAACAGATTGACGTCATAAGTGCAGAGCCATGTTTCAGAGATGCAAATGATGGAGAAAGAATGCGCAAGTGAATCTATAAAGTTATAAATATTATCCGAATTTTTGCGGAGGCCACGCGCGTTTAAATGAACCAAGGAGCGATTACTCTCATCTAGCATATGTTTAGCCTCGTCAGGGGATAGCAAAGCCATGATGATAAGATGAAAGTGAACGAGTGTTCAGCACGAAAATGGGCGTAGGACTCAGTGGCTATGAAAAGATGCTAAGATCACTGTATTTGATAATGCGATATACCCTGCCATCACCAGACTTCCGCGCCTTGATCTGGCAATTGTTTGTCCACAGAAATGGCCATTTATGCGCTTTTTTCAGAGTTAGGGCCTTAGCAAACAATCTTTTGTTCTCTGGAGACAGGTGATCATTGGCATAGATTGCCTTACTTGAGCTACCGGAGAAGCCAACATCAGAAGTGTTTGGATGGGTCTTACGTGCTTTACGAACAAAGTCGTTTTTCTTTTCATGGCAGCAGAACCGTGCAACAATGTTCTTTTCATCTGATTTAATTAAAACGCGATGAACTGTGTCAGTCGCTGTGCGTGACAGGACACTGAATAGCTTCGCCAATCTGCATCACAATTGCCACACAGTCCTCACCCTGAGTGACCGGAACGCCCTTGATTTCAACATAATTGAGCCTCGAGTATTGCTCCAACTCTGCAACCCTTCTAGTCAGTGCCTCATTTTGCGCAACTAGTTCCTTGTTAGCTAGTTTCAATTCATCCTGCTTTGTTTTGATAGAGTCAAAACTGTCACACAGAAATTGAACACTATCACTGAGGGACGCATGTTCCCCGAGTCCTTCCTGTGCTAGCTTTTCTTTAATATTAGCTGTTAGTTCATTTGCAAGGGTATCAAGACTAGAGCGAACCAAAGACTCAAGTGCCTCAATTTTTTTGGCGTGCGTTGGTTGGCATGACAGCAAATACACAAGCGATAGCAAATACACAAACTAAGATAAACACGCACTGGGAGGCAGCAGCTGCGGCAAAAGAGAACACACTAACGTGAGCAGAAAACAAGGACACCAACCTGTAGAGCAAGTAGGAAGCAATCAGAATGGGATCCAAGAACCACCTGCCACAGCTGCTGCCTCAAAAATGATGCACTTCCACGGAAGCATTGTTATTTGTCCTTGTGACGTCACGGTAGTAGGCGCCCTCCTTCGGATGATGACGTCGTGGATGTAGGTGATTCACAGGCCACTGGACTTGACAGTTGATGAGCCGCACACGTGCCCTGAAGACAGCTGTACCCAGATAGCTGCAGAGCAAGTAGGAAGCAATCAGAATGGGATCCAAGAACCACCTGCCACAGCTGCTGCCTCAAAAATGGTCACGGGAAGTACAGTAAAACCTCGATAATTCGAACTCGGTTATTTTGAAATCCCACGTAATTCGAAGTATTTCCATCAATGTATATTTGAGTAGATAATTTGAAGCGGCGGTCAGCACAAGTCCGGTTAATTTGAAAACTTTGGGTGCAGTGTGCCAATTCCCGATCCTGATTTCGCCGCAAATCCACGGAAATGATGGCCCTTAAAAGCCACTAGATAATGTACTTTAGCTATGCTAGTGGGTGGTAGCTGAAGCACTCCTGCCTCACTATTTCCAGCATGAAAGATAAAATTATATATATAAAAAAACACGGTCTCGTGATCAACTAAAACATGCGCCTGTGGAAGACAAAATATGCTTCACTACAATACAGCAGTGACATGCGGGCAGCCTGTCGCATGCTTCTCGCAACGTCAGCGTCTCACGATTTATCCATTCTTTCTGGGAATTTTAAGAATTTAATAACAGACAGTCTGGAGAAATCCGGGATGTATGCAAACCTTTGAGTGCCGGTTGCTTCGGGAATTCGCGCACTTGCATAGCTGGTGAAGCTCTTGCCTGTAGCGCCTACTTCAAAAACTCGGGTCAAAAGCTTCATATCGGATCGAAAGCTTCTAGCCAAAAGTCATTGCGAATTTCATCACACTGTCCATCATTAAATTTTTTATTTTACTAGAAATAATGGGTGAATGGTTGGATCATAACGTGCTGATGCAGCGAGGAGCAGGCGATATGCTGCCTGCTGTTGTGTTTGGCGGGCCACTCTTTTGCCGCAGCCGCCTGAACGGAAAAAAGGCATCCACCTTATTTTGTGGAGATAAGGAGCAGCACCGAGACGCCTTGCTGTTTCTATGTGCTGGGCGCTGCGTGGCTGAAATTACTCTACGGAGCACCACTGTCTTTCGGGTCCGCGCAGAGATGCGACACGTGGCGTCTTCGTGCCCCGGTAAAAGCCACAATGCCGAGCTTTCGCCAATTACGGACGTCGGAACACCACGCTGTGTGTCTCTGACTGATGAGTCGCCGACGCTCAAATCAGTACCAGATGTTCAGGTATGGCCCCTCAAAGACGCCTAGACCGCGGTCGCCGTTCGACAAAGCTTGGGTGGTCGGCGCGAGCGGCCAGATCACAAACACGTTTCACCCCGTTCGCTGGAAGCAAGATTCGCCGGAGGAGGCAGCATCGCCGGGACTATACACCTGTTTGGTTTGTGTATGTGTGTTTGTTGGAGGTGGTGCCGGCGTAATGACACTCGTGTGTGCTGTGGGACATGTTATTGGACAGTGCCGTATGGACCTATTCCCCGATCTAGGGATCTGGGGAGACAAGACTATATTTATTCAGCTTTTGTGGTCTGCTTAGAGTTGTTCACAGAGCTAGCTTGTTCAATAGACACCCTTTTTCAATGTAGAGCTTGAGGCCAGAGAGCCCGTGCCATGAAAATAATGTAAATAAACTCTCTCTTCGAAGTTCAGCCTCCTCCTGCCTCGACATCTTGATCCCGAATCTCCGGTGCCGCAAACCCCGGTCACAACAGCACGTGTCACTACTGCAATGAAGTGAAGACGTGTTTTTCACAGGTGCGCATTTCAGTTGACATTTTTTTTTTCCCTTTGCGGTGACAGCAGTTATGCCCAAAATTTCGCATTGTTTGCAGCAAAATTGTGACCAGGTATCGCTGGATAACATAACACTTGGAGCCACAAGCTAGCTGACAGAGCAAGCGACCAGCCCTCAATATTTTCAATAATTTCAAGTTCCTTGCATCTCACTTTTTGTATGTTCTGTTAATTCGAAAACCCACTTAATTCAAAGATTTTTTGCGGTCCCAGTGACTTCAAATAACGACGTTTTACTCCATTTAAGAGCGTCTGGTTGGCGAGCTCAACACCCCAGATGTGTTTTCTTCTATTGCTATTGATGAAACACCGTTTCTATAACAGACGTGCAATCCTAGAGGTTTCTGTGATGTTTCATGTACAAGTATGAACAGGCTCATCTGTGATAATCATGTCATCTTCAGTCATTTTTTAATGAAGTGCTGTGGTTCTATACCTCACCTTTGCCTCTTTCTACTAAATACTGTCTGCTTAGCCACGGTTGGTATTTATGATTTTGTGTTCTATATTTGTATTATGCTTAAAGAGCGGAGAGAACATTGTGCTTCTATTGGTCGTCTGTCATGAATGCAGTATGTGTCTTAACTTTGCTGCTAGCAACACCTACCCTAAAAACCAGTTTTACTGCACCAAAACACAATTTTTTCTGCTCCAAGAGATTCTCCAAAGCAGCCTAAGGCAGTTGCATCACTGTTTTAGCTTCATAATAATCATACAGGCGATTTCAAGTTTTAGGGGACAGGGTAAGCAAAAATATTGAAAAAATTCAATTTTTTCTTTTTGAATTATTTGAAATCTGCGGCTTTTTTTGAATCAGAAATAATCATTTTTTAGACTTGGTACGATTTTTTTTCTGTAAAAGTGACATATTTCAAAACTTGAATTATGCGCTGAATCTCACGTAGCGAGGAATTCCTTGCAGTTCAAGCATCGTAGCCATACAGAGAGCTTTAGTTTGCAAGCTGGATTGCATTTGGCACATTCAGAAAAAGAATGGGGTCACAACTGCGAAAGTGAAAGAAAGAAGCATTCTTTTGAGAAATCTGTATCTGGTCGAGGACATCTTAGTGGTGCCATTATTGGAAAGCACCAAAACTATTATCGTTTGGCTATTAAAAAAATAGAGCCAGTTTGGAGGACATGCGGAAAGCTGTCTTGTTCACATATTTTCTCATGGCATAAAGTCATACCAATTAATACCACGGCCTTCGCTTGAAGGATGCTGAAACTTGTTTAAATTCAACAAACCCCAATTAAATGGTGAACCTTTCGTTCATAAAAAGCACCTTCTAGCATGTATTATTGAGGCTGTTAAGCCAAATTATCCCAAATGAGCTCATCCAAAATTTCTTACTAGATGCCTCCTTGGGAAACCTCAAAACCCCAATGAGCCATTGAATTCTAGACTGAGAGCGCGCTCAGAAAAATGTTTTCCTCGGACACCACTGAAAATATGCACTCTTCATGCTGGGCTCACATTTAATGATGGCAATATGGCCCGTGCAAATGTTGTGAACTGGTTTGGAATTTCGCTAGGGCACTCACTGCATAGTGCAGGGCCTATGCACTCTCGACCTGCATCAACAGTACTTTGGCGACAGGGCTGCATAGTAGGCGACAAAGGAGACTCTTCAAACGAGACGTTTTAACAAAAGAACGATATTGGTGATGAGAATCTGGCTAGTGCCTATTGGACAGGCCAGTCCAGTTGCTGTTATCTTGTTTTACTAATGAAATAATGCATATTTTGTTTTTATATACGATTATTTCAAAACATGCTTTTTTGTACTGCAGTATCTAGAATCGTAGATTTCGGCCAGTACTTAAAAATTATGATAAGCAATATGCTGAAGCAGAAATATTGTTGTGTGAGGAAGTGCTCTTTTTCATCACATCTAATAGCTATTACTGAGCGATAGTTAAGTACCTGAAGTTAAAATGTGCAAAAAATTAGTGTTACAATTTTCAGCACTAAGTCTGCTGAGGTAAAAAGAGGAATGGTTTATAATCACAATTATAGTAAAATAATTACTGTAGCTTTTATGGTTATGAAGAAAAAGGTACATAAATTTTATCTAAAATACATGGTGAATATAGGGCTTACCCTGTTTCCTTAAGGCACGTTCACACCAGAGAGACACGAAACCGAATTTGGTCTGCGGGCTGTCTTTAGGAGTGTCCTTTCTCTTGTCGTGGGCCTATATACACTGCAAAGACACAAACGGTCCACTGGTGGTCTCTCGAAGACCCTACCCGCACCTTGTAGTGCTCAGAGTTTTTCGTTGACCAATTCTGTAGAGGCACACGCAGCGACACCGACTAAACTTGCACACCTGCACCTCATTTTTGGCCATGCTCTCTGCTCTGCCATTGTCCTTCTCTAGCTACGAGCCCCCGCCATAATCCATGGTAAAAAGGGAGGGGGGTGGTGGACACAATAAGGAAGCGAAGAAAAGACTTCCATGGGGTGCTTGAGCTGCCTATTCAGATGCCGCAGAAGCCTTGGAGAGGGCATTCTCAACTCCCGCAAGATTGCCTGCTTCGGGGTTGTTTGAAGACATGGGGCAAATTTTTGCTCAGCCACCGATCTTCTGAAGACACGCCTACGACAGGTCTGCGGATGCATTTTGCTGGTGTTTTCGGTCTCTCATCATGTCACACTACGATGAAATGCTGTATTTTGAGGCGTCGTCGTCGTCGGCGCCCTTGTGTGACCATGGGGTCTGGTGACTTCGTCGGCGGGCGACTCGTCGACCGATGGTTTGCGTCTTCCTCGTGTTTTCTTCTGGGTCATGTCAGTGTCGTGTCGCTCTTGTGTAAACACGCCTTGAAAGGAAACACTTGCATCCTTCACATGTTAGCGAATATCTGGGCGAAAATTCATCCTTATCTGGCTATCAGAGGTACCGAAAACATCATGTCCATACTCAAAAAGCTGCCATAAATTGGATCTTGAGAAAAGCACGTTTTAAAGGTAGAAGTCAAGGCTCATCTATGGGGCAAAGATATGTTTTTAAAATGATTTATTCCATCATGAGAGCTTGGCAATCATTATTATTTTAGTGTGTTGCTTGAGTTAACTGATCATGCGAAATGCAATGACAAGCAGCCAGGGCACAATTTTGATAATTTCCAGGGGACTCTAGACAATGATCTTTTTTTTTTTAGTTTTTGGTAGCCACCTTGTGCTCTTTAACATGATTTTAACCTTCTTCAACTTTATTTACAATCTTCAGTATTTTTGTTTTGAAAGTCGAGAAACCGAATATGTGAAAGCGATTAGGAAAAAAAAAATATGCAATTAAAAAAAGTTGTGTTTTTCGACTATCATCTCCCCTTGAGGAGAAAGAATTTGAACAAGATAGTGTATGTGATGGTGGCGGCCTTGATTGCAGCCTTAATCGCCATTGTCGCAGAACTGCCTCAACAGGTAGTAGCTGTCACCTGGGGTCACAATTGCTTGATTGTTATAACAAGATTAAATATCTTCATTGATATGTGGGATTTAACGTCCCAAAACCACCATATAAGTATGAGAGACGCCGTAGTGGAGGGCTCCGGAAGTTTCGACCAGCTGGGATTCTTTAACATTCACCCAAATTTGAGCAAACGGGCCTACAGCATTTTCGCCTCCATCAAATATCTTTTTAAATAAATATTTTTTCATGAATATGGTCACGCACAGCTCATTGTAGTCTGGAATAAAATATTGACATATTGGTCGCTCTGCATTTATTCACATTTTGCTTATGTATAACACACACCTTTTCGTAAAATGCACTAGTGAAAATTGAAAAAAAAGAAAGATGCTTCTCATACTGTCACAATGCAGAAACAGCAGCAGTCGAATCCAGGAAACTCACTTTAATTGTACCAGAACTCTGGTAAACTGATCGGAAGAAAACCTCGTCTTCTTCTCTCGCTGCGCGTGTTCTTCGTTGTTCTCTTCGTGCTGCATATTCAATGTGGCATTTGCCCCCCTCCAGAGAGCAGCGTCCCGATGCTCTTCTACAAAAGACGGTGTAGTAGATGTATGGTGCAAATCAGTCCGAAAAGTAGGGCTTCATTCGCACAACGTGCACGATTTCTGGTTTTTGCTGGTGAGTTGTTGAAGGGCTGTCAGGAACGACCACATAATTAACGTCGCTCAGGCGTTGTAAAACTGTGTAGGGGCCAAAATACTTCTTCAGCAATTTTTCAGACAGTCCCCGGCGGCGGATAGGAGTCCATACCCAGACTTTGTCGCCGGCCCGATAGACGACATGTCGGTGTCGCAGATTATAACGTTGGGCGTCATAATTTTGCTGCTGGGTGATTCGGACGCGCGCAAGCTGCCTCGCTTCTTCTGCTCGTTGGATAAAAGATGCAGCGTCCAAGTCGATGTCATTGCAGTCGTGCAGTAACATGGCGTCAAGCATCGTCGTCACTTCACGGCCATGAAGGAGACTGAACGGCGTTCTTCGTGTAGTTTCTTGCTGCGCTGTATTATAGGCGAACGTGATGTACGGTAGAATGTCGTCCCAGTTCTTGTGATCCACGTCAACGTACATACTCAACATGTCGGCAATAGTCTTGTTGAGGCATTCTGTTAAGCCGTTGGTTTGTGGATGATAGGAAGTGGTTTTCCGATGGGCTGTTCCACTGAGTTCAAGCACTGTCTTCAGGAGCGCGGCCGTGAAAGCGGCACCTCGATCCGTTGTTATGATTGTTGGAGCACCGTGCCTCAGGACGATATTTTCTACAAAGAATCGTGCGTTTTCAATGGCGGTGGCACTTGACAAAGCCTTTGTTTCGGCATAGCGCGTAAGATAATCAGTGGCGACTATTACCCACTTGTTGCCAGCACGGGAAGTCGGATATGGTCCAAGGAGATCCATTCCAATTTGGGCAAAAGGTACCGTGGGCACTTGAATTGGTTGTAATAGCCCAGCTAGTTTTAACGGTGGCGATTTTCGTCGTTGGCAATCGAGGCACGTGCGCACGTAATGCTTCACAATAGCTGGAAGTCTTGGCCAGTAGTATTTCTGTTGGATTCTGGCCAATGTGCGTGTGTATCCGAGATGACCAGACGTTGGCTCATCGTGGCAAGCACAAAGTATCTCCTCACGAAGTGACGTCGGAACGACAAGTAGGTGGGTGCTTCCTCTGGGAGAAAAGTTCTTCCTGTAGAGAACACCACTACATAAGCAGAATGACGGCAGGCTCCTTGCAAATCTTCTATGGACGGTTGTTGTCCGGCCATTCAAAAATTCAATAAGAGGAAGCAACTCACTGTCTTCTTTCTGCTTGCACGAAATCGTAGTGGTGTCAACGACTCCTACAAACGCCATGCTGTCATCTTCTGTGTCATCATCGCGCTTTATCGGTGACCTTGATAAGCAATCGGCGTCGGCGTGCTGCCGTCCGGACTTATACACGACCGTCATATCAAACTCTTGGAGGCGTAAGCTCCACCGTACGAGCCGACCAAACGGGGTCTTTCAAGTTGGTCAGCCAGCAGAGGGAATGATGGTCGCTGACTACGTGGAAGGAACGATCATAGAGGTACGGACGAAACTTCATAACCGCCCATACGACAACAAGACACTCTTTTTCCGTTGTGGAGTAGTTGGAATCGGCGCGGGAAAGCGTCCTACTAGCATATGCGATCACACGCTCGGCTGAGTCTTGCCACTGGACGAGTACAGCGCCTAAACCCACGTTGCTGGCATCTGTATGGACCATGGTAGGAGCATCCTCATCAAAGTGAGCAAGCACAGGCGGAGTCTGCAGGCGTTGTCGGAGATCGTCAAATGTGCCACCTGTAGATCGTCGCCCCAAGTGAACGACACGTCTTCTCTTGTAAGTCGTGTTAACGGCGAGGCTATGTGGGAAAAATTGGCAATAAACCTTCGGTAGTATGCGCATAGGCCAAGGAAACGCCTGACTGCTTTCTTGTCTTTTGGTACCGGAAATTTTCTGACGGCCGCAATCTTATCGGGATCAGGTCGAACACCTTCATGGCTCACCACATGGCCTAAAAATTGAAGCTCCTTGAAACCGAAATGACACTTCTCGGGTTTCAGTGTCAGGCCGGCAGACCTTATTGCCCTGAATACGGATAGCAGCCTGCTCAGGTGTTCCTCAAATGTTTTTGAAAAAACAATGACGTCATCCAGATAGACCAGACATGTCTGCCACTTAAAGCCTGACAGAACGGTATCCATCAGTCTCTGAAATGTTGCGGGGGCTGAGCACAATCCCAATGGCAAGACTTTAAATTCATAAAGCCCGTCAGGCGTGACAAAAGCCGTTTTTCTCTATCTCGCTTGTCGACCTCAATTTGCCAATACCCACTTTTGAGGTCCATATTCAATGAGGTGCTGCATATTCAATGTGGCAATACATAGGAGAATACGATACATTGAAAGCATGGTGGGCCAACAAGACTTTTTTATTTGCATTAACCGAATGTTTGAATGATCCAGAGTCTACTGTTGATAGAAACAACAAAACGCACTAACAGAATTGGCCTACACTCCAACTTAAGCATTACCAAAGCTTGGCAACCTTCTGTAGCTATGTGCAAAGTATGGGGTAATTGGTGGTGTGGAATATTTGGGGCTGTTGACTTGGTATTGACTTAAGGGAGACGTTTCTTGAGAATTTGTATAGGAAATTGTTTTAATTTGCATTTACTCGACAGGTAAGCTTCTTTCCTAAAGGACCAATGACAGCCTGATGGGTGTTCTCTCCCATTATGCTTGATTATCTGTGCAACATATAGTAACCCTTTATCTTGCTTCCAGTCTTTCACTGTTTGAACGAAGAAAAAGAATTATGAGCAGCCGTGCAAGCTGTTGGGGATAATTAACAATTTTTTTGGTAGCCATATAGGGTGAGTTGTCAAATAGAGGAAAAAGACAGTCTAGTGGAGGAATTGTGAAATGCTGGATCAGTCTTGCTTGCAGCATTAATGTTTTTACTGGCCAACTTACAGAAGTCCGAAGTTATATTCAGCTCGTATATTGGTGACTTATTGTCTAGCAAAAATAATTAGTAGGTGAGTTACATGTGCCCACGATACAAAACTCCTGAAGATTTCATTGGTGGGACGGATTTGTTGGTGGCTGAATGAAATTCTTATTGTTGATATAGCAAACTTTCCTTTCAATTAGCTTTCTTTAAATATATATTTGGCTTTAGGTTGCTGGTATTTTAATAATGACGTCGTAATTTTGAGCATTTGTTGCTGTTGCATTGAGGCATAAGGGCAAACTCGTAACTGCTCGCACATTACGAGGGTCCTTTAGAAACTGCCTGCCACCTGGGAAAAAAAAAAGAAAGAAAACATGCTAGATTTTGGTGTTTACACTCCTTCAAGAATTCGCTTCAGCAGACTCTTATTATACTCAAACCTCTATATAATAAACCCACATATAACAAAATATCATTTATAACGAAGTATACGAAGAATACACTTGCAACAGATACAGTGTTAGAAATATACCTCTATAAGGAATTTTTTTAATATAACAAACTTACTTTTGTGTAGGATGCAACTTCGTTGTAAAGAGGTTTGAATGTATATTATTACAACTGTAGGTATTCACCACACTTGCGTTTTCGCAGCAACAGTTGGGGCTGCCAATGTTAGGTGAATAGTCGCAGCTTCTGTCGTGAAGATGAAAGCACATGTTTCACGGCCTTCCTTCGTTTAGGTGGTCAATGAACAAGTGGCTTTGTTTGGATGTGATTTTGCAGAAGCAGGAACCGACCTTCTAAGCTGCGTATGCAAGATTAATGTGAATGGTGCTGTTACTCTGCCGAAGGAGCTATCCAGGGTTTCAGAACCTCAAGTACAGGTTCTGGTGGTAGTGTAAAGCTCCTACATCACTTTTATGTTGAACATATCATTGTTTGAAAAAGTGTGTGGCTCACTGTTTGAATTCTGTCGTGGCTTTTTCTGCTTGACTGTTGTGCTGAAAGTGCTGCTGTTGGCTTTCTGCTGTTAGTACTCGAAATGACTGTGTTAGGTATAAAGGAAAAAAGGGTAGTGGATCAAAGTCCCATTTCTTTGTGAGGCACAACCTAACGAAACCAGCAGACAGTGAAGCCAAAGAAAGTATAGGGGACATTATTTGCAATCTTTAAAGGTGCCCAGCGACACAGATTAAGCGTGTTGTTTTCATCGCTTCTTGTCAAGCAGTGGAATGCTCCGATATCTTTGCACGAGTTGCAATGGCAAAAACAAAGCTGTTACAATTTTACTTATTTGAAGAAACCACACTGTTTTCCGACTAAAGTGACACACAGCGACTATCTTTGTGATCGGAAGTGACGCTCCTGTACGTGAGAGTGACGACATAGGCCATGCATTTTGATTAGTTCGACATGACAAGTTGCATGTTTATACTCATATGGGGCCAGATAGGCCACACTTCTGTGCATTAAAGATTATAAAAGTACTCTTTATACTTTCCCAGGTACAAAAAGATTTATGCTTTAGATATGAAAATGCGAAAACAATTGCAAAACGACACTAGCAGCGCTGCACAACGGCCACCACAAGGTGGGTCGTCCCTTTGCCCTCTGTAAAAGGTGCATGGGGATTGTAAGCAGCCTTTGGACGTCAGTGGGAGAGTGAAATGTTAAATGGAATGTTTTTTTTCTTGTCGTCTGGTAGGGTTTTGAAGTTTGAAGGCTAATAACTTACGTTACCTCGTACCAATTTTAATAATTTTTATTTGCTTTCAACTCGGTATTTGACACTACGAGAATTTCAGCGCTGTATAAGGCTCATGAAAAAGCGTTGCAGGGCCCCTTCAACTGTGATGTATTAATTACGACATGCATAAAAAGGAATGAAAGGGAGGTGCTACTTAAAAAAATGTTTGTCTAATCTGTAACCTAGGGAAATGAATTTTTTGCTGTTTACATAGGTTTTTATGCTCGTGTCAAATATGTATTCAGTTTTATAGTATGTTGCATAGTTTTCATTTTGTACCATGAGAATGTGTAAAATATAGTTCTTCTTGGACACACTTTTTTGCCACTTAATTTTTAGGGTTCTCAGCCACAATAACTAACAGGAAAGTACCTATAAGTCATTTTGATCTACAAGAAAAATCATAATGTGAGAATTCAGAATCCTGATACCATACTAATTGCTTACTTTAGGTTAGTAATATAAATATATAGGTGTTATCAAGTTTAAAAACAGATACTTGCACTCTTAGCATGTTGAAGGGACACTAAAGAGCCAAACAACGTTTTGTGTATTAGTGAAGTACAATTTTACAGTCTCGAAAACACCACTCTTACACCGACGCGACGCTTAGTAAGCGGGAAAACATGCAAAAAGAAAATGCAGTTGCAGACTCCACCTTAAGATTCCTGCACCAAACGCGGTAACGGGATAGATATTGAAGGAGTTTACTGGGTCCTACATAGCTTCTATTTGACAAAAATGAGGTAAATTGTCAATAGACGTGAAAGATCTATATTATTCACTTCCACATAACGAACTGCTCCAGTGCTTAGAAGAATGCATTGATTCGTTTGGGTCGATAAACTTCCAGAATGCGTCAGGTATGCCATTTCAAGGTTTTTCTGGAATTGCTTTCATTTTATTTAAAGTCAACGGTTGCATCTTGGAATGAGCAACATTTTATTCAAAAAAGCGGCGTTTGCATAGGTTCCTGTTTGGCACCAGTCCTGAGTGAAATATTTCTCGCGCATAAGGATCGCCACATTCAAAAAGATCTCGACTTGTCTCTCGTTGTGAAGGTCTGTAGGTTTGTTGATGATTTCATTGTATTTATTGATTGTTTGGATACTGTTTTTGAAGCTGTTGTTTTTAGTCTTCTAGAATTGTTTAAGAAGCACTTGTTTCCTCTTGAACTCACGCATGAGTTACCGTCTGGAAATTTGATTAGGTTCTTAGACCTAACACTCTGTCTTAGAAGTACTCATTTGTGCTGGCTGTTTTCACCGAGAAGTGGTAAACCCCTTTTACCTTTCCACTCAGCTCATTCAAAATTGGTGAAAAGGGGTATCATTAAAGGTTGCCTGGTAAACGCTCTCAAGAGGTCATGCCCGCACTCGATGCAATGCAGTTTAAAAGCACAGGTAGAGCGCCTCTTAGGTGCCGGTTACTCGAGCGCCCTGATTTCTGCTGTTGCGGAAAAACTTTTGAAGCAAATTAAAAATCAAGGAGGGCGATCTCAGCCTCAAAGCGCGTCTGTTCCCATGACATATGTTGCAGTTCCGTATCTTCATAACGTGTTGCATCGGCTGAAAAAAATCGGTAAACGCGCTGGTGTTACTGTTATTTTTTCCGCCCCAGAAAAGCTTACAAAGCTTTGTAAGCTGGTGAATAATCCAGCTGCTATTAAAGGAAGATGCACTGTAAAACACAGAACGCGCTTTGTACCTTGTGTTATTGGTGTCGTGTATCTCATTCCGCTTTCGTGCGGAATGGTATACATAGGGCAAACCGGAAGGTGCTTTAATGACCGTCTAAGAGAGCATAATAACAATGTACACAACGTAGTTCAAGGACACCTCGAAATCCACTGCAGAGACTGCGGCTGCGTGCCAGTTTTTGAGCTTTGCGAGGTATTAAGCAAGCACAACTCGCAGGCCACGCGTGAGATAATTGAAGCTTATCAAATAAACAAGTTTGGCGGTAAATGTGTAAGTTGCCCATCGGTTGTGTTGTTGCAAAAGGAGATTGCGTATCTCAATCTTTTTTAAGTCACATATGCATTTGTTTTCTCAGCCCATTCAACAAGAGACAAGAGTTTTGCTGACATTGTATCGCAGTAGTGGTTCCTGCACCCTTCTACGCATGCCCATTTTTCTAATTTTTCGTCTATATATGTACACCACTCCGATGTTAAATCTTTGTTGAAAGTCAGCGCTCTTTTCTGTCCTTGTTTTTTCGCTTCCGTAGTTATGAAGTAACTACTTGTAGGTTGCGCTGTTCCTGCATTCAGTGTGCGCCTAAAGAGCTTTCGATTGGTGGGGGTTTATCGCTGTCGTGGTTAGCCCTTGTTCTCTGCCCTTCGAAGTCAGCCTCATGCTCTCTTTCAAGAGCTTTATTCTGTAGCGCTTCATCTCGCGCATCCTGCTCAATATTTTGTCGACATGCGTCAACCTCTAGCGCCTTGCGATGCGACTCGTCGTTCAGCTCTTTTTGACGCGATGCATCTTGATCATGTGCCGTGGGAAGCGGCTCCGTCTCTAGCGCTTTACGATGCGCTTCGGCGTCCTTAGCTGTGCGATGGGCCTCGGCCCCTAACTCCTCGCGATGTACCTCAGCGTCTGGCTCTGTCCGACGCACTTCGGCGTCCTGCATTTTGTGACGGGCCTCAACGTCAGATACCTCGTGACTTTTCTCAGCGCCCCGCTTTCTCTGACGAACTTCAGCGGCTTGCGCATAGCAACGAGCTTCGGCGTCTTGCGCTTTGCTTCTGTCCTTATCATCTAACACTTTCCAGTGAGCGACATCATCAAGGGCCACGTGGCGGGCCTCAGCCTCCATCGCTGCACGTCGCGCCTCATTCTCACGCTCTTTTCGACAGGCGTCTACCTTTAGCGCCCTTCGACGCGCTTCAGCGCTGTCTTTATCGCTCCGACTTTCTCAGTCAGCAGGACTCGAAAGAAAAAAATATCTTATCAAAGCATGTCTAGCATGACTGAAGTCTCCTGCTTCCTCGAAGGGTAAGCAATTTAAAACATGCGCGATCTTGCTCGGCAACAACGTGGCGAGCTTCTCCACCAAAAGGTCGCGTCTAACACCCACATTACTGCAAACAACTTCAAAATCATCAAGAAACTGCGCGATGTTCTCGTCTGTCTGAAAGTTGTGGAGCTGGTGTTTCGCTCGCTCCCACTTAAGGGCTTGAATTTTAAGATCAAGCTCTCTCATTTTGAGAGCATGCTCTGTCCTTTTTCTGCTCTCCTCGGCTTGCCACTGTTCGTGACTTCTAGCCGCTCGCTCTTCGGCCTTCTGCTGTTCGTGCCTTTGAGCTTCGAGCTCTTCGCGGCTTTTCTCAGCCTTTCATTGTTCGTGGCTTCTATCCTCTCGCTCTTCGGCCTTCTGCTTTTCCTCACAGATGAGCTCCCAAAACTCGTCAGCTTCCTCTGCCGTCACATTCTCTGCCCGCATCACCTCGAGAATCGCTTCCCTTGTTTTAGCGGACCCGGCGGAAATCCCCATGGCTCGACAAATTTCGAGGAGGTCTTCCACAAGGTACTGCTCCATCGCGATCTCGTTTCTCGTGATGCTCTGCTATTGATATTCACCGTACTCTAAAGCTAATCTCATGGTCTAGAGCACGTGAATAATAAATTACAACCAACGAAACACAAAACGCTCTTCTAACATCTGCCTGTGCTAGAGAGGTCTGGCGAAATGAACAATAAACGTTAGGCACTCACCCAACCAAAGTAGCCGACGATGGTCCAACTCGTGGCTGCCGTTGAACAGTATCAGGCCTTCAGGGATCCGGTCCAACTTGCCAATGTTGAGATCCGGGGTTGCTTGTCCCAGCTTGCCGAACGATGAGAACAGGTTAGCGTATACCTGCGTATCCAAACGCTGATATCAGGTCGGTCGTGCTCGAGCTTCCAGGGGTCTGATCCGGCGTGCCAAACGTAGGATATCGTATCCCGAAGCTGCCAACCACTGTTAGGAATTTGCTGTGTCGCAAGGGTAGCAGTGGCGAACAGCGGTGAGCCGTCGAGCGGACTTCGCTGAAGCCGTTGCCCGAAGGCGAAGCAGGGAGGCAATCCGTTTTGAAAACAGCAACAAGAAGGAGCGTTTACTGTAGCAGGTTGTCGTTTGTACAGAGCCGGCCAGCACGACAACGTCGGCTGGGGCAAAATCCTCTAACATGGGGCCGGCTTGGCCTTAAATAGCGTTTTGGGACTATTCTGCGAGACCAGTTCCCCGGAACGGCACAGTGGCTCGGCTGAGGAGACGCAGCCATACCCGGAACTGCAAGGTGGTTCGGTGGAGGAAGCGACGTTATCCACGGAATTGCACGGTTCTTCTGCACGGAAGGCGGCGCTGGGAGGGGGGGAGACAGTTCGTCGGAACAGCGCTCGATCTCGTGAGACGTGCTCCCGAACGAGGAACATGTCTGTGGCACAACACATCACAGTAGTCAGCGTCAGAGTTGGGCAGCTACACGAGCCGTAGAAGAAGCAGCCTTCCTAGGCTGCTGGTGGACGCTGGACCAGCTGCGCATTTGACGCACTGCCCCGAGGTAGAGTCCCGGTCAGACAGCCTCGTCTGAGCTCGAGCCCAAAGTTCGACAGCTCAGACCTGTCCACGAGCATGGGAATGTCAGCGCAGCCAGGTAGCCCTGGAGTCCCTCAGGTCACCGAACGATGGAGGTAGCAGCCTGGGCTCGGGTCCGAAACCCGGCCACCCTGATGCGTGGCCCGCCTTCTTCTGGCCACCCCTGCGACTCTTCTTTTTTTTTCTCTCGTCTCGGGCATACTTTGAACAATGCTGCATCTCCGTCTAATTGGCACTTCAGTCATTTTTTACTGATTGATTAACATGCGTGCCAGCTTCTTCCTTGCAGACTTGGTTGATGGCGCGCACTTCAAATTTTGCTCTCTCAAATCGTTTCAAGTTTCACGCACTCTAACTGCTTTAAATTCTGCACACTCCATCACAAAGTCCAAGCATGCACTTTATAAAGTGAGAATGGCTAGAGCAACCCTGACAGCTTGATTGGCAGTGCATTTAAATCTAGTATGACTGCATTGATTTGAGAAATGCTATATTTTAATTGGCTTTTACCTGCAAATATGTTCACTTTCTCGAGATTGCATCCTGATTCAGGGTTTCCTACAGGTTCTTGAAATCCTTGAAAACCCTTGAATTTGAAAAGTGCATTTTCAAGCCCCTTGAAAGTCTTGAAATTTCTTGCTGCCCTTGAAAAGCCATGAATTTCGTGAGCAGTGCACTCTCATATTGACATTGCAACCTCCTAAATGTGGTATATCGGTGTGTCACCCTATCAAAGTCCCCATTTTCTGAGCAGTAATGTGGCGTTGGCGCAATGGTCCCGTTTTGCAAAAATGCACAAGGAAAGAAAGGTTAGTATCATGGTAAGGGCGAAGCAATGAATTGGTTGGCAAGAAATTAGAATGTCACACGAAGAAGGGCAAGCAAGCCGACACATGCAACGTGCCGCTGAAACACAAAAGACGCACGAAAAGAATGTGCACAAGGTGAGTGCTAATCAACAGCTGTCGCAGCTTGACACTGGAAGCGTCCCGCTTAAACACCAAGAAGGATGCTAGAAAAGAACACATATGTATCCACAGTATGAGTGTAAATTAAACAATGACACAGTTGTTACTTCTTGGTGTTTGAGCAGCATGGTGGAAGTGTCAACTGCGCACAAGCCTGCGCTCTTAGCGGTGGTGCCATCAAAGTTAAATGTTATTGCAGGTGTCATGTGGGTTTTCCTTTTATGCAAGGACACTCTTCTCACGTGAATGGTCAGATTCATGAAACGTTTAGAATATATTTCAAGTCACTTTGTAAGTGTACGTAAGTGCTCATTCTACTAGTCGAGGCCCTCGCCCTGCTGTGGTGGTCTAGTGGCTAAGGTTGCTGACCCGCAGGTCGCAGGATCGAATCCCGGCTGCGGCGGCTGCATTTCCGATGGAGGCGGAATTGTAGGCCCGTGTGCTCAGATTTGGGTGCACGTTAAAAAACCTCAGTTGGTCGAAATTTCCAGAGCCCTCCACTACGGTGTCTCTCATAATCATATGGTGGTTTTGGGATGCTAAATCTCACATATCAATCAATCAATCAATCAATCAATCAATCAATCAATCAATCAATCAATCAATCAATCAATCAATCAATCAATTACTACTCGAGGCCCATCGCAAGTGCGTCCAACAATGATGTAGCTCTATACGAAGGGCAACGAAAGTTGTATACATGTTATACCAGATCTATAGTGGTGTGAGTGACCTCTGGACTTCTGTCACATACGTACTGGCCAAGCATCGCGGCTGCTGCAGTTAGCAGTGCGTTTGTTTTGCAGGTGCTTTTGTGGCACATGTGTGCGAGAGCAGACGATACTCAGCATGATGCGTAGAAAGCTTTGTGTAATCTTGTGGCCAAGTCACTTACACTGCTACGTACTGGCCCAACTTGGTGCCAACAAACAGAAACTGAAAATTGCCCACATCAATAAGGCGACATTGAAATATTTAGCTAGAACAAATGTATCTTGGTGCATGTATTCTGTTTGTTGAAGCTATAAGGAACGCTTCCAGCAAAAAACATGCAATCCACTAATATTGTAGCACCACCCCTTTAATGCCTGACCAGACATATGCGCTGAAGCCTGTCAGCATGTAAACTATGGCATGGAATTCTACTCTCTCTCTCTACTAAGAGTGAGGGAGTGGGTGCGGTGCCACGTCAGTAAGCTATTCGCTGAAATGCTGCAATGCTTGCAGGAAGTCAGGCCTTTACAGGCTGGCACTTTCTCTGGTGGGCATGTCCGACTTCTTCTAACCATGTGCCATTTGCGACCTAAGCATCGCCGATGGCTTTACATGTGCTGGGGAAGCGACCGTGCTTTTTGTGCGGCTTGGATGAGAAGAAGGAAAAATTGTTTCTTGCTACTGATGTGCCATTTACTTGGAAATGTCAGGTCATTGTGTATATCAGAAATTATCGTGCTAGAAACTGCACAAAAACATAATGTGTATTTGACACTGTGTGCACATTGCGGTGACATTAAAATATTCTTGCAACTGGCAAAATGCTAGCACCATGCCTATGCAAGTAACCGCTTAAATGCTCTGTTGAAGTAGCTTGAGTGAGTGCAAAGAAATAAGGTCCAGCTCATGCTGAAAAGGGGCACTAACTGATCTGACCAAAGCCGTCAATCAGCATTGGTCATGCTTTCTTCTCGCGATGTTGCCACCGCTGCCCGGTCAGAAAAAGCCAGGCAGACCTGTGGGGACGGTGAAATCTGCGCTCGCATTGCTTTCCAGCCTCTCTAGCAAACACTTTCCTTGTAGCTTCCTGCATTTTCCTTTCAAACTACACTGGAATGAAAAACAAGCATGTGTTGCATGTTTTGTACGCGGGTGCTGCATGAACCTGCAAAATGGTGAACCCGCCGCTAGCTTTCCTTGCAGATGACGTCAATGACGTGGATACTTCCTATATAATTATTTATATTTGTGCAAGTGAAATTTCATTATGCTGATTGTTTTGAATCTGAGGACTTCACAGAGCTCATAGTCAAGTAACCTCAACCTGAGTTGTAAGGCTTCATTGTGCGTTGTGAGTTTTTTTTTTACTCTTTAGTACTTGCAGAGTGATCCAGGCTAGTCATTATTACCATCTATAAGGTATACATTTATTCATCTTTATGTAATTTAAATAACCTGATACAATGGACGATCCTTGCGGATCCTAATTCACCTCCATTTTGGAGGTTCTGACACTCGCTGCACACACAAAATGCTTGCTGCTCGCGCTGTGTCCAAGATTCATATGGCAACTGGGATGTCTAGAGACCTACAGAACACGTCCTGCATGCCGAAGCCTGGGCACTGAGACAGCGCTTATGAATAGACCTTCAAAATAGGACGGCAATGGTATTGGCCCCTTCCGAATCAAGGCTCTGTGCAAATCCTCTGTGTGGGAAAAATCTCAACCGCTTTTGTAAACTTTGTGTCGTTATCTTGAGAGGTCAAGACTAGGTTTTCTTTGTAATTGTGATAGCCATACATTTATTGTAAGTGTCACAAAATTGGTCATTTTAGAAAACTTTAGAGTTGGAGAGTTCCAACTTTGCATGCTGTTTTGAGTCCTTGAAAAACTTGCAACAGGTCCTGGAAAGTCTTTAATATCTGTGAATTTTCGCTTTGAAAACCTGTACAAAGCCTGTGATTGCCTTATCAACCTTAGTGACATCAAAATTTGATTATCACAAGCACAGGCGATGAAGAATATGTGCTCCAACTGGCCGAAGTCACCAGCATTCGCCTTGGAACTGCCACGTATGAACTAACTCCATACACTGAACCGGTTGCAGGCGCTGTTCGTGGTGTCGTCCATGGAATCACACCAGGTACGACAGATGCAAGACTCATAGAACTGCTAGCAGCAAACTAAAACTGCACGATCCTGCATGCCAGAATGTTGGGCAAGTCTCCATCTGCAGTAATTACTTTTGAAGGACCACATGTCCCTTTTTACGTGAAGGTAGCAAGCTCATTCACTCGTTGGAGACCTAATCGGAAATCTGTGCAGTTCTGCAAGGCATGTGGGAATATAGGGCATAGGCAGGATGTTTGCCCCAGCCCCGATACCAGAATCTGCAATAAGTGTGCCAAACAGCACATTGATCCCAATCATCAGTGTGAACCGAGGTGCAAGCTTTGTGGGTTATCTCATGAGACGGCAAGCAGGGAGTGCCGAAAAAAGTTAAAGCCAGCGCCTCCGCCTCTTCACATAAGAAAATGCAGTCGATCTAAACAGAGATGCAGCGTGCCCAGCCCAGATGAACATTTTTACAGCATGCCCCCAACACCGCGTTCACATCGAGCACCCCAAGCAGAGACCCAAACATGCGAGGGACAAGCAAGGAACGCAAGAATGGGCAACAAAAGCTCAGGTAGACGGAGATCGTTACCGACGCTACACATAACACAAAGCCTAGCAGGAACACCTCGCCTGCCCGCGACTCATGGTACGAAGAAAAAATAACGCTAGGCAGACAGAATGAAGACCTGAAACGCCAACTTGAGGAGCAAGAAAAACGAGCGCAAATAAAAGAGGCTAATCTAGAAAGGAAGCTGGATCTTCTCATGCAACAAATTAAAAAGCAAGAATGCACCTACTACACCTCCACCGAAACACCAAGTGAAAAACCCACATGTCCTTCAAGAAATCGAGATGACATTCGAAGCACGTCTCGAAATCCCCATGGAATCAATGACAAAAGTAACAGCGATGGCGCAAACAGTCGTTCAGTTTTTCAAGCTTGAAATTGCACAAATGGGCGAGGGATTGAGCCAATGCATCATAACACTATAACGTGAGAAAAAACAAGCTCGTTAGAAACCGAAATACCTGTTCCGTGAAGCGCACATTCAAAAAACCCTCGGCAGTCAAAATGGCGGGGACGAATAACCAGGATTCAAAACAACACCAGTACACCAAGATATCGCAATGGAATTGTCATTCTATTCAATTAAAAAGACAGAGCCTTTCACAGCTGTGTGCAATTGCAACCGGACATCATTGCTCTTCAAGAAACTGAAGCAAACAAATGTTACGTCCGAGGGTACCATACTCACATCACTGATAGCAAAACCAGAATGGCAATTCTATCCAGACAAACCATCACCACCCAACATCACGTCGTTGCGCATTCATTCAACATGCCCTCATCGAAATTGTTTCTCAAAGAAAAGCCCAGCAAAGCCTTTTTGTTTTGAATATATACAGCCCTGCACGAAATTATCTTAAAGATATCTACAGATTCCTATGTGAAGTTAAGCATATAGGTAAGGGAAATAAGCTGTTTGTTGTGGGAGATTTTAATGCGCCTCATGTAGCCTGGGTCTACACTTCGACCCTCAGGAAAGGGGAAGATGTTCACAATGCCGCTCAGCATCATCGACTCACCCTGCTAAATGACCCTCAAGTTCGTACACGCATTGAATATAGCATGTGCAGAAACACAAGCCCTGATCTCACATTCGTTCAGGGAGTAAAGAAATGTGAATGGAGTTGCCTGGATGAAACCTTAGGTAGCGATCATCACATAGTGCAAATAATCATACCACACACATTAAAAAACCATGATAAGGATGGGAACAGCAAAAGTTACCTATTGGGAAGCATTTCGCTTCGAAACTGTTGAAAGACATCGAAAAATGGACCAAGGACATTTTAGCCACGAGAGCAAAGCATACAAAAATGATCCAGCTCGCATACGGCATCCCTGCCATTGACCCTCACTTACTCCACCTCTGGGAAGCTTGCCGAGGACTCGTCAAATGCTGGAAACACAACAAGTGCAACTGAAAACTCAAGATTAGGATTGCCAAAATCACTAAAGAAGCAGAAGACTATGCCGATCAACTAGGAAGACAAAATTGGCATCAAGCCTGCTATCACCTGCAAGGAATGTTGAGCACCAAGCGTACCTGGGCAGTGTTTAAAACACTCCATGAAAATAAGGAGCACAGGGAAACCACTACACAAAATGTTCAGTGCCTTATACATAATTACCCGGGGACAGGAAGAAGTCATAAATTAAGCCAAGGAGAAGTTTCTCGGATCAGATTGCAACAGACAGTTGTACCAAAAATTCAACTCATACACAGGTCGTCCCAATCATGAGCTGGACCGCCCTTTCACTGCAGTAGAAATGTGCATGGCCTTTAGCAGCCTTACTCGCTATACGGCTCCGGGCAAGGACCAAATGAACAAGATTCTTCGTAACCTAGACAGCCAAGCACTCTTTCGTTTCTTGACAATATGAATACATGTTGGGAAGAATGGAAAGTTCCACTGGAGTGGGAACATGCTGAAGTAACTATAATACCTAAACCCAACAAACCCTTGACTACCCAGAATCTTTGCCCCATATCTCGTATTTCGTGTACGGGAAAGCCTTTTGAGCATATCTTTTAATCGCCTCACCCCATACCTAGAAGAAAACGGATACGTTCCAAACGCCATGTTTGGTTTCAGGTCCAGTCGTTCTGCTTAAAATGTCCATCTATAAATTAAATAAGTAGTAATCGACCAATTAGAAACTTGTAGTAAGAGAGCTATCCTCGCTCTTGATGAAAAAGGTGGTTTCGACAATGGGTCTCATGAGAGCATTCTTCAAATGGAGGACAAAATATTTGTGTGCCAAATACCAAAGAACATGCACCCAGAATGTGACAAAGGAAGAATAAATGTACGAGCACAGTTGTTGCAGCAGCGGCTAGGGAGCTGTAGCGACAATGAGAGCATTCGATGCACAGATGCCGCTAAATACCGAGGAACAAACAAATATGTAGCCTGTGTGGTGGATGTAAAAGGTACAGAGCTCGCTGCCGCTTTGACATATGCCAATGATGAAACCACTGCGGATAAACTGGGCATTGCGTTAGCAATAATTTCAAGTTCTTTCTCGGTAACAGTTGTGACGAACTCACAAGAAGCGTGTTGCAAGTTTCAAAAGGGATCAATTGGCAAATCAGCCCTTCAAATCTTCCTAAAGTGCGACTTCAAAGAAGCAAGTATCCTTTGAACACCAGGGCATGAATTCCTAGCGGGAAATTGAGCAGCGCATGCCGCAGCCCGAGAGCATATACACCGGGCTGCTCCGCAGCGGTACTCGGACTCCGGAAAGGAAGAGGAGCCATACCAAGAAAATACTCCGACATACTTGCGCACTACCGGAAGTGACGACGTCAATATCACCTGCTAACAAAAGGTTGAGTAAAGAACAGGCGGTGAGCTGGAAAAAGCTACAGGTAGGCACCTATCCGCACGGTACACTACTCCACGCAGTGTACCCCAGCAACTACAGCCGGAACTGTCACTACGGCCTGGGCTCTGCAAACACCCTGTACCACATGGTATAGGGTTGTCAAAACAACTTGAATGTCCCGCCTATGGATGAACACAGCATACAAGAAAATTCAGAAGACCAGTGGGAGGCATTGCTGACGTCGGTAAACCCTGAGGACCAGCTCTGGCTAGTGGAAAGGGCTCGGGCCGCCCGAGCCCTTTCCACTAGCCAGAGCAGGCGGCTAGCAATGGCTACCTGGAATAAGGAAGTCACCCACCTCTGGGTGAAGAGAACACACGCCTGATTGAAAATAAAGTTCATTTCTCTCTTTCCAACTTAAAACTGACCCTCCCTCCCAGCTCCTTTGTGCTTTTACCATCTTGAGTATCTCGACAGCACGCTAGCTGATTGCGACCCTTGGCTTAGCAAGTGGAAGCTGCAAAATCAGTCCGGATATTGCATTTGTCATTTGGGGGGGGGGAGGGGGGAATTGGGCAGCTCACACATTTATAGCTGCACCCAGTGAGCACTTGTTGAAAAGGTTCATCGGAGGAACATGCTTGAGTGTGTTTACATTTTCTGCTAGCGCCTGACTTTCTAGGTGTCTGTGGCGGCTGATGCCGGTGATACTGAGAGAGTAAATGAGCTACATAGCGCTTTGGCCAGTGAAGGCCGGGTGCCTAGAAAATAAGATATAACATGACCTACATGAGAAAATATATTATTTGCTAAAGTTCAGCTTTGCTAGAAGGTAAAATGATGATTCACATAAAAAACAGCGCCAAAAACGAGAGACAAGAAAAAGAAGGAGACAGACAGCGGCACTGACAGCGGTCTCCTTCTTTTTCTTGTCTCTCGTTTTTGGCGCTGTTTTTTATGTGAATCATGTCGTACCAACTCGCCCAAGCAACCACGTTAGTAAAATGATGCTTGTCCTGTCACTTTTGTGCCCTCCAAGCTTTTATTCCTGCTACCTCGCTGCTGGATCAGTCGCCGCCCACTACAAGCAAATGGAGTCGCATAAATGATTTTTGAGGACAATGATCATTCACAACACATGTGTCACCGTTATACGAGTGTGCTTCTTACGCTAACAAACACATCTTTTATCGAGAAGATGTACTGAAAATAAAGTTTCCAAACTTCAGAAGGCATCGGGGCACATTGCGTTTGTTTTGCTGTGTGCGGCTGGGAACGCTAGAGCTTGCGCAGCCGTCCGCACTTTTCGCTGCAGTCAGGGATATATGGCTCACTAACTCATGGTTTACGAAATAGTTACTGCGCATATGTGAGTGTTTTCCACAAGCTTGCTCGCAAAATATCCACAAACTTGTCAATGGGCCTTTTTCAAGTCTGAACAGGGCCTCCATGGAGATCACAGAAATTGAAACGGGGGGTCCGTGGCCTCCGAAACAATCTGTTACACACCGGTAAAAAAATATCGTGGCCTTGGTATTTTGCAGGATGATTTGCAAACAATGTCGGGTACCTTTCAGTTTGCACCTGTCGCCATCCTGTGCAACATTTATAGAAACTGTTTGGCCTTGTGACCCTTCCCCCCTGCCACTGAAAATAAAAAAAAAAACACGACGCCCGTCATGTCACTACCCCTTCGCATACGCAGGCTAGTCTCTCGAAGAAGGTCCATTGTTATACTATGATTCAACGAGTGGGGTGTCACATGAAAAACAGTCAAACACACACTGCCAAGCACTCGTCACCTCCCCGCAAAGAGAAAGCAGACTTCCATGTAATGTCCTACGAGTCTCAAAATTAGCAGAAGGCAAGGTCAAGTTCTTTGCGTATTTCAAAAACGCTTGTACAATCTCCTGGCTATAATGGCGAGCAACCATGCTGGTCCTGCAATCCGCAGCACAATAGCCTAATCTCCTCGGCAGGAATGCGACACGCTTTCTTCCCTTCTTTCTTTCTGTCGCTCCTTCCCTCTCTCTCTTCCTTTTTTTTTCAGCAGCCTCTTGGGGTTACATTGTGTGTTGGAGATGGAGCAACTAGATTTAGCCACGGGGCTATATACGTGAAGTTTAGAGTCTGGAGAAATAACCCATACGTGCTTCGGCAGCGTAGTCCTGTTTAGCGGCATCGCTTTTGACAAACGTTGGAACTGACACAACTTCATGGTTTTTTTCAGAGATGGCCCCACTACCAAAAGAATTTTTCGTAGTATTTATTATTTCTTGAAAACATTTTGTTTCAAGCACTGCTTCCTAATGTTAGTGAGCGCTGGTAATTACAAGACATGACATGGTCCTGCTAATGTGCAATAATTGTGAACTAGCTATAAAAGAAAAATAATAGTAAATTTGCACGAACCTGATAAGCAGAAAGATGAGCTAACTTCACTGCTGTCCTACAAATGTTCTTATTAACTTGCAACAATTTCCTCTTCATAGAAATCTAGAGAAAGGCTCGCTGTTTAAATATTGAAAATGTCAGGGTTTCAGATTTGATAGTTTTTTCACCTCGTTGGTAATGCCTGAACAAGTGAAGCCATAAATTGCTGGATTCAAGTATAAATAGTTTATGAACTATTCTTCAGGATCCCAACAACTTCTCGTAGACATTGAGATCATTGTAACCTGGAAACTCATTCAAAACTGTTGTTCCCCGCAGGGGCGCCTGCGCAAGTAGGCGTTTGGTGTGTAGCGACACCACGGACCCGAGCTAACGGGGGAGTTTCTACTCCCTCCCACGCCTAGCCGTGCGTGGCTTTGCCGTGTCCGGGGAAAAGGGTATCCTGGGGGTTGAGCCGACGCTGGGTGATTGGACCTTTAAGGCCCCCCGGCAGAGGCAACACACCCCTTTGGCCCTGGCTTCACGTAGACGGCACCCCTGGGCTGACCCACCCAGGGGAAATCGGTAGTCGCCTTTTCCTATTTCTCTCTCTCTCTACATCTTAGTCTTTTCTCGTCTTTAAATCTATCCTGTCTTCTTCTCTCTTCCATTTACTTCCGATTTTTCCTGGCGGCAAAGGTTAACCCTGTGTGGCTATCCTACCTTGGATACACCATATTCGGTTATAGTGGTGGCGTACAGCTGGCGTCTGCGGGGCCTGTACTTACAGACCCTCCAGCGTCCCCTTGTAGGACTCCATGGTGGGTGGCTGGCGCCGCTGCCGAAAGTAAGCATTTACATATGGCTTGTTCCTTCCCCCCACTCCCTGATCGCCCTCAGAAAAGAGGGCGCACCGATGAAGTTTTCCAGTTTTTTGGTAACCAGAAAGTATCTTTTCCCCGATTTCATGTTATTCACGCTGACACACCCGGCAAATCAGTGCGAACACTTTCACCTTTTCTAGTATCAAAGTCTTTGACGGAAATCTTTGGCCCAGGATATAAAGCGTCGAGAATGGCAAGTGGTGACCTCCTGTTGGAGCTCTGCGACCAGAAACAATATGAAAAATTGCCTAACCTTGTGAAATTCGGAGATACCAAATTAATAGTAACCCCACACAGAACCATGAACACCACCCGTGGCGTTGTCTCAGATGATGACCTGTTAGGGCTGACGGAGGCTGAACTCCTGGAGGGTTTCAGCGAACAGAATGTCATAAACGTAAAACGAATCAGCATGAGGTGTGATGGCAAAGAAGTCCACACTAAACACCTGATACTTACCTTCAATTCAAGTGTACTGCCCGACTCCGTTGAGGCTGGGTATATCAAGCTTCGAGTTAGGCCATATATACCAAACCCCCTCCGATGTTTTAAATGCCAACGATTCGGCCACAGTTCACAGAAATGCCGAGGCCGCCTAACTTGCGCGAAATGCAGTGCTGAAGAGCACACATCAGATGCCTGTGAAAACTCTCTTCACTGTGCGAACTGTAATGGGGAACATGCCGCATACTCGCGGTCATGCCCGTGCTGGAAAAAGGAAAAGGAAATTGTCACAATTAAAGTAAAACAAAACAATTCATTTAAGGAGGCACGAAGGCAGGTGTCCTGCCTACCAAAAACTAGCTTTGCCGAAGTGGCGCGTCAGGGGGCAGCACCACGACGGTCCCTGGCGCCTGTCCGGCACACGCGTAGTGAGCCAGCGGTGACGCCATCCGCCCCCTCGGCGGTTGCAGCCAGTGCTGCTCCGCCATTCAAGAAAGACCCACCAACCTCTGGGCTGGGGGCCCCGAAGGTCTCGTCTTTTGAGGCGACGCCCTCAAAACAAATGCAGCGCTCGCAAGAGCGCCTGTCCAGCGCCTCGCAAGAGGCAATGGACAGAACACCGAGCGTGAGGGCGCAGCCAGCGCCTAAGGATCGGCGTGACTCCGTCGGCCGATCTAAAAAAGAAAAATCTCGTGTCATGGCCCCTGGAAAGGGTCCATGAGCTAACTTTCCATCCTTGAACACACAGCACAAAACACATCTAAAATGGATACACAGATCTTACAGTGGAATGTGAGAGGACTTCTCCATAACCTGGATGATATTAGAGAACTTCTTAATAAACATACTCCAAAGGTGCTGTGTGTTCAGGAGACACATCTCGTCCACACAAACAAACTTTCTAAAGCATTATGCCATCTTCCGCAAAGACCGTGACGACGCTGCCGTTTGGTCAGGCGGTGTCGCTATAGTAGTTGATAAAGGTGTCGCCTGTGAGCAATTAAACCTCCGAACTTCTCTTGAGGCAGTTGCTGTCCGAGCAGTGCTGTTGGGGAAGCTACTAACAATTACCTCTATTTACATTTCCCCGTGCTATCAACTTTCAAAGACACAATTTCAAAGCTTCATTGATGAACTTCCTCCGCCATATATAGTCGTTGGTGATCTAAATGCACATAATCCCCTTTGGGGCGACTCCCGTTTAGATGCAGGAGGACGCCTAATAGAACACTTTCTGTTTTCGTCAGGTGCATGTCTACTAAACAAAAAAGAACCAACGTATTATAGCACTGCACATAACACATACTCTTCTATTGACCTGAGTATTGTCTCGAGTGCTATAATTCCATACCTGGAGTGGTTCGTTCTCAAGAACCCTTTTGGGAGTGACCACTTCCCGATTATGTTAAAGTTAACAAAAGAAGATACACGCTCGCCTGACTTTCCTCGCTGGAACACCAATTCAGCCAACTGGGAATTATTTCGAGAAATTACATTTTTAGACGGAGATGAGATTGCTGATTTTAATATAGACGATGCTGTAGCATACCTAACAAGTTTTATTATTGACGCTGCAGTGAAATGTATCAAGCAGACCAACGGAATGACCAATCAACGTCGCATCCCATGGTGGAACGACGATTGTCGGAAAGCACGCAATAGACAAAATAAAGCTTGGAGACTACTACGAAATTACCCGACGGCTGAAAACCTCAACAATTTCAAACAGGTCAAGTCCCAAGCCAGAAGAACGCGTCGTCTTGCAAAGAAAGAAAGTTGGAATAGGTACATCTCCGGTATAAACTCTTACACCGATGAAACGAAGGTTTGGAATAGGGTAAAGAAGTTGATGGGTCGGGAGTCACACCCCCTACCCTTGGTAAGTAGCCAAGGGGAGAGCCTGGAGGAGCAGGCAGACTGCCTAGGCGAACACTTTGAATGCGTCTCGAGTGCATCGCACTACACAGAAACGTTCTTAAGATTCAAAGAGCGCGAAGAGCGGCAACCCCTTAAATCTAAACGTCCCTCCAGGGAGGCTTACAACTGCCCATTTTCATTAGCCGAACTTAAGGCATCTCTTGCGTACTGCAACAACTCGGCGCCAGGTGGCGATCGTATAACGTACGAAATGATCAAGTATCTTCACCCAGAAGCACTAAAAACGCTCCTAACCCTCTTCAATACCATGTGGGAAGCTGGATATATTCCATTGTCATGGAAAGAAGCGATAGTCATCCCGGTACTTAAACAAGGCAAAGACCCATCCTTGGCCGCCAGCTACAGGCCAATAGCGTTAACAAGCTGTTTGTGCAAACTATATGAGAAAATGTTAAACCGGCGCTTAACCCACTTCCTAGAAAGTAACAGTATACTAGACCCCCTTCAGTGTGGTTTCAGAGAGGGGAGGTCGACAACAGGCCACCTTGTTCGCATAGAGACATACATCAGAGATGCATTTATTCATAGGCAGTTTGTACTTTCGGTATTCTTAGACCTGGAGAAAGCGTACGATACCACATGGCGATTCGGGATTCTACGCGATCTTGCCGCCATGGGCATCCAAGGGAACATGCTAAACACAATTAAAAGTTATCTGTCTAACAGAACCTTTCGCGTAAAAGTGGGAAATGCTCTCTCTAGATTATATACCCAAGAGACTGGTGTTCCGCAAGGGGGCGTGCTTAGTTGCACACTCTTTTTTGTAAAAATGAACTCCCTGCAGTCAGTCATTCCAAGTACGATGTTTTATTCGGTGTAGGTTGATGATGTGCAGATGAGTTTCAAATCATGCAATATGTCTATCTGCGAACGACAAGTGCAGCTTGGAATGAATAAATTCTCTAAATGGGCGGATGAGAATGGTTTTAAAATAAACACCGAGAAAAGTACTTGCGTACTCTTCTCCAACAAACGAGGGGTAATGCCACTTCCAAATATTACGATCAAGGGAGACCAACTCTCTGTGAGAAGCGAGCATAAATTCCTAGGAACTACTTTAGATTCTAAGCTCACGTTTATTCCCCATATTAAACATGTAAAAATGAAATGTCTGAAAGCGATGAACCTCCTAAAGCTCCTATCACGTACAACATGGGGTAGTGATCGAAAGTGCCTCTTGAAGTTATACAAAAGCCTTGTCGGGTCGCGCCTTGATTATGCCTCTATAATTTATCATTCCGCAATGCCAAGTGCATTAAAAATCCTAGACCCCGTTCACCATTTGGGTATCCGACTTGCAACCGGTGCTTTCAGGACAAGCCCGATCCAGAGCCTCTATGTAGAGTCGAACCAGTGGTCACTTCACCTGCAGCGATCCTATAGCAGTTTCACATATTTTATGAAGGTACGTGCAAACATCAAGCATCCATCTTATTCAACTATAAACGATATGACTGCTGCCACCCTCTTCCATAATCGACCCACAGTGAGAAAGCCGTTCTCCTTGCGTGTGAGAAACTTATGTGAGGAAATGGGTGTTCCGCTGCTGGAACTCTGTCCTACGCCCACAGCGATACTTTTACCGCCGTGGCAGTGGCAGCTTATACACTGTGACACCTCATTTGTTGAGATCACTAAACACGCACCAGAAGCACATATTAAAATGCATTTCCGAGAACTCCAGTCCAACTACTCATGCATAGAGTTTTATACTTACGCTTCTAAGTCGCATGCAGGGGCGGCTTATGCAGCCGTCGGACCATCCTTCTCGGAATCCGGCGTGCTGCACCCGGAAACAAGTATATTTACGGCTGAGGGTTATGCACTATTGTCCGCTGTGAAGCATATACGGAAATCAAACATACAAAAATCAATTATATTCACAGACTCGTTAAGCGTCGTAAATGCATTAAGATCCCTTTTAAGATTCAGAAATCCGATAATAATTGAGCTATATTTCGTTCTGTGTACAGCGTATATGTCCAACCAGCATGTCACTATTTGCTGGGTACCTGGCCATAGAAGTATCGAGGGCAATGTGTTAGCTGACCAAATGGCCACGTCAATTATAATGCGTGCTATTAACCCCACCGCTACTGTCCCTGCAACAGATCTAAAACCCTTTCTACGAAAGAAACTGCGAAACCACTGGCAACGCTTGTGGGACACAGAAATAAATAATAAGCTTCATTTGATTAAGCCGCGGTTGGGTTACTGGTCCTCCGCTACAAGAACACGGCGAACTGATGTCCTATTCTGTCGCCTCAGAATAGGACACACTTATGGTACTCATAACTTTCTTCTGACTGGCGATGAGCCTCCTACTTGTGGTAGATGTGGTGAAAGGCTAACCGTCCTCCACGTCCTCCTGGAGTGTCCGGAAGCTGAAAGTGAGAGAAAAAAATATTTTGCTTTAGCATACCGCTATAATCTTCCTTTACATCCTATTATGTTCCTCGGCAAAGAGCCGCTTTTCGATGCAAAATTTGTTTTAAGCTTTTTAAAGGATGTAGTATTGAATGTTTTTAGCCCAACATTGAATGTTTTTAGCCAAACAGGTTCATAGCGCATTCTCTGTTCAGAGGATACCGCTGTGATAGCAGCCTTTAATGAGCCCAGGCCTCCATGCTCTTGTTTTAAGGGTTCTGTCGAGGCACTGGTGCTCCATCCCAAGTTTTTATTTCACATACATATCACTTTTAAACCATTTTATGTCTCCATAGCACACATCATTTGTCATTGCCATAATCTTACTATATATATATATTTTTACGCACCTACAGCGACTGTTTTTTAGGCCCATTTACAGCCACATCATATCTGTTTTATCTACACTGCACATCGTACAATTCATTATCATCGTTCTGGCGCTCTTTGGCCACATCTGGCCCTTGCGCCAATAAACTCCACTAATCATCATCAAAACTGTTGTTCTAGACAAAAAAGGAAAAAAGTTGTTATCTTATAAACTTGCATTGTTTAGCTCATTATAATTGGAGCCTGCATCCCTTTATAATTGGTTTACTGGCTATATCTCTTTATAGAAACCTTGCATAATGCTTCGTGAAGAGGCTCAAGAAGTTTTATTTATGTTGATCAGTTTTCTCACACGGCCACTACAATGAAGGTTTGTCCAGCAAAAGGATTGGTTTTTTCTTGCATTGTTTTGATCGCTATGCAATACCGCTTCAGACTAGTTTACACTTCTAGTGGTCATTAGAAAGTGGAGAGCGTAAGCTTTCCAATGCAATACAATTGACATTAATGCAGTGAGTGCAGTAAGCGAAGTGCGGCAGCAAACAATGACTGAAATAGGCCTTTAGTGTCCCTTTAACCCTGGTGTGTTCCCTGACCCACTCTGCTCTTTTCTTGTCTTGTGATAGGTTACACCTATCTCTTTCCTTTCCATCGCTCGCTGCGTCGTCCTCAATTTAAGCTGAACCCTCTTTGTGAGCCTCCAGGTTTCTGCTCCTTAGATAAGTACGGGTATGAGACAGCTGTTATGTACCTTACTTTTGAGGTTATTGGCTGATTACCATTCATGATTAGACAACACTTGCCGAACGTGATGCACCCCATCTTATTCCTCTAGTTATTCCACTCTCATGATTTAGCTGCATGGTTACTACTTGTCCTTAGTAGACATATTTATTTGCAACTTCCAGCGTGTCTCCACCTATTGCAAAGCACGGTTCTCTGCCGAGACTTTTGCACATTACTTTAGTTTTACGCATATTATATTGGCTCTGCAACACTTTTTGAGCATAGTCAGAAAATGCTGCCGATCAGTTCTGGAGGCCCCCAAGAACACGGGAGCCAAATATTATAGCGCAGCACGCAGTCTGAAATTCCCAATAATTTATCAGTCTACTGAAAATTGCTTTCTCTGCTCTTGACAAATGAGGAAGGAAGCTCAAACATCACTCGTAGAAGGCCATTTATCAGCCATCGGCTGATTTGAACCTGGCGAGCTTGGTAGTTACAGAGATCGTTGCGAGAGGCCGCAACTTGTCTACGCGTGTGTGCACGATCTCGCTGTAAAAAGCTGCATATTCGAAGAAAAAGAAAAAGTGCTCAAGGTCACTAGGCACGCGTGACACATTTTTTTTTGCCCATGTCATTCTTTCCTTCTTAGCTTCCAGCACTTTGGTCGGGACATGAAAAGAAAGATTGCGATTGCAGCATGCAACAAATCTTTGTAACTTCGCTCGTACTGGACAGATTTTTAAAATTTTGTGGCGTTGGATTCGTCAGGCAATAAGCTATTTTAATGAATCCATTTTATGGTTTTTTGAAAAAGTTTGTCAGGGCTCCTTTAGTTTTCAGGTGTATTCTTTTGTTTTCAGTGTCCAATTCTGTAATTATGAGCTGTAATTTGTCCCCTCAGTTACTCATTAATGCAATGTCATCAGAAAATTGCTGGTTTGTAAGATACTCTGTAATAACCCTAATCCCTAACTTTTCCCAATCTAGTGCCCTTAAAACCTCCTGTAAACATGTGGTGAATAGTATTCGAGAGATTGCGTCTTTTTGCCTTACACCGTTCTTTATTGGGATTCTGTGAATCGCAGGTTTCTTAAGTACTTTTCATGAACTCTAATTCCTAACTTTTCCTATTCTAGCGCTCTGAAAACCTCCTGTAAACACTTCTTTATTGGGATTCTGTGGCTTTCTTTATGAAAGACCATGGGCGCTGGATGAAAAAGCGCACGGTACGGCCTGCCGCGTTGAGCGGCTTTCTATGGGAGAGCACGTGTCAGCCGTAGGGTTAGTTGCGGCCACCGCAGCGTGACGGGGCGGGGACGAGAGGGACGAGGAAACGAGTGGCGGCGGCTCCCTCGGGGAAGCCGCCGCAGCAAATTAGCTGGTTTTGGTCACAACAGTGACCCACTCAGTTGTTTTAATCAGTGTTTATTTAATCACATTTATCACAGCGATGACATAACACATATTTAGTAGACTATGAGGCGCTATATAGTTAAAAAGCCAATTGATTTTTTCTGTGCGTGCTGAGCACCTGACTTTTTTTTTTTTTTTAGAACCAGCTTCTTGCTCCGAGGCTGACAGAAAATTCCACAATGCATGTAGCTGACTGATATGGCACTGAATGCTTGACAAAGTCATTGTTCTATTTATGGAGATGTCTTAAACTAACATATTTTGATTATTGTTATGTTTATTCAGTACTTTCGTGTTTTCTCAGCTGGACTGCTTGACAATTAATTTTTGGACACTTTACAATAGACATTCATAGTTTTTATAATCTGAAAGCATATCGAAGAAATATAATTTCAATATTTTTCATGTTATCCGGTACACGGTAGTGTGCCGCAAAGTGATTAAGCTTCAAACGCTAGATAAAAGTGGTTTCTACAAACATGGTGACACGCTCCTCGTAACTTTATTGAAGAGGCTGCGAAAGTATACATCATTCAAAGTGCCATTCAAATTTCTTGATAGTTCCTACTAGGCAATATATATATATATATATACACACACACGGCCGGGTCAAGTGACAATTACGTTTTTATTATGTTTACACATCGCAAAACCATGGCTGCTGTAGGGCAGTCAAGTGCACGTGACGTGCCTTCGTTTGAGCGAGCGCAGGTGCCTATTTGTAGACGATACATAGTAGAACAAATAAACAATAATGGATGACAGAACCGCATGACGGAGACTACCAGAAGACAAGGGCATTGGAGTGCTATTGGCATTCTCCAGTGGAGAGGCTAACATGAAAAAACCGAACGGATGGTTTTGTTGTCGATAGACACAGAAGCCAAAGTTGGGCACACAAGCTGGAGCAATCATCAAGTCGTTTCATTATGCAAAACCGTAAAGAAGTAAAAAAAAATATTAAGAATGCCAGGATCAGCCCTAAATGAAGAATAATGTATTTTCACGCATCTTGTTCTGATTATGTGTTCACTGTTGAATTAGTTGCATTATCATAAGAACGTCGGGATGGAAAGAGACGAAAACATTCAAAAGCGCAGGAATGCGAGCAGTTGTGTTTGCATTTTACAGCATTTCACCGCTCTTTTCGTCTCACAGTTTTAATATTATTCACTTGAGAACTGCTCGCTCATTGAAATTATAGTCACTGAAATTTCAAGGAGGCTTGAGTCCACTGTTATGAGATCGCACACATGCTTAGTATATTTCGTGGCTGTTGCATCTGATACTGCATTGTATGAATATTATAGACGTGTTTGGAGGAAGTGAGAAGTCTATCTTGTTTTGTGTTAAAGGAACAATGGCAACTACAGTTGTTGAGGTTACATATTCTGAATGAAATTATTAAATCTGAAACAACGTTTTCTAAAGCTACATACTCAGTTACTATAATTAATTTAGATGCATTAGAAAGATGTAGCTCTTCCAGATATGTTAGTTGTGATCTTGTAGGATCTGATTAAAATGTGCTCACAATTCTTACTTCCGTGAAAACTGATCGGTGTGCAAGGTTCCATCTCGGGTAAGACAATACCAAAATTTTGCATAGGCTGCAGGTATCTAAAAGCAAGGTCGATAATTACCTGGTGCGCACTTGCCAGACGGTTATTAAAACAAGATTTCGCGGGTCACACAAAGTTGCACGCGCTCAATAGTAACTACCGCAAGCGCACCGCGCGTGCGATTTTATAGGCGCTCACGAAAACTGTCCCCCCCCTCCCCCCCCTGCGACTCCGCAGCGGCGGTTCGGGAACTAGACCTGTCACGCTGGTTTTGGAGCACGCGGCGGGCCGTACCCATACGCTCCTTCATCCAGCAGCCGTGGAAAGACTATAATGGCCATGGATCTGCTGTAGCTTTCCTCCAGTATGCTTATGTAGGGTTCTTCGACGCCCTGATTTTATAGTGCATGCATTGCTGCTGATGTCTCGACTGAGCCAAGCGCCCTCTCATAATCTATGAAAGCTATGTAAAGGGTTTAGTTCTATTCAGTGAATTTCTCTATCACCTGATTGATAGTATGAATATGGTCTATTGTTGAGTAGTCTGTACGAAATCTTGCTTGGTCCTTTGATTGATTGAACTATAATGTCATCTTAATTGTATTAGTGATTATTTTTGTTAATAGCGCTTGTTGAAAACCAATAGTAAGCTGATCGGCCTGTAAATTTTCTTGTCCTTGACATCCCCTTCCTTACAGATTAAGATGATGTTTGCAATCTTCCTAGATATTCGTAGCCCTCCTCTGTCAAGAGGCACTTCGTATACCGGGTGGCTAGTTTTTCTATTATAATCTCTCCACCCTTTTTTAATAGGTTTCATGTTACCTGATCTTCACCAGTGGTTTTGCCTCTTTGCATCCCTTCTAGGGCTTTTTTTATTTCCTTTGTCATTACTGGTGGGATGTCGATTTATCTGGTTTAATACTGCTTCATATGTTATCTTCCTGATTGCCTTGGCTGCTGTAGAACTGCTGTGCTACCTCAACTATGCTATCCATATTGGTAGTGCCTTGTTTTCCTTGTTCATTAATGCACACATCTGATTTTTGCCTATGCACAGTTTTGCGTTCACAGCTTTTGGGCTTCTCCCCCTCTTTAGCATGCTCGATTCTCTCCACTTATACCTTCTGACGTCGGCTATCTTACACCTATTGATTTATTTTGAAAGCTCCACCAGCTCTATTTTGTCGATTGCATTTGAGGCTTTAATGATTTGTCGTCTCTTAATAAGATCTTTCGTCTCCTGAGATAGTTTGCCAGTGTCCTGTCTAGTGACTGTACCTCTGACTTCCGTTGCACACTCTTTGATGATACTAGTAACATTATCATTTATTGTGTCAATGCTAACGTCGGTTATCTCGTTTAGTGCCTTGAATCTATTCTGAAGCAAAACTATGAATTCCGGTAGTAAATATGGTAATTATTCTTAATTATGTATTTTGAATTGATGTCCTATTTTTGGGTAAGTAGAATGAAATGTCTAGCTAGGAATACTGTGCAATTTGTTTCTGTGCAAAAAAAAGCAAAACAAAATGTTACTGTTGATATGGCTCACAGAGGGTGGCGTGTCAAACAACACGTTGAATGTGGTAGTGGCTTCTGCAAAATGATTATGTGGAACAGTAGATGGCAAAATTAAGTGACGTAAAAACTCGTTTGTTATGCAAGGAGTTCATTCATGCAAACCTCAATGTAGCTTTCCCTTTTTTAGCGACCAGTCAACACAGCTAGCACAAACATGCATACACAGGATTGTACAGAGCGCTTCGATAAATACAGAAAACTAATTGAACTGTGTAATACTTTTATCTCTTTCTTTTAAATATGAATGACCACTGATGTGTTTTCAGTGGTTATGTAACACACCCCTCCAAAAAATGTGTCAAGTAGTGTCTCTTATGCTGCCACCTTTCGCAGGCTATTCCATGTTTGGTGCTCCATTTCCTGGGGATGAGCCAGTCATCCACCCTTTGGAAAGCCCAGGGATACGGCGACTATACCCGCAAAACTATGAGCACAAGAAGGAGCTGAAGAAGCTGAATCATTCCCTGCTGGTCAATTTCCTTGACATGGTTGACATCTTGATCCGGTGTCCTGACATTTCCAAGCGGCTCGAGAAAAAAGAGGACATGAGCTTGCTTTTCATTCACATGCACCACCTGATCAATGAGTACAGGCCCCATCAAGCAAGGGAGACGCTGCGAGTGTTGCTCGACATGCAGAGGCAGCAGAGGTTAGACACAGCGCACAGATTCCAGAAATACTTGGACAAGGTTAGTGCCACTATGCGTTTTGTGTGGGGCAGCCTGAGCATGTGTTGCTTCGATAAATACACACACAAGTGGCATGCTTACTTTCTTGCAGGCCCCAAAGGCCCCCTTACTTGTTTAGACACCAAAGATGAACTAACATGGTGCGCTAATTGTGCAATGGCAGTCGTGTCTGCTAGGTGTTTCACTGGTGCGTGCCACAACAAATTTGGCTGAAAATTAAAACGCAAAACAAAGTCTCACACCTGAAAGATGTTATAAAACTGACAATGCTTGGACACCTTATGCTTGCAGTGTTATCAAATGTAGTGCACGAAGCATCAGCAAATTGTTTCATGCGGAACACCTCTAACCAATATTGCAATTGTAGAATGCTAAGAGAAAAAAAAGAAAGAATACAAAAAAATTTTCACAGTACCCTATAAGTGATCATCTAAATTATGTGCGATCAGCGATTCTGACAGCGCATTGTACATACCTTATTCAACTTTTATCGTGGCTGGTTGAAAGGATTGTGACTGGTCTACTTCATTGCTTTATCCTCTTCAGAGGTGGCTGTGTTTGTGAATTCAACTTGTTCGTGCTAGTTGTTAGTTTGTGGGCAAGAGAGAGCGTGATGCATTGCTCATTAGATAAATTAAAGATTCTGTATAGTCATTATGTATTTATGTTAATGTGGTGTGTATGACTGCAGCTGATCACTTCGGTCATTTGATGGGTCATGTGACATGCCACGTTCCAGGACTAATCTCAAAAGTATTACCATATTTAGTTGCATAATTTACACGTTCCTAACATTTTGCCAGCTTTTCTAAGAGAAAAAAAAATTTACTCGCATATTTTCTGCTCTGCGACTCGCCCGAGCCAACTAGCCGGCACGGGCACTAAGAGACTTTGGTCCTTTGGATTGGGGGTGCAAGAGTTCCGCTAATTGTGCCAATTTGATACAATTCCCATTGTTTTTGCCAAGATGTGCCAAAACCATGAAGTTCGCTGAAATTGTGCCATGCTGCGTGAAAATGCCCAGCCAGTCTCAAATCTTTTTTCAGGTGCGCTGATTTCGGCCAGGAATGCAGGCCACGTCGGCCATCTGCAGCTTGCGCCATCAGTCAAAGTGTGCAGACACGAAGTATAGGGCCTAGAATATACTTAAAATATTCTAGGCACCCGCTCTACGCTCGCAAAACTCAATAGACCAGATAAAGTTACAACTATGCGTGCCCATCGATCTGCTGACCGCAGCGGATACCTATCGGCGGAACGACGTAACTTGAGGACAAAGATGCGTTGCTGTAGCCACCAATGCTTTGCGGGAAATGTAAATTTCCTAGCCTGAAAACGCGGCTACTGTTGTTAAAAACTAAAGATAGACGCGTATGCCGCATTTTTCTTATGGGAATAAGCTCGATGTGCTGCGAACGCCGGCATTGCCAGTGACCACGTTGATTGCCTTAGCACTGGCATTTCTTGAAGTTGTGTCGTCCCTGCCATGGTCCTGGTGATAGATATTCGGTACCGCTGCCAGGCCAACTGCACGCTCTGTTGTTACTATACCTGGTAGAACACCCCTTGCAAGGGAGCCGAAGTGGTACCTAACCACACGGTGAAAAAAAAAAGTAGGAAGTGGGGTGGTAATGTAGCGGTTAGAAAATTTCTCAGCTTTGGGTTCTAATGCTGCTTGAGCCAGCTTTGCTGCAGTACACCGGTATTCTGCAGAAAAGCATGCTGAGATTTAGAAAGAACTATTAGCGCTAGTTACTCAGTTACTTTGCTCAGTTACTTATGCTGCGCAATTGTATGCCGCACAATTCTGAGTACCAGTATAATTACCGACGTCTAAATAAGCTACTGTAAATTATTTGATGCATGTATGACATTTCTGCTTTCCTAAAAGAACAAACTAAATTGTGCTCCAGTTTTTTTTTTTTTTTTTGCCTTCCCTATTCTTCAGTTTTATGAATCTCCCATATTTCAATGTTGCGAGCTTGGCAGAATGATATTTAAATTTGTAGAGTCTGTTTAATTATTTTACAGGTACAGCAAATGCTAATATGGACTTTATCATTGTTTGCTCAGCGGGGTGGTTCAAAATACTACTTTCAATGAAATAGCAGTGCTCGTTATCACACTGCACAATTTGGGTGATGTTGAATGGTTTTTACATATTTTTTTTCTAAACGTAAGCCTTCTTTTTTATACTGCTCCAAATAATGTATTTCATGATAAAAAATGCATGAGGGTTTTTTCCCCTGTAACCTGCTCCAAATTTGGAATTTAGTGCTCCAAAAGTAACACTTTTCTGCTCCAAAAATTGCTCCAAATGATATTTCGGCTGTTGCACCCATGTTGGATGATTTGGACGAGTGCGGCATACATATGCCTTACAGCAGGTGAGCGCAGTCAAACCGGCTGCGAGTGTGAAGTCCTTTCATCCGACGACTTCCCCCTACTGGGTCTCTAGAATACTATAGCCGAACACCTAAACCTGTTGACGAGCCACCAGAACTGTTTGAGCATTTACCTCCCTCTATTTCCCCATCTCTACCACCGTAAGAATGGATGCTTGTGTCACGGCGCGGACAACTTTCTGGATGAGAAGCATGTGAGGGCTTGTTGCCTGTTTGCGCCATTTGTTAGTCTCATTCTCCGTGTCCATGCTGCAATGCACGCTTGGTTGATTTTGGAAGTTTAGGTTTCGCCGTCTGTCCATCGTGTTTTTACTGTTCCCTTGTGATGGGCTACAATAATTATATATATGGCGAAATTTAAGGTCCCTGTTATAAAGTCTGCTGCCAAAGAAAACGGGAACCATGCCACCGCCCAGGACTTTAGCGTGAAGTTCGGCAACATGTGATGCAGTGCTGGAGAAAGCAGAAGAGTGCATGCTTGCTAATACAAGTTTTCTGCCATTAAAGAGGCCTTTTCAATTATTTGTGAACACTTAGGTCCTTCGGTATTTCTGTGTCAGGGGACCTATCATTGTCAAGAAGAGTTACGAGAAAATGGGACATTCGAACGAGCACGACGGAACTGAGGACTATGCGCTTTGGAAGGGCAGTGTCAGTGACAGTGGCTGCGACGATGATTCTCAATCAGACCTGTCGATCAGGGATTCTGACTAGAATGCGCATGACCGGATCAGAGTGTTGAATACATTCCGATTCTGTTGAATATTAAACCAGTACACATCGTTCGTGCTCCAACTTATTTTCTTTTTTTTTAATGTATATATAGTGAAACCTTCTTAACTTGAGCTTGGTGATTTCGAAATTCCGCGCAGTTTGAAGTATTACAGTAGTCCTGTATTTCGCAATGTAAGTTTGAGTGGATAATTTGAAGCGACTGTCAGCACCAGTCCGGTTAACTCGAAAACTTTAGGTGTAGTGTACCAATTCCTGATCCCAATTTCGCCCTGAAACCGCGGAAACGAGAGCCCTTAAGAGCCACCAGACATTGTACTTTACTGATAGTGCTGAGTGGTAGCTAGAGTACCCCAGCCTCAATATTTCCAGTACGAACAATAAAACAAAAAAAACCTCTCGTGATCAATTGAACTGTGCGCCCGTGGAAAACAATACGTGCTTCACTGCAATACAGCAGCGACGTGCGGGCAGCGTGTCGCATGCTTTTTGCAATGTCAGCCCATTCTTTCTGGGAATACAAAGAAATTAATAAAGGACAGCCTGGAAAAATTCACGATGTATATGAACCTCTGAGTGCTGGTTGCTCCAGCAACTTGTGCACTTGCACTGCTGGTGGAGTTCTTGCCTGCAAGGCCAACTTGAGAAACGGTTCGAAAGCTTCAGTGCTCATGTTTTCCAGCCAGGTCGTCGCGAATTTCGTCACTTTGTCTATTATTAAATTCTTTATTTTACTAGAAAGAATGGGCGAATCATGACGTACTGTTGCATCATGATGTACTGTTGCAGCGAGGAGCAAGCGACACGCTGCCTGCTTGTCACTGTATTTCAATGAAGACTTGCTATTTTTCGCAGGCGCCCATTTCAGTTGATCGCGACGTTTTTTTTTTCTTTTCTTTTTTTTTGCGATTGCAGCAGTGAGTTTCAGCATTCTGCCTTGTTTGTGGGAAAACTATGACCTTGTAATGTTGCAAAAAATAACCCTTGGAGCTGCACACTAGCCAGCACTGCAAATGACCAGCTCTGATTATACTTTGAATAATTTCAAGTTCCTTGCATCCCACTTCTTGTATGTTTTAGTTTATTCAAAAACCCGCTTTATTGACAGGTTTCTCACGGTTCCAGTGACTTCGAATTAACGATGTTTTACTGTACTGCACGGGTTAAGACTATTGCACTTTATTTCGTATGTGTTCGCGAAATCCCCGTGTAATTTGCGCACCTTCTTCTTGGAGCCCGAAGATCACTAAAAAATAGTGTGCAATTTACGCAAGTAAATATAATACTTTTTATTTCTCAGAATGAATGAAACCAAAAATTAAGTTTGCTCAGATTTCGAGCTAATGATATTTTTTTTTTCAAAATTGAACATGAATGATAGCACAGCAGTGAAATATTTACTTACATGCTAATTACAATTAAGTTCTGAAACTCGCACAAAATAACACATTGCTTTATTTTCTTTCTTGGAATGTGATATTCAGTGCTTTGGAATTAAGCTATCTGAATTTCATCCATTAGTAGATTGTGCATCATGATTCAAGCCTGAAGGGGTTGTTGTCCAAACATGCTGTTTATCTTTGAACTTCTAATCCTCTGCATGCACATGCCACAGTACTGTGAGAGAACTGTGGCGACAATGCGAATTCCTGCTACACGATAGCACTTGCTTATCCTACTGGAGGCACAGGTTCGATTCCTCATAAGAGCTATATGTTAGTGACTGTATTGGAGTCTCATGCCTCTACAAATGCTTAAATTGTTCATAAACTTAAAAGTCAATTATATGAGTGTATACCGCGGAATTCATTGTATCCACATGCCTCTTATGTCTGTTTTTGAGTTGTTTCATTGATATTGTTTAGTTGTGAATTATAACGAGAGTGACCTATAATTTTTTAAATGTGTTATGTAAACTTCTTATGCTATTTATGTTTGAATTTTGTGTTTACAATTTCAGGTTGCTTGAAACTAATGTATTGAATATATATATTGTTTAAGCTTGCACTGTCACGGACTGCGGAGGGACAAGGGCCTTTGTCAGGCTGTTCGCCTTTAGCCCTTTGCCCCTGCAGTGAGCTCTGTATCTGGCTTACTGTAAATAAAAATACTACTACTACTACTACTACTACTTACCGTATGTACATGTGTGACAACTGCACAATTGTATCTTTGTTATCTCACCTATATTTGACTAATTGGTTTAAAATTTGCTTCTGCTTTACAATTTGATGTGAAACTGTGCTCACCTCATTATTAACAGGCCGTTGTCAGAGCCAGCATTGTCACCACTAGATAGTGGGAGAGCCAAGCTTTCATGTAGGTTGGTGGCGTTGCTGTGCTTTTAGGGTAAAGGCAATAGAGTCACATTACATTCAAAAGTGTGAAGGAAAGAATGAAAATTTGAAGAGCCAGTTTTCTTAGTCACGGCATTAATTAAAACCAATGAACAATCTAGCCAATAAAAGTATGGGAGATGTTATTTAAACTAATTGTGATATAAACGAGAAGAAATGGAAGCGGACGAGAAGATGATTTGCTGCCCATAAGGACTGAACCTACAACCTTTGAATAACGTATCCGATGCTCTACCAATGGAGCTAGGACTGTGGTCATCCTTCTCCTGCTTGTTTTATTTGTTATACCTGTGCATTAAAACCTGAAAGTGTTAATCAGTGCCACTCATAGCCATGACGTTGAAAGTGGAACACCTTTCCTCACTGCTAATGTCATATAGCATGTGATCTTTTTACAAGCTGGCAGCTGACCTATACACGAGAGAATCTGTTATCTGTGATGCTTTTGTTTTTAATGCTAAGATGTTGCTTCTTAACTTCCAATATACAGTGACACCTGACTATAACTATGTTGCATATTACCGTAAAGTAAGTTCATTGTATCTGAAAATCACATTATAAAAATTTACTCCTAACACTATATTTATTGCAACACTATTCGCAGTTTACCTTGTTATAACCAATATTTTGTTATATTTGGCTTTGTTATATTGAGGTTTGAGCGTAATACCTCAATGCTCCTTGTTGAATGTATACTTTTATTTCGGCACACTCGGCTGATTTCAGTGTTAGCTTATGCACTTCCCGTGTGCCCAACTTTCTGCCAGGGGCCTGACCTATTGTCTCTTATTTTATTTGTTTATTGATGTGTCTACCATGTGGCACGTGGACACCCACGAGGAATGGCCAATAATGTGTGCATATTTAATTGCATATGACTGGTGGCCCAAGCTGTTTTGTGCAGTCAGCAAGACAGCAATAGTGAGCCCCAGAAAAGTGGATAGAAAAGGCACCTTACCAGATTGGCACATAGGCAACACTCACATCTTTTAGTGCCCAAGGAGGTAGGAATAGACATGTTCATAATACAGTGATACCACACCTGTGCCAATGTGCGCCACATCAAATTTACTGCGCAATCTTGATAATATAGATGAAAATTGCGCCAAACTAGGCCAAAGTCATATCTTGGATCGTCTATCAGTGGCAAAAGCCACGCCGGCACGTCAAAACGTGTGAACCTTGTTCTTGGGGCTACCAAAGTCACCATCACAAACCTAAAATTATTCCGAGGAATAAACAGCAGTCTTTTGTGCGACCTAATCCACAGTGCGGTGCAGACGCCTCCACAGTGCAGTGCGACCTAATCCATGTTCGGTGCAGACGCAACTTCTGCTGTGCAAGTCTGCTTAGCTGCGAGATGCTCTGTTTGCAGGAGCTCATGATGTCTAGTACAATTGGTAGTGTGAAACTGCAGCGACGATTCATCGGCGGATGCCGTTCATTCCAGGAACGCTGCTGATAGCTCATTTGAAGAGTTGCATGGTACGAAATTAAACAAATTTTCACTTATAACTGCATGCGTGCTGCCAGAATGTCTGTCACGTCTACTTCTGGACATCACGATCTAATTTTTCGTGCTTCACATCTACAGAAGAACACTTGAACGGTGGGAACGTGTTGACACTTTTCCTCTTATATACTGTATCCATGGATCGTCATACAGAAGAGCTTTTTCGTAATTCCTTTCACCAGCACATCCGCATTTGTAATCGCTGTTACAGTAAAAAAAAAAAGATATCCTGTCCTTTAGAACTCGAGATGGCAAGGGTGCAAATTCAAAAATATAGCGTGCTTTTTTAAACGTGCTCTCATTAATAAAAGCATGCCTCCTGATCGGAGCAGCTGCAATTCAATTTTAACCGCTTAAGTGCTCATTTGCTTCAAGAATTTTTTATCATAAAGTGTTTATTTTTTTATCGCTGGTTTCGATTTTCATTATACTGAAAAGCAGATAGTCGGTGTTGGAAAAAATGAACGGACTAAAGCTTATTTCTGAACAATACATAGGAAATCAGCTATCTACTGATAATATGATTGAAAACCTTATGAACATAAGAGTTACAGATGCCCCATCTTTCTTCACTTCTGTAGGTTAAGCACCCTTAGGGTATTTCACTCTGGAAGCTTCAGGACTGTGCGGGAAAATTTAAAGCACAGAACAACCCAAAGTGGCTTCACTGGCGGGCACTCACAATGTTTGCGTTTGAGCTGTCTTTATCATCACTGGAGGAGCTGCTCATTCACCTTCATGGCTGTCTTCACTTCTGGACACAAGATAAACATCTGTACTTGAATCATCATCACTCGAAGAAAACGACGAAAAAGAATAGCATGTTTTTTGTGTTCACGGGCCAGTTATGCATTGACTGCCGCCATCGCACGCCGTATTTTCATACAAAAAACTGCGCTGCTGCCGTAGAATAAAACGAAATCCTTGAGCGAATTCTACCATCTAGTGGGTGATGCACAATGTAACCCGCAAGTGCGCGCTTCTCAGCCTGAATGCTAGAGGGGAGTACCTATTCCACTAGGATGAGTTCTACTCGTCCAAAGCAGTTTGGTTGACAGTTTGGGCAGGACGAGCTCTGCTCGTCCAAAGCCATTAAGGGGTTAATATGCACAGCTATCAGTAGTGAGGCCATCGCTTGCGGCTCTAGTTGGTGTAACTTTGGTGTGAGAACCTTGTTACACGTCCACCTGTCACTTTTCAGGGTCAATAGCTGAAGATTAAAAAGAAAAATTGAACATCACGGCATTGCATTCATAGTTGCTTCATTTTGAAGGGAAAAGGGGAGAGGAGGCTACTTCACTTCAAGGGCGTCGTCGTTGGTGCGTGCTATTTAGAGGAATAGTGAGACTGCTCACCGACTTTCTGTGATACTGTCCTCTGCTTTGCGTTTAGATAACTGACAGCATGAAAACTGCTTCAGCAACTGGAGTGATCGTTGTTCTTTAGCCAGCATTCTTCTGAGTTACGTGACATCAGGTACAAAAGATACAATCTGTTATTTTCACTTAAGATCTTAGCAATGAGTGCGATACCAACAAATTGTTTTGTTATTCCAAATAATAATCATCATTCGCGAAGAGCGCTAGTGGCGGGGCTAGATGCACACGCGGTGTTCGATATCCGTACAGCCACTTTGATGACTAGAGACCCCCAAAACATTTCTTGCACGCCAAGGCATGTACAGATGGAATCAGACTTGTCTGTAGCGCCCAGCCGGCTATACACCAGCTGCCGTTTTCTTCAGAAATATATAAAGAGAGACGTCGTATGATATCAAACCTGGTCATACTGCGTGTAAGGTACTTTTGCTATAATGTAAGCATCAAGGGTGATTGATGCTAATGTGAAATAGAAGCCGCGGCCAACTACAGTGTCGACAGGCATGCACTGTCTACAGGCATAACAGGCACGCGGTTCGTGCTGTACAGCATGAAAACTCGTACGAATGGATTTCCAAAATAGGGCGATGATGGTGTCAAGGCTCAGCGCCTACCCCTATATGGCCGCTCATGAAAGCGAAGCACTTTTCGCACAGTCTGTTCACATTGAGAGTACAAGGTAGAAAGGTATTCCAGCTGTCTTTAATGCCTGCTGATATAGCACACGCGCCAGCGACCACACCCTTAAAGTAAAAGTTCAATGTAATGCCCTCCCCCTCCTCCCTACGTTACTAGTTCGTTCTTGCTCCTTGAAGACGGGGGACGCGTTCCTCTCTGCTTGAATAACAGTCGATGGCAGGCCTGGCACGCGGGGTGATGTTATTAAAAAACCGAGACAGATTGTCGGGGTGCTGACATCTCCTGTAAAATTGTTTGCGCCGTGTGGCGCACGTGTCTCGCCCCAAGGCCGCATATCGGGTGACGACCGCCGGGCGATAGGTGGCATTGTATTTGCGTTGAGCACCACTATCGTCACCATCATCATGGGGTAGCGCCGGCAGTGACCCCTGGTGGAAGCGAGCCTTGGTGGCGGGCGAGAGTTGCGAGAGTCTCTTGTGCGCGTGGCGGTTGCCGCGAGCGGTTGTCTCTAGCGTAGGTTTTCGGCACGTGGCACCGCGGGCCTGCAACGCCGGAGGCCCGCGTGGTAAGTCAAGTGTTGGCGATGCCGCATTGGGTGTGTTAGCGTGTTTGTTATGTTATTGTGTAACGACGTCCCAGCGCATTACCTACGATTGATGTAACGATTTGGCGGATGATATCGTCGTTATAAATTAGCTAAATAGATGTGTATTGTTATTTGGTTTGTACCAACTGTGTCCACTGTGTCCGTTCACTCTAACAGCGTGGTGCGGCGCTCGTTCGCCAATCGAGACCCCACAAGATGCAGTCATAGATAGCATGAAACCACTTAGTTTTGAAGGCATGTGCGCAGCCAGCGCATGCCAACTGACAACAGAACTACCATTTGCCACAACTGCCGTGCACAAAACCGTGGTCGCAGCGACCCGATAGTGATTTATGAGCTCCAAAGGCACGGGACTAACACCAGTGGTAGATTGAAGGCAGTAAAGACATAAAAAAGGCTAGAATTGTTTTGACGTTCCTGTCCAAAGAATCTAATAGACAGCAAAGCTTTGACCCCCGCTTTCGTGGCAGCCTGCTGCGCTGTGAGGTCCGTTCACGTGTATTCCAGGAAGACATATGTGAGTTGTTTTGACGGAAATAGATTTTGCTAGTTCTTTTGATGACTCGAAATTTCAGGAGTACTTGCACTCCCCCTTTGAGACTCTCACCTTAGTGGCAAATCCTACCCTTGTGTAAGGCCACTGGAAACCATTATTAGACCATAACGTCGATGTTTGTTTTTGGGATGTTTTTTTTGGTGCCTCCCCCCTCCCAAATGAGGAAACATGATTTAGTGCAATCCCCCCCTCCCCATTATGGAAATCTTCCGGATTTAGAATCCTTGAACTTGGCAGGTATGCTAAAGGAGCTTATTGCCTCACAAGTTCACCACCGCAAAAATGTTTATGAGCGAAGTTGGAATTGTCGCATGCTGCAGTTGCATTCTCAGTGTATTCACTAGAGTAGCTTATTGCCTTACTAATTCACTGCTGCAAAAATTTGTGGAATCTGTCTAGTACACAGAGTTATAAACATTTGTCACATGCTGCAATTGCATTATCAATGGATTAACTAAAGGAGCTTATTGCCTCATGAGTTCACCACCACAAAAATTTTTATAATCTATAGAGTAAGAGTAGAGTCATAAACATTTGTTGCACGCTGCAATGGCATTTTCTGTTCTCTTGTCCTAACGAAAAGACTGGAAAGTAAGCAGGGAGGGATGGCATGGGGAGAGAAAATACATCACGCGCTCCTCGTGACTTTGAGAAATTTTTCTAGTCTTTTTTTCTTTGAAGACGTGGCTTTTGAGTGTGATCACGTGCTCATGTGTGGACAAGTCGCAGCCTCCTGCAACGATCCCTGTAATGATTGAGTGTGCCATGCTATAATCAGCAAATGGCTAATGAAAACGGCTGTGACAAGAGGCTTTCGAGTTTCTTCCGCTATTTGTCGAGGAAAGAGAAAGATATTTTTAGCTGACTTTGAGAATTTGTGAATTTCAGGTCGTGAGCTGCGCTATAATATTTGGCTCGTGCCGCGCAGGGGTGTCTGTGCAAGCAGGAATTTGGTGCTAAGTGACACCACAGACCCGAGCTAACAGGGGGGGGGGTTGGCTTGCTTCCATGCCTCGATGTGCGTGGCTGAGCCATGTCCGGGGACAAGGGGCTCCGAGGGGTTGAGCCGATGTTGGGTGATTGGACCTTTGAGGGGAGGCAACACACGCCTTTGGCCCTGGCTTCACACAGATTCACCCTTGGGCTGACCCACCCAGGGGAAATCGGCAGTCGCCTTTTCCTATCCTCCTCTCTGATCTTTTTCTTTCTTGTCCTCTTTCTTATTGGTCCTATCTTCTAATCTCTTTTAATACTTGCCGTTTTCATAGGTGGCTTGAGTTAACTTTGCGCAACTAGCCAACCTTGGCCTATGTGCATTGTGTTATAGTAGTGGTGTACGGCTGGCGTCTGCATAGTTCTCATATCGTGAATCTTGTAGTGTCCCCTCGTTGGGCTCCGTGGTGGGTGGCTGCCATCGTTATTAAATCATATTCCATTGTCATGCATAGAGCTTTTCCCCTCCGGAATGATCGTGCCGCTTCAAAGAGCATACGCATCGAGGAACTCATCTTTTTCAGCCGACCCAAAGAAGTATTTCCCTATTATCATGTGTTGCACAGTGAGAAGTTCAACAAGACAGGACAGACAGAACAGTGTCCCCTTTAATTATATCGCAATCACTGACAGCCACGTTAGGTGGTGGCTATAAAGTTACGAAAATGGCTAGTGGCGACCGTTTTTTAGAAGTGCGTGCCAAAACTCAATTATACAAACTTCAAAACCTTGCATAATTCGGCGACATTCCCATCAGTGTTACACCCCATCGATCCATGAACTCTGCTCATGGAGTTCTTTCAGACACAGACCTCCTTGACCGAATGGAGGTTTAACTCCTCGAGGGCTGAGAAGAACAAAATGTGACTAGTGTTAGCGAATCATCAACCGAAGGGACACTCAAGAAATCCACACGAAACACTTGGTACTGACCTTTGTCACCAGTGAACTACCACAAACAATAGAAACTGGCTACACTGAGACACCGATCAGATGCTATATACCAAACCCTCGCCGATTTTACCAGTGTCAAAGGTTCGGCCATGGTTCCCAGAGCTGTCGTGGTCGACCTACTTGTGTAAAATGTGGTGCCCAAAGCCATGCCTCGGACGATCGTAACAAAATCCCACACGATGTAAACTGTGATGGAGACCACACGGCATATTCACGTTCTTGTCCACAGTGGAAAAAAGGAAAAGACATTATTACACTTAAGGTCCAAGAAACATCTCCTTCAAAGAAGCACACTGAAGATGTTCGGCTTTTTACAGCAGTACCTACGCTGATGTGGTGCATCAAGTGGCAGTGTCGCATAATCCTCCATCACCACCCAGGCCCATGCAAAGTGAGCCATTGGCTGTCGTGGCCGCCCCTGTGGTGGAAGCAGCAAACTTCGCTCTACCTATTAAGTCACAGACCCAGGCGACTCCGGGGTGGTTGGGTTTCCCGACCACATCTTGCCAGGTGAGGTCGCAAACACGCAACAGCAGCTCGCGCATGCCGCCGCGGGCGTCCAGAACCTCACACGAGGCAATGGACACACACGTTACCTCAGGTGCCGGAAGTGTGGCGTGGCTCCCTTGTGCGTGCTAAGAAAACCAAGAAACCAATAACAGGGCCTGATGACGGCCCTGCTACTCAAGCTACAACTTCTCACTTGAATAGTCACTTCATTCTCGTACACAAAGCACTACTTTCCATCTAATATGGAAACAAATTATTCAATGGAACGTCAGAGGACCTTTTACAAACCTCGACAATGTCCAAGAACTTCTTCATAAACACTTATTGAAAGTGCTGTGTGTACAGGAAAGATACTTAAAATCTAAACACACCAAATTTCTACACAGTTGCATTATTTCAGGCTACATCTCTGGATGATGCCATGGCATCATTCGGAGGTGTAGCTGTTATAGTTTAGCAAGGGATATCATGTTAACACTTGAAGCTCCAAACGTCACTTGAGGCAGTGGCTGTTCGAGTGGTGCTTCTAAATAAACTCGTCATCATTCGCTCTATGTACATACTTCCGCAATTCTAAGTGCACAAACATTAATTCCAGTTTTTTTATACATGAACTTTCAGACCCTATCTTGTTTTAGGAGACTTTAATGGGCATAGTAGTCTACGGGGAGACACTTATTGCGGCGTGCGAGGTTGCCTAATCAAACAGTTCCTTTTCTCTTCCGGCGCCTGTCTCTTGAATCGGAAAGAGCCTACATATTACAGCCTTGCTAACTCCTCCATAGACCTAAGCATTGCATCTCCATCACTTCTACCCCTACTTCAATGGAAAACCATAAATAATCCTTACGGCAGTGACCAATTCCCGGTAGCTTTGAGTACACCAACATCATATAAATGTCCTTCACAGGTACCCAAACGTTTCACCGAAAAAGCCGATTGGGAACAGTCTCAAAAAGATACTCTTATCCTGGACTTACTTGTGTGCGTTACGCATAGAGGGTGCTGTGGACTACTTCACAGCTTTTTTAACTGGCCTTGCCACGAAATGTATTTCACAAACAAGTGGACGATGTGTCCCTTGGTGGAATAACGAGTGTTGAAAAGCGCGTAAAACACAAAACAAGGCGCGGAGATTGCTTCGGGAATCACTGACGGCCAAGAATCTCACAAATTTGAAGAACATAAAGTCTCAGGGCAGGAGGACGTGTAGACAAATAAGGAGGGAAAATTGGAAAACATTTTTATGGGCATCACTTTATATACACATGAGGGTAAGGTCTGGTACAGGGTGAGTAAGGTGGAAAGAAAACAAGCACATTCGCTCCCTCTGGTGGACACACAAGGCGACAGCTTGGAAGACCAGGCAAACTACCCAGGAGCACACTTCGAGCAAGTTCCCGGCTCGTCGCACTATTCTCAAGAATTCCAACGGTATAAAACAAGAGGGGGGAAGCGGAAACTAGATACGAATTGTGCGAAATACGAGGCATACAGCCAACGTTTTTCCTTAGCTGAACTACAGGCATCTCTATACTGCTGCATTGATTCAACCCCTGCATCTGACCGTGTGGTTTATGAAATGTTGAAAAACCTATCTCATGAGACGCAAAAAACCTTACTTTCTCTCTACAATGACATCTGGTTTGCCGGTGACATTCCTTCCACTTGGAAAGAGGTTAATGTCATTCGCATTTTGAAGCAAGGCAAGGATCCATTCTCCGTTACGATTTACAGGCCCATCGCACTGACAAGCTGTCTATGCTGAACTTTTTAAAAAGATGATACATTGCCGAATCATACATTTCCTTGAAACTAACAGCCTATTTGACTCCTACCACTGCGGTTTCTGGGAAGGTAGATCCATCGTTGTCCATAGGATACGCATCGAGGCACAGATCCGACACTTTTGTCCACAAACAACTTTATTCTCGGTGTTCCTCGATATGAAAAACGTGTACGATACCACATGGCGCTTTAGTATTCTGCGAGACATCTCACACTCAGGTGTTTGAGGTAACATGCTGAACAGAATTCATAGTTATTTGTCCAATTGCACTTTACAAGTCCGAGTGGGGAATGTCTTGTCTCGGACATTTATTCAGGAGACTGAAGTGGTGCAAGTTGGTGTTCTAAGTTGCACACTTTTCATTATAAAAACGAATACCTCGCATTCCTGCATTCCACATAATACGTTCTTTTGCACATGCATCGACGACATGCAGATAGGTTACAAATCATGCCACCTCGCAATGTAGGAGCAGCAGGTTCAACTTGGCTTGAATAAGGTAACCAAGTAGGCAGGCAAGAATGGGTTCACTCTTAATCCACAAAAAAGCACATGCATTTTATCCACAAGAAACAAAAGTCTCCATCTTGATCTGGACATTTACCTGCATGGTCAGAGGCTACCAGTGAAATCTGAGCAGAAATTTTTAGGTACCATTTTAGACAAAAAACTAACATTAGTGCGTCACATTAAAAATCTTGAATATAAGTGCCTCAAAGCAATGAATCTACTCAAGGTCTTATCACATACAGCATGGGGCAGTGATAGAAAATGCCTGGTCAATCTTCATAAAAGCCATATATGCACATGTCTAGATTATGGGGCAATAATATATCAGTCTGCAGCACCAAGTGTCCTGCAAATGCTTGACCCTTTCCACCATTTGTGCATTTGCCTTTCTATGGGTGCTTCTCGCACCAGCCCCGTACAAAGCCTCTACGTCGAGTCAAATGAGGGGTCGTTTCATCTGCAGAGAACTTACATGTCCTTTGTATATTTCCTTAATGAGAATGCAGATAAGAAGCACCCCTCTTCACTACTAATGATTTGTTGAGCTTCATTCTGTCTCAAAACAGGCCTTCATTGAGACAGCCCTACTTAGTTCGCCTGAAGGGTCTAGCTGAGAAAACTTGTGTGTCACTTGAACACAGTTTAATGGCTCCACCATGGCAGTGGTAGACTGTAGATGGTGATGTGTCTTTCCTATAAGTTACAAAACATGCCCCATTGCCCATATCGGCACTTACTTCCTGGAAGTTCAACACAAATACACTTACTTCCTGTAAGTTCAACACAAATACACACATCCTGAGTTCCTTACAGACGCCTCTAAGTTAACTAATCTGTGTTCTACGCTTCTGCTGGCCCATCCTTTTTGGATGCTGGCCCTCTACATCCAGATAAAAGCATCTTCCATGCGGAAGCTTACGCAATACTTGTGGCCACATTGCACATCAAACAATTACAACCACGAAAAGCAGTTTTTTACATGGACTCCCTCAGTGTGGTAAATGCTCTGCAAAAAAAAAAAATGTCTCACTTTACTCACAATTATGCATACTGTACACACTTAAACAACATGTTGTAGTGTGCTGGGTGCCAGGGCACTGTGAGATTCAAGGCAGACCAGCGTGCCACGTCCGTCCTTGAAAGCGCTGCCACTACACCCATATCTATTCCAGACGTTTGACCTAAAACCCTCTCTCTAATAAGAGCTCAGGGATTATTGGCAGATCACGTGGGATAGACACACACAAACAAACTTCACATTATTAAGCCACACCTTGGTAATTGGTAGCCGGTATTGAAATCAAGTCGCACAGAGGTAAGACTAACAAGGCTCAGGATAGGACACTCATACATGACACACTCATACCTTTTGTCTGGTGTCGATCCACCTCTGTGTGACAGATGTGGTGAAGCACTAATAATGCTTTACATTTTAATCCAGTGTGAACAATTAGACACTCTAAGAAGACAACTTTTTTCATTAACCTGCCGACAACAGACACCACTTCACTCTGAGATGTTCGTTGGTAGGGAACCACTTTTCACTCATAAATCTGTGTTAGCTCTTTCATGAGATATCCGCATTTTTCATATAATATGCCCAGGCATCGCGCAGTGTGACCTCTCAAAAGAGGTTGTTGCTGCGGTGGCTACATTGAAAAGCACTTGCCTCGCAGCCCTTGTACATAAGGGCGCTGGTGAGGCACGTGTGTTAGTGTCGAATATCTTTGCAGTGCTTTTATTATCAGAAACTTTTACCACCCATTCTCACTACACATTTTACGTCACTGTCATGATTTTATAACTTCTATGTTTTACCCATCTTTGAGGGAGGAATTTTTGAGGCCCTTATACAGCCGCTCAACAAATTTATTGTTCACATCTCCTGTCCTATGACCTGGCTCTCTTTGGCCATCAAATGGCTCTTGCGCCTCAAAACACCACACATCAGCATCATTACTTCGCTTGTGTGTTCTCGAGAGCCTTTGCTACCGATTGGCAGCATTTTCTGACCATGCTCAAAAAATGTTGCAGAGCCCCTTTAACTCTTTCGTTACCACGCCTTTTCAAATTGATCATTGGTGGTCGACGGTTTAGATCATCGATTATGGCATGTTAAATTTTTCTCATGCACCCAGAAATTTCTAGTAGTTAGTCCAACTAATAAATTTTCAGAGTCAATTTGAATTTGCTCATTTTGGCAACATAGTGATTTCTGACAGACCTTTGTGCGAAATAATGTGTGTGTGTTATTGGAAAAATGCACTAGGCTGGCGAAATTGACAGAAGTGCGTGCCCTTCGTGATTATGCTACAATAACATCAAAGTTCTGTAATGAAAAGAATCTTTACTAGCCAAATATCATATTAAAGTGTTAGCTTTGCTAATTGGCAGTGTTGAGTTGTAATATTTGCCAGAAATTTATGCCAGCTTTTCAGGGTTCTCCCTAGATTATTTTGAAAGGTGTACGAGAAGGGGGGGGGGGGTTGCGGGGGGGGGGGGTGGTGTCATATGGGCATTAACTAAATAATAAGAACACAAAATGTTAAAGCGGGAGCAGAGGGGTGTTGTATGAGCATGAACCCAATAATGACAATGGAACAGCACATGTTCAAGTGCAACTACAAAATGTGAGTAGGCACTTTATTTCCACTTCTTTCAGACATGCTACACCTTCGGCCTCCAATTCTTGCTGTTCGCCCACATTTCAACAAGCCTGTCGTATGGGGAGGTTTCAAGGTTGGGTCCTTCGCATGCAATACAAATAAGGCAGTCCAGTGACTCTTTCAGGTGGTTTCTTAGTTGTGTCTTAATTAGCTTCAGAGCTGAAAAGTCTCTCTCACAGTCTACAGTGTGTGGTGGGAGCACAAACTAGAACCTGCTAAATAAGCCATGACAGGAAACAGCTCATTCACATCATGTGCCACAAAAAGCCAGAAGTCTATAGCTATGAGCTTTTGTAAACGCTCACATTCAAGCACAAAGTTGGCAAAAGCAATCCACTTTTTAACCATGACCTCAGTATATACAAATATATTTTTTAATTGCGACAAAGACTTACCTCTAAGGCCTACTATCTTTGAGATATGTTTGTTAAACGTGCGCTGTTAGGCAGGTGTTGTGTATGAAATGGAGTAGTGTCTTGTGGAATATGTTGTCATGTATCCAGCGGTTTTAACTGGGTGTGTCCTCAGTATATTGCGTGCCAAGAGTTGGTCACAGCCTTTCTAGTGCATAGACAAATTCAATTCCATTGCTACCAATCATTCCTTTGTAGCTGTTGCGGGCAAACACAGTAGAATAGCTGGCCAATATAGGGCGGTCCTGAAACCCGGCCTGGATATTTTTCATTAGCTTCTTGACAAATGCCCTTTTCATGCTATGGAGCCAGTGTTCATATTCCTCTGTAATAATTATGTGTATGTCCTGACTGACACAAAAATTTTTATCCTGTGTCTGAATGTTGCATTGAGTTTCCAATGTCTTTATGCATGATTTTATAAGTTCTTTTATCAGGTCTTCCTGCAGAGATAATGTCTGAATAGTTCCGGAAAGCCTGGAAACTTTGCATTTGTTGTGAACTTGAGCAGTCCTTCTGCCCTGATGTCACTGCATTCTGATAATGATGGCCAAGAGATTATTGCAGACAGCTGTGCTTGACCAACAACACTCTGCCACAGTGTGGCAGATTATTTGATTACTTTCCCACCACATTGCTCCGATTCTGGAATGTTCTGCACGGCACTTAGACCAGCTGTTCGAACTGAGCTGGATGCAAATAAGTTGTACAGTTGCTGCTAAAGTTCTTTAAATTTACTTATGTATGGAACTGATTTGGCTACCTAGTATGCTGCTAGGTAGAACTTGTGTGACGCCCCACCGTAATGGTTTAGTGGCTAAGATACTCAGCTGCTGACCCGCAGGTTACGGGATCGAATCCTGGCTGTGGCGGCTGCATTTTCGATGGAGGCAAAAATTCTGTAGGCCCGTATGATCAGATTCGGGTGCACGTTAAAGAATCCCAGGTGGTCGAAATTTCCAGAGCCCTCCACTACGGCGTCTCTCATAATTATATCGTGTCTTTGGGATGTTAAGCCCCATTCATTGTGTGCCGCACAGTGAACCCCTACAGCCTCAAAGCTCTGGGAAACTGTCAGAGCTTTTTACTTGTCAATCAATAACTTCACAGCTCCCCCTTTTTTTCCTGTCATAACAGGTGCACCGTCAGTTCCCCTTCTGCAAAGGGTTCTAAATAGTAGATCCTTCTTAGTAATAAAATCTTCAACGGTACAAGCAGTGTTGGTGGCATTGAGGGCTATTGCTCTTTAGTCTTGGTGTAGTTTGTGGTTGTCTAGTACACCGATCACTGTCAAGAATTTGATTCTTAATTCCACACCTAAAATGCACTGGCAGTGGATGACGAGCTGCTCCACAGTTGCGCAGTTTGTCGTGTCGTCGAGCATAAGAGGATAGTGCTCACTCTGACAAAGTTCGCATTGGATTCTATCTTGAACAACATCTGACAGACAGGTGACCGTCTCTTGAATTGATCTCTGGCTACAGTATGCAGCGTTCTTACTGGCTGTTATTTGAGCTTTGACATCAAGGCCAAGCAGAGACAGCAGACTGAGAAGTGGCTCGAAGTTCGTTGTGTGCAGTATCCTGTGTTTGCATAAGCAATACATTGATGCAAATGTTTGCCTCATGGCATTGCGGGAGACCGGCCACTGTACTTTTTCAAGCGGTCACATGGCAACCTTGCTGTTTGTCTCAAGCGTCGCAGCGTCGCGGTGCGACTGGCATGCATCATGTTTACGAACACTGTTCAGCCTAATCCTTTTGCGTGGTTCTTCATTCCATACAGACTTGTCTAAACGCCTCTTCTTGTATTTTATGAAGAGCTTGCAAAACATCCCACCTTTTCGTCGTAAAGAAGCCAGGGATAGTAGCTTACCCAAGATACGTTCAAGACTGCTGCCTGCTTGCTGACTTCGCAAGCATTTGGTTCATCACATGCTGCTTCAACGCTTGAGGTTAAACTGCTGCCACCATGCGTACTGAATTTAAGTCTCTGTGATGCAGGCGATGTTAGAGGCTCAACAGCGTTCACATCGGGTACTTCCGGCTGCGTGGTTTGTTGTTGCGGATCACTACTAAGCAATTCTTGTGTAGCTTTTCGAGAAAAAAAAACTGCTGAGGCGGCTGCATGAATTTTCTTCTTGCAGCCATTTCTCGCTCACTGAATGAACCAGTTGAACAGACTGAACGACTACGAATTCCACGAGGCTTCTGCAGGCATTTGTTAGCGCGCTCTGAGAACACACAGGAGAATTACTACTTCATTTGCTTGGATTGGATTGGATTTGATTTATAGGGTGGGAAGTTAAGTTGGCATGTTCAGTGGTGCCACACCACGAATGTTTTAAAAATGTACATACGACGAGCACCTAGGCATTGTACTAGTGATAATGTTCCATTAATAAAAAAATGCAGCTTCTTGAGAAAACAACAAATCTAGTTGAGGAAAAAATCAGCGACAATGTTGCGAATAGAGGCCCTCAACAATGACGAGAGAAGAGCTCGTGCGAGCAGTATGATGGTATTCATGCGCCGGTTACTGGTTTTCTGTGGTTATGCAGCCAAGCTAACGCCAAGCGAGCCAAGCCCAGCCAGGAAAGAGAAGGAAATCGTCCCTATTCATCGTATCACTACTATCATTGCGCGTTCTCAACTTATGTCATTTTGCGATGAGCGCATTCCTTGACAGTCACTTTTCTCTCCAGCCGCTGACGGCTCCATTCATGAAGCATTTCCTTTCGAGCCTGCATTATCTGTTCGCCGTTTCCGGAAGCCGGCTCCTCGCGCTCGTAGCTTCCAGTTTTTTTGGAGTACAGCAAGTTTGAACTACGGTAGGTGGGTGGTGGTGGACCGCCGGCTCAAGAGGTGGTCGGGCGGCCTGAGAGGTAGACAGCAAAACCACCACCAACCACTGTGGGGAGAACTCTGCAGTGATTAAGTAGATAGCTATTGCTAGGAGTGCGGGAAATTTTATGCTACTAAAAATATTTCTGATGGTCTGTCACATATGTAAAGTACGAAGATGGCCTTCTCTGCCAGTTTTTAGGAGCTTTGGTTTTGCTTGTATCATTTTATGAGACACAGGGTTGCACCTAGTGTCACTAGTCACTGCTATGGCATCGTTGTCAGCATGCGTGGATGCACACCAGCGCTGCGAAAGACATGCACTGCTAGAAACTGTCTTGCAACCTCACCTGAATTGAGTGAGGACGAGTTTAGAGTTCTGGAAAGACAGCACCTCAGCTTCAAGTTTTATAGTGACAATGTTTTTCATCAGCCTGAGACATCCGCAGCCGTTCATGGGTTTGTTTTGTTTACGGCCTCGCGTTGTCGCTTCCACTACAAGTGCGTAGCTGCTGGCCTTGGTGCACAATCTTATAGTCATTCTGGTTACGTGCGAGGTTCACACTTTACTGGTGCGTGGTGTGCTGGCACCAGCTGCAGAGGTTCTAATGATGAGAAGGTCGTCGGAGCACATCTTGGTCCGGACTACTATGCAGGCTGAAAATTTTCAGAACTGCGCATGATATTGCCACTTGGCCGCTAGTTACGGCGAGCGCGAGCCATGGCTGCCCGCGAGAATGGAAGACGATGTTCTGGGGCAGCGCGTGCTCTGGCTAGTTGTTTATTATTGAAGCAGCCATCTTCCTAGTTTTCGGTGCGTCTCCCCACCGGCTCAGTTCTTCCTAGTTGAAGACCTTTTGTAGCACGTGGCAACTGGTGGACGTGCGGGGTAACCCCCAGCCGATGTTCCAAACGCCTTCAGGTATCCCTGTATTTGCAGTGACAACACCTGTCCACCGCTCAAGCCGAAGACTCCGAGGACTACCTCCTGGGCGTGGACCTCTTCCCGAGATGACGTCTGTCACACCCCCGAACGTTACGGAAGGCGCTGCAGCCTCCAACGCACAGGAAAGCGCTGCAGCCACGCATCATACGCTGTGGAAGCCACGTGTGCCGAAGGTGTTCCACGGTTCCGTCTTGGAGGATGTCGAAGACTGGCTGGCCCAGTTCGAACGGGTTTCGGATTACAATGGTTGGACCGACTTCGACAAAATTAAGAACGTGTATTTCAGCTTGGAGGACGGCGCTCGTACTTGGTACGAAAACCGTGAGCCTTTTCCCTCGTGGAGTGTCTTTCGGCGATACCTGCTGGCAAGTTGGGCCAATCCCGATCGCCGCGAACGAGCCGAGCGAGCAATTCAGTCGCACCTACAAATGCCGAATGAAAGCGTCATGATGTACGTCGAGGACATGACGAGCCTCTTTCGTCGAGCCGATCCCGACATGGCAGAAGAAAAGAAGGTCCGTCATTTAATGCGAGGAGTGAAGGAGCAGCTTTTTGCTGGCCTCGTTCGCTGTCCTCCAAAGACCGTGGCGGAATTTTTGACCGAAGCCACAACCATGTAGCAAGTGCTACAGCAGCGCTCTACTGTGTACGATCGGCAAGTGAGTGCCACTTCGTCAATAGGTCAGATCAGAGGTGCAGCAAGCAACATCAACATCGAGTCTCTTTGCGATCTCATTCGATCGGTGGTGCACGACAAATTACAAAAGATTCAGGGCCAGTCCCAACCTACTGCAGGTTCTATTTGCAGCCTTGTCAGAAACGAAGTACGACAGGCTTTCCAAGTGCCGCCTTCCAGCTATGTCCCGCCTGTCCCGGTGGAGCCACATTGCGCATCATATGCAGAAGCTGTAAGCGGATATATACCTGCTTCACCACACTTCGTTAATCCTATGCATCAGGATGCACTTACTTCGCTGCAGCCAATTCAGCACTTAGAAAATCGACAGCCGCTTCCCAAAAAATCCGACGTATAGCGCACACCGGACAGACGGCCACTGTGTTACCACTCTGGTGAAGCTGGACATGTGTGCCGGGAATGACCCTATCGTCGCCTCGGACTACAGGGTTTTGCCGTCGACGCACCACGGCCGAGATTTGGTGAAAGACCGAGAGCTATTGAAGATGACCTCTCACAGCAGCGCATGCCACTGCGGCGGCAGTCGCGGTCCCAATCCCCAAGGCGATCTTCTCCAAATTTTCGGAGCCTCCCAGGAGCGGCGCCGGCGCGCTCGCCAAGCCCTAGGCGGGAAAAATAACGACAGTGACCTTCGGGAGCGAGGCCGCTGACACTCGACACAAGCAAGGCCTCCCACCGACGCAAGCACGGACACGGAGCGATTCTCCAACGACAGCGACGAAAGCCAGAAGCAGATTTTCTCTGGATATGCATGTGGTAGTCGACAGTCACCACGACGTTAGTGCATTATTGGACACGGGTGCGGACTACTTGATCATAAGCGGGAAACTAGCAGCACACATAAAGAAAGTTGTAACGCCTTGGTACGAAGCACAAATTCGTACTGCCGGCGGGCACGTAGTCACCCCAATCGAAATGTGCACTATCAGAGTGAGCATTCGGGGACGTACGTTTCTCGCCAGCTGCCTCGTACTTCGTGACTGTTCCCGAGACCTAATCCTTGGAGTCGACTTTTTGCGGGAGCAGGGCGCTATTATCGATCTTCAAGAGCGTACTGTGACGTTTTCGACTGCTGGATCCTCTGACAAACCTGACGACATCCGTGACAGCACGCTTCGCGTTTCTGCCGACAGCATCACGTTGCCTCCGCGTTCAAGCGTCCTAGTTGATGTGGTGTCTGACAAGTTACTGGATGGTGAGGTTGTCGCTGAAGGCAACTTGACGCTTTTGTTCGCGCTAGGTGCCTGCACTGCACGCAGCCTTGTCACGCTTTATGACGGACACTTTGCCCTACTTGTGACTAATTTCAGTAACGAGTACCGGCACCTGTTTCGTGACACCGCCATCGCTTTCGCCTACCCTATCGCAGACGTTTCTGAATGCTTCGCATCTACATCAGCCAACGACGGGCTTGGACCGACACCAAGCGACGTGACTTCACTACTTGGAAAAGTTGACGTTAACTCGACCCCCTCGGAACAACAACAGACCGAGCTACGTGAACTGCTATATCAATTCAAAGAGTGCTTTGCGTCCACCTCAAAGGTTCGTCAGACACCGATCACCAAACACCGAATAATTACGTATAACGATGCCTCGCCCATAAAACAACACCCTTACCGCGTTTCGGCAAAGGAACGTGACGTTATAAATGCCCAAGTCAAAAAGATGTTGCAAGATGACATTATCCAACTTTTGAAAAGTGCCTGGTCATCTCCGGTCATGCTCGTAAAGAAAAAAGATGGATCGCTGCGCTTCTGCGTAGACTACAAGAAACTTAACAGCGTGAATAAAAAAGACGTCTATCCGCTGCCTCGCATCGACGATTCCCTCGACAGACTGCGGCGGGCCAAGTATTTTTCATTGATATACTTGAAAAGTGGCTACTGGCAGATCGAAGTTGATGAACGAGATCATGAAAAAACGGCCTTCGTTACTACGGATGGCCTATATGAATTCAAAGTGCTTTCCTTCGGCCTCTGCTCTGCACCTGCGACATTCCAGAGAATGATGGACACTGTTCTTACCAGTCTGAAGTGGCAAACGTGCTTAGTTTACCTCGATGATGTTGTCGTGTTTTCTGCCACCTTTGAGGAGCACCTGAAGCGTCTGCAGAATGTGCTGGAAACGCTCAGCTCTGCTAACCTGACACTGAAACCAGCAAAATGCCACTTCGGTTACAAGGAACTCAAGTTTCTCGGCCATGATCAGTGCGGATGGTATTCGACCAGACCCTGACAAAAGTACCGCCGTGACCTTGTTTCTTGTTCCACGTGATAAGAAGGCAGTGCGTCACTTTCTAGGGCTCTGTGCGTACTATCGCAGCTTTATAGCCAATTTTTCTAGGAACCGCTCACTCGACTCACTCATGAAGATGTTCCATTCGTCTGGGAGGAAGAACAGGGCGCAGCTTTCTCTACGCGAAACTACGGGAGCGTTTGCAGACACCACCAGTCCTCGCTCACTTTGACCAAGACGCTGATACTGAAATTCATACTGACGCCAGCAACGTGGGTCTTGCTGCTGTCCTCGTACAACAACAAGAGGGCACAGAGCGAGTGATAGCGTACGCTAGCCGCACTCTTTCCCGCGCCGAGGTCAACTACTCCACGTCAGAGAAAGAGTGCCTCGCTGTTGTACGGGCCACGATGAAATTTAGGCCTTATCTTTATGGATGCCACTTCAAGGTAGTGACCGACCATCATTCGCTGTGCCAGTTAGCCAACCTACGGGACCCGTGTGGGCGACTGGCACGATGGAGTCTTCGTCTGCAGGAATACGATTTCACGATCGCTTACGAATCGGGCCGCAAGCATGAAGATGCTGATTCATTATCCCGTGCACCTGTCGAAGTTTGTGGCCACGACACCGAGGATGACGATGGTTTCTTTGGGGCCCTTACTACAACAAATCTGATTATGCGACAGCGTGCGGACGATGAAATTCGCACAGTTATCGAAAACCTTGAAGGACGCAACTCATCCATACCTCGATGTATTTCTCGAAGTCTGTCGTCGTTCTGTCTGCGAGATGGGGTCCTGTATAAGAAAAACTCCAATGGCAATGAGAGAACTTATGTTCTAGTTGTGCCAACTGACATGCGTGACGACATTCTTCTTGCCTGCGACGATGAGCCCACATCTGGTCACTTAGGTTCCTCTCGAACTCTTGCTCGAGTTCGACAAGCATACTACTGGCCTAAGCTTTCTGCATCAGTTAAGCGATACGTGAAAAGCTGCCGGGAATGTCAACGCCGCAAATCCCCGCCACTAAAGCCCGCGGGGCTTCTTCAACCAATAGAACCACCCAGAGCGCCCTTTGATCAAATAGGAATGGATTTACTGGGGCCCTTTCCGCTATCATCTGCCGGCAACAAGTGGATCGTAGTAGCCACTGACTATTTGACGAAGTACGCCGAAACAAAGGCACTACAACGCGCTACGGCTTCCGACGTCACCCAATTCTTTATAGACTAGATTGTTTTTCGACATGGCGACCCGTCGTGCGTAATCACAGACAGAGGAACAGCGTTCACGGCCCAGCTCATTCATGACGTATTCAAGCTCAGCTACACGAGCCATCGCAAGACCACGGCATATCATCCGCAGAGCAATGGCTTGACAGAGCGACTCAACAAGACCATTGCTGACATGTTATCTATGTATGTAGATGTCCAGCATAAGACCTGGGACCAGGTGCTACCGTACGTCACATTCGCGTACAATACTGCTGTCCAGGAAACTACGCGGTTCACGCCTTTCCGTCTTGTCTATGGACGTGACGTCCAGACCATGCTGGATGCGATGCTTTCATACAATTGCGATGCTTTGATCACTCATGATGCTGTGCAGCTTACCCAGTACGCCCAAGAAGCACGCCAGTTAGCACGCCTACACATTACGCATTAGCAGAGTACAGACGCATGTCGCTACAACGCTCGCCATCAACAAGTTGAATACCATCCAGGCGATCAAGTTTGAGTGTGGACTCCAGTCCGATGCCAGGGATTGTCAGAAAAACTGCCCAGTCGCCACTTCGGACCACACAAAGTCTTGCGACGCGTGAGCGATGTGAACTTGAGGTAGTCTCTGACGGCGCCTTCTCGCCACGAAGGCGAAGGCACTCCTCGGAGATTGTTCACGTGGTGCGCCTGAAGCCGTACTTCCCGCGGTAGTGCGACTGCGCATGAACCACATCACTGTTTTTGTGTATGGACATATTTTTTGTTGGTTCGTCCCGACTTTGCCTTTGTACTTTCCGAGCATCAGAGTGATGCCTTTTTTTTTCTCAGAGGGGGAATAGTGCCACTTGGCCGCTAGTTACGGCGAGCGCAAGCCATGGCTGCCCGCGAGAATGGAAGACGATGTTCTGGGGCAGCGCGTGCTCTGGCTAGTTGTTTATTATTGAAGCAGCCATCTTGCCAGTTTTCGGTGCGTCTCCCTGCCGGCTCAGTTCTTCCTAGTTGAAGACCTTTTGTAGCACGTGACAATATTATTCCTTTTTTTAATACGATGTGCAGGATGCTAAGAAATATGCTTGAATGCATATATAGGAACGCCAACCTATGCGGAGTGAGGTGGCTCATGAAAAGAGGCAACACAAGATGAAATAGCGAAGTTGAATAGACACTTCATTTATAGAGGGATTATTCACATCATGGGCATCCATTTATATTGGAATACCTGGGGGATCTTATTGCTAAAAAAATAGAGAGAAAAGTGTAGAAGTTCACTTGTTTTACGGAAAACCAAGCAATGCTTCACCACATGGCACGAGCAACGAAATAGCACTTTGGTTCTGATTTTCTTTGCCTATATGCATAAAAACATCTTGTACAACAATGAATCTTTTATACTGTTTTTAGGTCATTTATCTTCAAAATGTATATTCTGAATTTTCTTTGTTTTGAATATTTTAGTATATATAGTGTTTTTTTTCGCTGTTTACCATTTGGCAACTGAAAAAACACACTTCTCACATTTTGTTCATCCCAAAATCTTTGCATTGCTCTACAACGTATGTTTTTTAGAAAGAGCATTTGATTTTGCAAAACTTGGCATGCTACAATGGGTGTTAGAGTACTTTTCTAACTGACAAAAATGATATTCTAGAGACATATGAAAAATAATAATTTTCATGCAGTAACAAAAGTGCTAAGAGGAATGCAAGTACAGCATTGGCAAGCCGTAGCGTGCCATGTTCATACAAGTATTTGGCAAGTTTCTTTTTCCTTCCTTGCAAAAAGAAAAGGGAAGGGGTGGGGGAGGGAGAAAAAGAAAACATCTTGGCCCAAATTTTTTTGAAACCAAGTTATGTGATAGGTGCGCCAATCATGCCAAACTGCACTGAAAGACCAATCCTGCCACATCCTGCTACATTTCTACTATTCTGTTACAAACGGGGCTTTTTTATTTTTCGAAAACGCAACTACAATCTCTCATGGTCGAAGCGCTCTAGCATGCATCTATCTTCACGTGCACACACCACCCTACCGTGCCTGTGAGTATGCCAATATAAAAGGAAATGTGCACGCTTGTGCAATGCTGATCGGATTACCTTTCTATCACGTCATAATCTACTTATATAATGCAATTCCCCAAAGGAACGCATATGCAGCATATAAGCAAAACACCATTCTTCAGAGTCTGCAAATGTGCAAGATTTGTTGGACCGGCAGCTGCAGAATTCCGAGTTAACGTTTGCGGGGCTGCTGTGCCGACAAAATGAACACTGAAAAAGAAATAGTACTGTTGTAGAAAGCTGCCGACTAACTTGTCAAAGCTTCTCGTGCCAAAGCTTCAAAGCATTCAAACTTTCTTGTTTATGCGCCGAATTTCCCCGCATAACGGCAAATGAATTTCCTCTTGCTGTAGGCATGGTGTCCGAAGCATTGGCAACCACACAAATTATGGTGAACCAGAACTCGAATGTTGTACATGCACCATGCACGCCCTCATTTTCGTTAATGATGTGAGTCTCTGCATTCATAATCGGAAAGTTGCCTATTTATTTCTACCTACCCCTTTCAAAATGTGACCACTGCAAAGTGTTTCATTGACTCGCCACCAAACCACTCATTCGCGGCTGCGATCGATAAGGTGGTTATGCCACAGAATACTTGCACTGTTACGCGGTTAGCTCTCGTTAGGTGTAGCCTGCGGACTTGCAAGTGAATTGACAAGCCGCCCAGGAAAGTTTGCCCTAGAAATAAGTAGGTGCCACCAAAATAGCAGTCATGAGCTCAACCGAAAGTAGCACACGTGGAACCAAGTTTGGGTACTGGTCCGTGAGAAGAGCTGCGACAACTAAAGTCTGCCTAGCTTGCAAGTCTGCCTGCTGGTGGGAAAGGCGAGAGCCTGCATCCCGAAGCCTTTTCATTTGCGGAACAGTGCCTTCACTGACAATTGAATTTAACTCGCACGTGCAATATTGCACTATATAATGGTGCAACTATTTCTTGATGCAGATCATGCATGTGGCTGACCGATTTGCACAAAGCACACGTATGAAACATGCGGCAAGTGGCCCGAGCAAAGGCTTTTCTGACGCCTAGGCTACCCGTGCTAGTTCCGCGTGCCCGCGAAGCATTTTTTTTCAAGAGTCGAGATAGGCAGAACGTCCGGTGACTGGTTGCTTTTCACAGCTATGGTGGCTAAAGAGGGCCATATCACTGTTGTGCAAGCAGCTCACCACCTGGGCTTACTCCCACCCAACTGCATATGTGCCAAGAAGCAGCCGCCACTGCAAATGCACACCCACCAACGGAGACCGTTTGCACAGTCACCGCGCTAAGTTTGCCTGCCATAGCACGAGCGGAGTACTAGTGACCACAGGCCCACTCCACTTTTGCACATTGTTTGTGGCACTGAAGTTTGGACATTCTCACATAGTTTGTGACATGCTGTGGTTCGACTTTGTCTATGCCAAGAAAAAACCTAGCATTAGCCAAGAGGCCATGTTAAGCACCTAAAGTCAACCAGCCTCGCCGTTATTTAAGCTTTATATAGCTAATCTTCTTCCTTTTAATTTATTTCTTCTTTTTTCCACCCACCGCTCCTTGTTAGTTTGTTCCGCATCCCCTTCTTTCTAGAACCTTTGTCGCTGTCTCTCCCCTTCCGGCGAGACTCTGTTGAGAAGCGCAGTGATTACCTTGCTTATATGAGCCACATTACAACCAGTCTTTCATCTTGGGGGCTGCACAATAAGCGATATGCATATACATAAATTTTATGGGATTATAAATGGTAGTAAAACTACGCTGCTTTATAGCGGATCCTGCACTATACGCAGTTATGCTTGGAGTGCATGGAATCTTGTGACTTGGCAACGACCCTTCGACGTCTCCAACAGCCTTATTCAGTGCTTTACTTTACGCTCTTGGTCGCTTGTAAAGTATTTTTTTTTCTTGCTCTGAAATGCATTTTTAGTGGCTCCAAAAAACTTTTTTTTTCTGAAGTATGCTTTTAGCTGTTTACTCCAAAAGGTGCCTTTGGCTGCTCTGAAAACCTGCTCCAAAATGGCCTCAGCCAATCACATCAATGGAAACCCTTGTGCACAAGTTTACATACTCTCCTCGTCTGGGATGCTTGGGCAATTATTGCCATTGTTGGCAACTAGTGCCGGCGAAATAGGCCATGGTTTGTCATGAGTTTGTTATCTAGTCTTGATGGCAGCAAATACAGTAGGGCCAGTGAGGTTCTTAGGGAGAACAAGTGTGGATTGTGCAAGTACTGTAGCCGTTAGTCTGCCTGACGGTCTCTGGTATCGTTTCACACCACAGCTGTCCTCACACGATGCAAATGCTGCATCTAAACTTCATGTATAGGCCATCATCACCACACTGTGCGAATAACTGCTACTGAAAAAAATGCAACAATATTTTTTGCTTATATTGAAAGTGAGCATTACTGTGCATGTCACAGCTTAAAGTTTTGTCTAAGGAGATATAGCTGCATAGACATAGCTGTATGAATACACATTCATAGAGAATGACACAAGTGGAGAGAGAAATGGGGAGGGGTGTTAGAATTATTTCTATCACTGAAAAATTACTGGTACAGAACATTATGTTTGACCTGTGTGTATCGTGTAACCGAATTGTGAACAGAAGAAAGTTTTGCGTGTAACATAGTTGCTTTCTGTTGCGTGGTGTCAGTACACTGATTATGCTTGTGTACAAGTTCACCGAGACTTATAATTGTGCATGACTACATTGCAGCATGCTTCAATCTGGTTGTCGCGTCTTGTGTATTTTTTAAGTGCTCAGAGAACTTTGCGTGAATAAAGGTTCTTGTGTGTGCAAAACATCATAACACTGTTTTTCTCTCTTTCTTGTGTGCCACATAGGTGCGTCAAATCCTACAGAACACTGTGATTGTCCTCCTTGAACCTGAGCTGACCACCACGTGGCAGCTGCCAGTTCAGACAACAAATTCAGTTGGAACCACCCAGGGACAGTCACCTGTGCAAGGACACTGTCTCAGCCAAGACAGTATTATGTGTGGAATAGTGGATGCTCTATGACTAATATTGCACTTGCTGCGGTGGACACAGAACACACGAGATAAAATGCTTGGATATTCAAAGCTTCTTGTTGAGCACTTCGTGCACTACAGTATCGTATACATGCTGCCGATGACATAACACATGCAAGAGATATTGCGTATTCATGCAGTTTTTATTATTGCAAGCTGGATCATGTATAGAGGTATTGTCCATGTTTATTATGAACACAAGAAGGCAGGGGATTTAATAAGTATACATCTGTAACTACTTGATGCTGCTCTTGACAAAGTTGCGCTGATGGAGTGCTTAAAAAACTTGGTCGACAAGTTATAGGAATACATTTATTTTTTCCTGTTTTAGTTTTTCATTATAGGCTATATCACCTGAACAAAGAATATGTGTAGCAGTTGAAACAGTGCTATGATCCCAGCTGTGGCAGTAGAATTTCGATGGAGGCAGGATGGTAGAGGCCTGTGTACTGCACAAAGTCAGTGCATGTTAAAAAACTCTAGATGGTCGAAATTTTTGGAGCCTTTCACTCTGGCTTCTGATATATTCTTATTGTAGTCTTGAGGTGTAAAACCTCAAATATTATTATTATTCAGTGATGTAAGTGCTACTCCAATTCCTCCAAACTGCTCTAAAAAAGAAATGCTGCTCCATGCTGGTCCAAAGTGCAATATTTACTAGTAGCTGCTACAAACCTGATTCAAAATAGTGTTGGCAAACTAAAAAGAATGATGTTGAACCATGGCATCATCCCGTGAGCATAAGCAAAACCAAAAGCAAGCTGTACACACTATCATGCTAGAATGCTACTCAGTGGCGTAAAGCCAGAAAAATCTCAAGGGGTGAGACATATCAGGCCATGGTGTCAAATTCATATTTTCAATATGGGTAGTATTTTTATTTATATAGAAATTAATTTATGCTTTCAAATAAACTTAAAAAAACGAGCATGGGGTTCGAGCTCGAGCAATTGCATTGTATTGTTCTATTCAGTCTCTTTTTTTCTGCCTTTTTTTTTCTATTTACATAGTTCACTCAACTGAGGGGCATTTACCAAAAGTACCCAGTAAAAGATAAAACGCCTTTTAAAAAGGTGATTGTGCTATACTTAACTGATAACTCAATTTTATCATGTGCTAAACTAAATCTCAAGTGGGACACTTGCAAGGTGTGCCCTCAACTGCCTGAACACCAGAAAAGTCCAGACTTTCTTGACCCCCACACCCCCATTCATGATATACGCCAACTATGCTGCTTATATATACTAGCTGCATACTAGCATATGACATGTTTAATAATAAGTATAAATATTTATTAGATGCTTAAGTGATGTCTTAGACTTGAGGAGTCATTGGGAACATGCATTTTCTCCGAAAACACCAACAGCAATCCTAAGCTATAGCATATTTTTCTGCTCCAAAGACACTTGAGCCTGCTCCAAAGCACAATTTTTTCTGCTCTAGAATCTGCTCTAAACAGCAAAATGCCACTTTCATCACTGAAGTATTATTGAAATGATGCTATAACATGAGTAAAGGTAAGACAATGGTTTGTAAAGCACATAAAATGTTTTGCAGAGTACTATACACATTCTGTGCACAGTACACAGTAAATTTCATACGATTGAGATCTTCTGCATCGCCACTGGAGGGAAGGAGAAAAAAATAAAAATTGAAGCTAAAGTTAATATGCATATGATTCGATCAATTTTTTTATGTGTATACTCCTACCAATATGACAATCCTATCAATGTGACTACGCTGTAGCATTCTCTTGTGTGTTAGCAGAGGGCCCACATGTATATAGATTACTTTCTTGTGTGATGGGCTTTATATAAAATGAAAACATGACTGAAGGTTCAACTCTTATTTTTATCCAGTTGTAAACAACAGGTGTGGATATGCAGGTGGCTTGCACAATGTGTGCCTTGCCTCAATAGTTTTGACACTTTCAAGCCCATGTGCCTTGCTTTGCGATTGGAGCAGTAAACAGGTACTGCTGAAGGGGCAGCACAATATTTTTTGCAGCTGCAGCAGCTGCTGACTACCAGTCAGCTGTCTTTGCAGGAAAAAAACTGCCTAGTGGAAGGATGTAGTCAACAGCAATAGACGTTCAAGATGAAGCAGGCAGTGTTTGTCACAAGAAACTGTGTCTGCGATGCTCTTTTGCAGCAAAAGCTTGGGATGTTGGTTTTGTGCATTTGGTGGAGGTACCAACTCAGACATACCAATGCTTGTCAAAGACCCATTCCATTTTAACAGTCACTGGTGTGTGGGCAACCACCTCAGATTTTGTTTTTTAAGGGCTTTTTTCTTCTTTTTTCAGACCACTTTCACAAAAACCTAGGGGAAGAAATTATCATTGAAATGATGCATGTTTAAAGTTATCTAACATGTGTGAAGCATCAAGTCACAAAAAAGTTCATTTTCAGTAGAGCAACCGAAATGTGTTCACTGTTCTCTTTAAAATATCGGGCAAATATGGAAGGGAAATGTTTTTGTGTAGTCAATTTTTTTAAATTTCAAGACAAAATTTCCTTATGACAAAGAAAACACAAGCAGTTTTCCTTCATCAGTCCTGATTTTTTTCCTCTGTAGTTTTTTTACTTTTGTTGTTTCGTAGCTTTACCTTGTAACAAAGATTACATTTTTTCGTGGTTTGGGGAGGCTCGAGGTTTTTTTAGGGCTTTTGAATCGCGCCGCTGATAGATATTTTAGGAGCAATTTTGTAGGTAGCTGTTGTAATCGGAGCAGGGGTTTACGTCATCATGTTAGTAGAAACGATTTCTCTGTGATGATGCAATAAGATATATTTTCTTACGCATACGTATGGTATATGAGCATGGGCGATGTGGGGTGCCTAAACACGCACGGCCATTTTTCTTGTGGCACATGCGCAAGCGCTTTGACAAAGGCTGAGGGGTTTGTGCACGCGGGCAGTGCATGTGTTGTGTCAGCCTATCTGTTTTGGAGAAAAAAACGGTTGGAAGTCTGCGCTTTTTCTCAGCTCTGTTGTATTTTTTTTTCGTTTACGCAGTATGGTACACGTTCAGACAACACTAGAAGCTGTGGGCATGGTTGTGGGTTAGCTCGGCAGATAAGACAGAATATTTAGGTTCACAGTCACGTGGACAGCGGAACAATTGAGCTGTTTTTCACGGCCATAAGAGCACGACTGCCTCGAGCACCCTGCTTATCTTTGCGAAAAAAAAATTCCGGAGTTTGGTAATTCATATTCATATATTCATAATTCATAATTCATATATCCACTGTCTAACTAACTAATCATCATCATCATCAGCCTGACTACGTCCACTGCAGGACAAAGGCCTCTCCCATGTTCCGCCAGTTAACCCGGTCCTGTGCTTGCTGCTGCCAATTTATACCCGCAAACTTCTTAATCTCATCTGCCCACCTAACCTTCTGTCTCCCCCTAACCCGCTTTCCTTCTCTGGGAATCCAGTTAGTTACCCTTAACGACCAGCGGTTATCCTGTCTATGCGCTACATGCCCGGCCCATGTCCATTTCTTCTTGATTTCAGCTATGATATCCTTAACCCCCGTTTGTTCCCTAATCCACTCTGCTCTCTTCTTGTCTCTTAAGGTTACACCTACCATTTTTCTTTCCATTGCTCGCTGCGTCTTCCTCAATTTAAGCTGAACCCTCTTTGTAAGTCTCCAGGTTTCTGCTCCGTAGCTAAGTACCGGCAAGATACAGCTGTTATATACCTTTCTCTTGAGGGATAGTGGCAATCTACTTGTCATAATTTGAGAGTGCTTGCCAAATGTGCTCCAGCCCATTCTTATTCTTCTAGTTACTTCAATCTCGTGGTTCGGCTCCGCGGTTATTACCTGTCCTAAGTAGACATAGTCTTTTACAACTTGAAGTGCACTATTACCTATCTCGAAGCGCGGCTCTTTCCCGAGGTTGTTACATTATTTTCGTTTTCTGCAGATTCATTTTAAGCCCTACCTTTCTGCTCTCCTTGTCTAACTCCGTAATCATGAGTTGCAATTCGTCCCCTGAGTTACTCAGCAATGCAATGTCATCGGCGAAGCGTAGGTTACTAAGGTACTCTCCATTAACTCTTATCCCTAACTGTTCCCATTCTAGGCTTCTGAAAACCTCCTGTAAACACGCGGTAAATAGCATTGGGGAGATTATGTCCCCCTGCCTTACACCCTTCTTGATTGGTATTCTGTTGCTTTCTTTATGAAGCACTATGGTAGCAGTTGATCCCCTGTAGATTTCTTCCAGAATGTTTATATATACTTCATCGACGCCCTGATTCCGCAGTGTCTGCATGACGGCCAATATTTCTACTGAATCAAATGCCTTCTCGTAATCTATGAAGGTTATGTATAGTGGTTGGTTATATTCTGAGCATTTCTCTATTACCTGATTGATAGAATGAATGTGGTCGATTGTTGAGTAGCCTGTTTGAAATCCTGCTTGTTCCTTTGGTTGATTGAATTCTAATGTTTTCTTTACTCTGTTAGCAATTACTTTTGTAAATAGCTTGTATACTACAGAGAGCAAGCTAATCGGCCTGTAATTCTTCGAGTCCTTGTCATCTCCTTTCTTATCTATTAAGATGATGTTAGCGTTTTTCCAAGACTCTGGTACTCTTCCCGCCAGGAGACACCTCGTAAACAGGGTGGCTAGTTTTTCTAACACAATCTGTCCTCCATCTTTAAGCAGATCTGATGTTACCTGATCCTCACCAGCAGCTTTGCCTCTTTGCATGCTCTCCAAAGCTTTTCTGACTTCTGGTTGGTTGGTTGGTTTGTGGGGTTTAACGTCCCAAAACCACTATATGATTATGAGAGACGCCGTAGTGGAGGGCTCCGGAAATTTTGACCACCCGGGGTTCTTTAACGTGCGCCCAAATCTGAGCACACGGGCCTACAACATTTCCGCCTCCATCGGAAATGCAGCCGCCGCAGCCGGGAATCGAACCCGCGACCTGCGGGTCAGCAGCCGAGTACCTTAGCCACTAGACCACCGCGGCGGGGCAGCTTTTCTGACTTCTATCATTACTGGTAGGGTGTCATCTGGGTTACTGCTAGTTCTTATAGTATTAAGGTCGTGGTTGTCTGGGCTACTGTACAGATCTCTGTAAAACTCCTCCGCTATTTTAACTATCCTATCCATATTGGTAGTTATTTGGCCCTCTTTGTCCCTTAGTGCATACATCCGGCTTTTGCCTATCCCAAGTTTCCTCTTCACTGCTTTGACGCTTCCTCCGTTTTTCAGAGCGTGTTCAATTCTCTCCATGTTATACCTTCTTACATCGCATACCTTACGTCTATTAATCAACTTCGAAAGCTCTGCCAGTTCTATTTTGTCTGTTGTACTTGACGCTTTCATAATTTGACGCTTCTTAATTAGGTTCTTCGTTTCCTGGGAAAAACTTGCCAGTGCCCTGTCTAACTACCCTTCCTCCAACTTCCACTGCACACTCCGTAATGATACACGTCAGATTATCATTCATTTTATAACTCCTTTACCCTTCTTCAAACAGCTGAGATTTTTACGCTCAACATTGCAAGAACAACCCAACAACCCTGGCTATTCACACACCTGGGCCAGCAGACACCATGCTGTCAACCAGGTTGAAGTGAGGGCTCAGCAGAACCGTGTCAATGTTGCCGGACAGTGGGTCAGTGTCCTTGACACCAGCTGAGCCCTTCTCCTCTGACACACCGGTGCCCGAGTGCTCGTTCCGGGTAACATCGTCGAGCGCTGTCGTCAAACGTTCATACAAGGACGGTTCACGTCATCCTGGGATGTGGCACACATCCACCGTACACCACAACAGTGACAAGCACAGCCATCTATGGCATCACGTAAGCAAGGCCATTTATACTCGGGGACAACTTTCTGTGGAAATGAAAAGAAAGCTACGGGTTTGGAGATACAGCACATGTAGTCCTCCGCAGAGAAGTCCAGCTCGACGCGCTTTTCGAATACAGTCCGTGTTCAAATATTAACACTGCATGTAATTTGCTACGTCAGTTTACACAGCTATTTGTGAGTGAAATTCGACACAGGCTCCTTTGGCGAGTCGTCGGAATAGCTGGAGAGTGACAAGCACTCGCCTGAAAATGACACCATTTCGACTGCGAGGTGCACCTGAAACGTACGAAGTTTTCAGACGTGCAAAAATGCAAAGTGGAACTTCATTAACAACTGTTAATATCTTCTTTGCTCTTACAGCATCTCTTCATCAACAGCATACCATAAAAAATAATGTGTTTTCATTATCTTCACACAGAAAACACAGATGCACTTGTGGGACTATATTCTTCAGCGGTGGCACACGCTCACTTTGGTTCCGTAGACTTCATTTCCACAGAACGTTGTCCCATAGCACAGAATATTCTCCTAGGGTGCCGCCATCTGGGGCTTATATTAGGTCTATGTTTTCTTGCTTTTGAATATAGTGATGCGAATGAATAAGGCTATCAAATATTGTGTGCACCAACCCAACCGTTTTCATGGGTATACGTTTACCGTAACACTATTCGTTTCCTTGTTAAAACACCAAGCTCAACATGGTGGCACTGAAACCCCTCCATAAAATAGTCTAAATTATCAAAGAGCAAGGGGGTGGGAATGAAAAGAGATGTAGAGAAGGTAAAGCACAGCACAGCTATGCATAGTGAAAGCTTGTCAACTTGAAATCAAGGGGGGCTATGAAATTGTCCGAATTAAGTGGAGTTCGAGTTAGCGTGCAGGCACCTGAATGAACAGAAATCGCACCACAATGCATGGTTAGAACCCGAAAAAGAGACCTCTAGACATGTTATGGCTAATTAGGTGCCACTACATGTCAATGTTAGTTGATTTTGTCAATTAAGTTTGTGGAGCTCCAACAGCAAACAGAATCAGTTCAACGGTCAGTGATTTACCAGAAACAAGCACCAACGTGCATTCTTGACAGCAGTGAGCCTTAATGTCGAAACATATGATGCTATTTATGCTCCAAAACGTGCCTAGTTACATGGTTGAGTCAATGCCGTCGAAATGAGAATCGATCGGTAATTCCCCTTTGCTTGCATTTTTTTCGTCGCGACTCCGGGAGCATCAAATGCAGCTTACCCAAGATGCACCAATGCAGCCTCCGAATTCTCATCAGCTAAGAAATGCTGATGTTTTGCATTTCTAGTAAATTTGGTTTGGTTTAGCAAACCATTGTGTGCGATTGTCAAGGGCTAACTTCTGAAAGGAGCAATGAAAACCAGGGGCTCCCAGTTTGAATCAGCCGTTGTGGATACCGAAACGTTTGTATCGCACTTACTCAACCGTGACATGACCTCAATTGTACCGTGAGGGGTGACTTTTCATTGCATTCAGGAAAAAAATAGTTAATTCGACATTCGATTGTAACATGAGGGCACAGATTTTAGGTAGCGAAAATCTGTAATAAGCTCATTCAATCGAGCAAATACAGTAATATCAGAAATCCCCCCCCCCCCCCCCCCCCACAAAATACAGAGGCCTGTGCCGGCCCCAGGGTGTCAGCTCAAATTAACTGTAACATAGAAGTAACGATGTTTTGCTGTATAGTATAACCATGACCTCTGAGATGGTGGACGCGCCCGTGTTTCTCTGCGGCCATTTCTATCGGCGCTGTCCCCAGCAAAACCAACAAGTTTAGCGTCGCGCGCCCAGCTATCGCAAAAAGGCGCATTCAGTGTGGATTCCGACAGCAACAGAGACCGCGGGAGATGGCAGACAGCACAGGTTTCTAGCCGACGCATGTTTTTTTTTATCATTCAGTGTGGATTCCGACGGCAACAGAGACCGCGGGAGATGGCAGAGAGCACAAGTTTCTAGCCCACGCATGTTTCTTTATCCCGTACGAGCAAAGATCAGCGCCAGAATCTTCTGGCTGCACTGAAAACAAGTACTTTTTTTGTTACTGCAGTAACTAATCATAGATGGCCAATAGCAATGGGTTAGTAGACATTCTAGTGGCACTACCATTACCAATTATACTCACTTTGCCCCTTCTGGAGCGAGAAGATTGCATTTTATGCCTGCAAACTTCTTTGAGGTGTCCACCCACCCTATATGCTGTCCTGAAAGGGACACAAAAGAGCAAAACGATTTTTCGTGCATAAATGAAGTACAATTTTACAATACCGAAAACACCACCCTCACTGCGACACGACGCCTGGTAAGCGAGAAGGTGCGTGAAAAGAAAATACGAGTGGAGACGCCTCCTTGAGATTTCCGCACAAAACACCGTGACGTAATAGATTTGAAGGCGTCTCCTGCGTCCTACGAAGCTTTTCATCCATAAAACTGAAATAAACTGTCATCTGTGGGTGTAACAGCATCAACATACGAAGTATCAGAAAATGTCATCAAGCCAATCTCACGAAAGTAAAAAAAATAAACTTAGAAAATGCTGACGTCAAGCGCGGATATTTCGGCGCGAAACTTAAAAATTAAACTTACACTTGATCTACTCTGCCAATAATGAACTGATGATAGTGAAACACATGAAACTAGAATTCTCAGAGTGTTGTTGTTGTTGTTGTTGTTTCCCTGTGCAATATGCCCTTCGCCAATCTAAACCAAGTCATCGTTTTTCTTCAGTGTCCCTTTAATACGACAGCCGAACTGGGAGCTTCAGTGAATTAAGTAACCCGAAAAATTTCGTTTCAAGCGCGAATGAGTGGGGACTTAGGGTGCTTTTCAACCAAAATATTTTTTTAACTTATGACTAAAAAAGGAGTAAGATTTCTTCTTCTTTAGGTTAGACACTTTTGATTACCTTTGATTTGACATTTTAGGCTTTAGATGCTGTGAAAAGAAAGCAAGAAATGTGCGCTGACACACGTTATAATGCAGCAGTAGTAGGAGAGAGAGAGAGAGATAAAGATGCAAGGAAAAGCAGGGAGGTTAACCAGACGCACATCCGGTTTGCTACCCTGCACTGGGGAAGGGATAAAGGGGAGAAAAGAGGTTGCAGAGAGATGAGAAGGTACACACAATCACGAGCACACTCGGGGAGCACACGCAGTCTACAGGCGGTCGCTCAGGTTTGTTGACTTTAGGTAAATTATCAGTGCTTTAGTTGCTTTCTGCGCAACTGAGGCAGATGCCCAAGGTCCTAGTATCTTCTGCACACAAAATGGTCCGGGGTCAAGTTGATTCAAAACCATCCGGAGCTGGCGTCGCTGTGTGTCGTAGCAAACGCAGCTGCACAGGACGTGTTCGATGGTCCCTTCAGCTCCGCAGTAGTCGCATGTAGGAGTGTCTGCCATACCACCTTTGTAAATGCAACACCCAACCAAAGGCGGCATAACAGTGTCGCATCGGAGCGGGAAAGTTGTGATGGTAGCTTTAGCTTGGCGATAGATCCAGTTTATAAAATTGACACCTTTGGAAGCTGGTAGACGACCAGAACGTGCGTGTGAGATCTCGAGACAGCAGGTAAAGTTGTCTTGCTGCATCATTCCTTGATAGAGGAATCGGGACTACACGGGTTCTTTCATGGGCTAAGCGGGCTGCATCATCGGCTAATTTACAATATCTCGTTCAAGAACGTCCAGGAAAATGGGTCATATTCTGTGATTCGAATATTATGATATCTCGTTCAAGAACGTCTAGGAAAATGGGTCATGTTCTGTGATTCGAAGGCAGCGCTTCAGAGTTTGCAGTCTGCCATACGTAGGAGGAGTCATGACCAATTGGTACAAGAAATAAGACATTGCCATTATGAAGCTCTAGCACGAGGGCATGATATTATATATCAATGGCTGCCTGGACATATCGGTATTACCGGAAATCAATTAGCCGATGAGCAGTAGTAGGACGCTGGTAAAGAAGTATGTATCTTTTTGCTACTGGTCCACTGTGAACGCTAAACTCTGCGAGCTGGTGTCTATAATCGGTTTTCAGTGAAAAGGATTTAGCAAACAAAACATTTCACCTTAGGGCTTCTTCAAACTGCACATTGGCTCATGAGAGAAGCGATATACCGAGGCTCAGTATCAACTCAATAAATTCTCGCCTTATTCGAAGATAGGAAGGTTTCACATTATAGCGCTTGTCCTCGTTGTCCCGCTTAGTCCGTTGTATACCTTTTTGTGCTTCAGCTGTTAAAGACATGGAATACTAACTAGCCTGCCGCTACCACACCTTGTTTCACATCACACCCGTATCTGTACGCGCCCAGTGAGGTAAAACAACTCACACTAGTGCACGCCTTCCCGACTATTATATGCGAAGCGAAATGGCACTTGAATCGCGTCCGTCCGTCCGTCCGTCCGTCCGTCCATCCGTCCGTCCGTCTGTCTGTCTGTCTGTCTGTCTGTCTGTCTGTCTGTCTGTCTGTCTGTCTGTCTGTCTGTCTGTCTGTCTGTCTGTCTGTCTGTCTGTCTGTCTGTGGGCCCGAAATTTGTACCATAAGGGCTTGAGGTTATGACGAGCATGCAAATGTAGTCATGACATGAATAACCGAAAACCTTGGGCCATGGTATGCGGGAATGCGGCCCAGGTGATTAACGCTTGCAGCCGTTACTTTTCTTAATCAGTAGAAAGCTTTGTTTCTTGTTGATTTGGAGTTACTGGACCCCCAAGGGCACGGAATAAAATTTTTCCTGAGCCCTCTATAGGTATACAAGAAAAATGGCTCTGTGTCCGACGTATAAATATGACACCAGGGCCTAGTGGTTATAAAGTGAAATATGGTGAGTATAGGTATATATATTTGTTTTTCCTACTGTACAGTAGCCAAGACAACCACGACCTTATTATAAGAACTAGCAGTAACCCAAATGGCAGCCCACCAGCAATGATAGAAGAAGTCAGGAAAGCCTTGGAGGGAATGCCAAGAGGCAAAGCTGCTGGTGAAGATCAGGTGACATCAAATCTGCTGAAAGACAAAGGACAGATTGTGTCAGAAAAACTAGCCACCCTGTTTACGAAGTGTCTCCTGACGGGAAGAGTACCAGAATCTTGGAAGAATGCTAACATCATCTTAATACACAAGAAAGGAGATGACAAGGACTCGAAGAATTACAGGCCGATTAGCTTGCTCTCCGTCATATTGCCACAGGAAATAACCATTGCTCCGCGCAACGCGGACGCTGGGAACCAGAGAAACGCTAACGGCACGACTACGAGCGATGAAGCCAGCCGCAATGCACGAGCCGGCCCTGCATGCGCCCGGTACTCCGCCGAACAGCCAACACGCGTGAAGAAGAAGAGAACGAGGGGGCTCGAGGCAGAGGCTCACGAGGACCACCGTCCTTGGATCTTCTTGATTGCTGTGCGTCGTTCACTTTGGGCACAAGTTTGCCCTTAATAAACCGTGTAAATAGAACATCGTTGTTGTGAGGCTGCTACATTCGTTACATTTTCTGGTGTCGGTGCTGGGTAGATGATTCCAACCCCCACGAGAGAGCGAAGTCCAAGCCCTGACCATCCGCAAGCCGTGGAGCTTACGCCGGTGCACCAACGGATCAGTCGCCGTATTCGAGGGGATTCACCAGAATTTGGACCACTTCCCCCTGTGCCAAGGGTATCAGCGACGGTAACAAGAAACGCCACCACCATGACTAGCCAAGTTGCACCATCACAGCTCATTGTCAGCCAGCCCGTCATACCGAAGGTGTTCCATGGTGACCCGTTCGAGGACGCCGAAGACTGGCTGGATCATTTCGAGCGGGTGGCGAACATAAACCAATGGAAGGAAGCAGGCAAGTTGCGTAACGTATACGTCTCTTTGGAAGACGCAGCGCGAGTGTAGTACGAAAACCACGACGCATCTTTGACGTCCTGGGAAGAGTTCCGGTGGCAGCTACTGTGTACGTTTGGCAACAATTATCGCCGGGAAAGGCAGAAGCAGCTCTTCGTGCACGGAATCAACGCACAAATGAGACTGTCGCTATGTACATAGAAGACATGTCCCGCCTGTTCAAGCGAGCTGATCCCAACATGACTGAAGACAGGAAGGTGCGTCATCTCATGCATGGGGTAAAACAAGAGCTGTTCGCGGGACTCGTTCGCAATCCGCCGCGCACTGTTGCTGAGTTTCGATCGGAAGCAACAACAATAGAAACGACGCTGCAGCAGAGAGCCCGGCAATACAATCGTGACGTAGCCTGTACACCAGCAGGGGTCTTCTCGGCAAACGTTGTTGATAATCTTGACTCTCTGCGGGAGCTCGTCCGGTCAGTGTCAGGGAGGAACTACGCAAGCTGCAGCCACCCGCTTCAGCGGAACTGTCTATTGCGGATGTTGTTCGAGAAGAAATTCGGCAGGCCATACGGGAGCCACAAAGGGATGCACCACCGACACGACGTGCGGTAACTTATTCTGAGGTGCTCAGGCGGCCTGCTGTCCACTGTGCGCCTATCGAGACACCTGGTACTTACGCACCGACAACACGTAGCCTGCGCCATATTGAGGGGCACTCGCAGCGCACCTCTTCCGACAGAGACAAGACCTCGAAAAAGCGATGTATGGCGAGATGCGGAACGTAGGCCCCTCTGCTTCCACTGTGGAGAGGCTGGCCATGTTTACCGCTTTTGCCGATATCGTCAAGCTGGTCTTCGAGGATTTGCGGTCAACGCACCGTGCCCGCGAAACGGCTTAAGGCCGTCCGACATCGAGGAATACCTGTGTTCACGTCAGAGCTTCGACCTGCATCGTCGTCATCAACCGCGGTCACCATCCCCTCTACGTCAGCGCTCGCCAAGCCCACGTTCCTTTCCAAACGCACGTAGGCATCGTTCGCCTAGTCCGAACCCGGGAAACTGAAGTGGGTGACCTGTGAAGGCGAGGCCGCTGGTGATTCGAAATACGAAGATCCTCCACTGCGACACCAGCGTGACGACGACGACGACTGTCTCCAGGTAAAGAAGTGCAGTAATGACAAGATAACTTCAGACTTGCCATTGGTAATTGACGGGCTAGAGCTTATGGCTTTAATCGGTACCGGTGCGGATTACTCTGTGATAAGCTACGATTTAGCGAAGTGCCTCGGGAAAGTTCTGACCGAATGGAGTGGACCTCAAGTACGTACGGCAGGCGGTCACCTTATTACGTCTCTCGGCAGATGCGCCGCAAGAGTTGAGATACGATCGAGGTTTCACTTACGTTGGTGACTTTGTTGTCCTGCCCGTATGTTCGAGAGAAGTTTTACTCGGGATGGATTTTCTGCAAGCAAATGGTGCCATTATTAATTTGCAGAGGTCCAGCGTATCATTTTCGACGGAACAAGCTATAAAGGTAGCTCGAGCAGACGAGCAATACACCACTCCACTGCGCCTTGTCGATGATGATGTGACTGTACCGCCGCAGAGCAGTGTAATGGTTCTAGTCAGAAATGATACGTTTGGTGACTACGAAGGTGTGGCAGACAGCTACATGGATGTTTTTCTGAAAAGAGGTGTTTGTGTGGCACGAGGAATTATCCAGCTACGAAACGGGTACGCAGACGTCCTCCTGACAAATTTTGGGAACGAATTCCAGCACATCGCAAAGGGGACAGCCATAGCATTTCTTCATGAAGTTTGTGAAGCCACAGAAATGTGCAGCCTTGAAACAACGTCAATGGATATGAAACCAACATCTGATGTCTGCGACGTAATATCCGTAAATCCTAATATTTCAGTGATCCAACGTCAACAGCTATACGACCTTGTACGGGAATTTGGCAGCTGTTTCTCCAATAGTTCAAAGGTACGACGCACAACCATTGCAAAACACAGGATCGTAACAGACGAGACAACCAGGCCGGTACGCCAGCACCCGTACCGCGTTTCACCAAAAGAAAGGGAATTCATCAAGAATCAAGTACAGGAGATGCTTGAAGATGATGTTATTCAACATTATAGCAGTCCGTGGGCATGTCCTGTAGTACTTGTCAAGAAGAAGGATAACACGCTACGGTTTTGCGTCGACTACCGGAAATTAAATGCTGTGACTAAACGGGATGTATATCCCCTACCGCGTATTGACGACACATTAGACAGACTTCGATGTGCCAAGTTCTTTTCATCACTAGATCTGAAAAGTGGATACTGGCAGATCGAAGTTGATGAACGTGATCGCGAGAAGACTGCTTTTGTTACCCCGGACGGACTCTATGAATTCAAGGCTCTCCCTTTTGGTCTCTGTTGTGCGCCGGCAACGTTCCAACGCATGATGGACACTGTACTTTCCGGATTGAAGTGGCAGTGTTGCTTAGTGTACCTTGACGACGTGGTCATCTTCGCCGCTACATTCGAGGAGCATATCAAGCGCCTGCGAACAGTGTTAGAAGCAATCCGTTCGGCAGATTTAACCATCAAGCCAGAAAAGTGCCAATTCGGTTGCGAAGAGCTTCGATTCCTTGGGCACGTTGTCAGCGCCCACGGTGTGCGCCCTGATCCCGAAAAGACAGCCGCCGTTGCAAGGTTCCCGGTGCCAGCAGACAAAAAGTCAGTACGGGGATTCCTAGGTCTCTGTGCTTACTACCGACGATTTGTCAGAAATTTCTCGCAGATTGCAGAACCCTTTACGAAACTTACAAGAGAAGATGTACCTTTCCAGAGGGAAACAGAGCAACAAAGCGCTTCAACGAATTAAGAAAACGGTTGCAAGAGCCCCCAATCCTTTCTCATTTCGATGAAACAGCTGATACGGAAATACACACAGACGCCAGCAACATCGGCCTAGGATGCATAATAATACAGTGGTAGAATGGCGAAGAAAGGTGTTAGCATACGCCAGCCGGACTCTAACAAAGGCGGAGACCAATTATTCGGCCACAGAGGAAGAATGCCTTGCCGTCATCTGGGCCATCAGTAAGTTTCGGCCTTACTTGTATGGTAGACCATTCAAGGCAGTCAGCGATCACCATGCCCTTTGCTGGCTCGCCAACCTCAAGGACCCGTCCGGACGATTAGGAAGGTGGAGCCTCAGACTGCAAGAATTTGACATAACTGTGGTATACCGATCTGGCAGGAATCACGAATCAGTCAGCACTATAGTTTATTGGCCCAAGCTATTGTCTTCAGTACAGCGCTATGTCAGAACATGCCGCGAGTGCCAAAGACGGAAAGCGCCTCGTGCTAAGCCAACGGGCCTTCTGCATCCAATAGACCCACCGAAAGCACCCTTCCAACAAGTTGGAATGGACCTCCTTGGACCATTCCCGACATCTTTACTTAACGAGAAGGGGATCGTTGTAGCGACTGATTATTTAACGAAATACGCGGAAACAGACTCCTTGCATTGAGGAACGGCAGCTGAGGTCGCCGAATTCTTTGTACAGAGCATAGTGCTACGGCATGGCGCTCCAACTGTTGTAATCCCCGATCGCGGACCAGCTCTCACGGCAGAACTCATGGAATGCCTGTTGAACATGACCCACACTCTTCACAGGAAAACTACCGCATATCACCCTCAAAGCAACGGCCTGACTGAACGCCTTAACAGAACTCTAGCTGACATGATATCTATGTATGTGGACGTCGAACACAAAAAGTGGGACGAAATTTTACCATACGTCACCTTCGCCTATAACACCGCCGTACAAGAGACTACCAAGATTACCCCGTTTCAACTAGTTTACGGTCGTGTAGTTACCACAACACTGGACGCTATGCTACCTATAGATCAAGATGACTACCCTTCTGATCTCGATGACTATATAGAGAGAGCGGAGGAGGCCCGCCAATTAGCAAGGTACCGAATATGTCACCAACAACGAATCGATGCTGACCGCTACAACCGAGGAAGACATGAAACACGGTATGAAGTTGCTGACAAAGTGTGAATATGGACCCCAGTACGACGACGAGGCCTGTCTGAAAAACTCATTTGTCGATATTTCGGTCCTTACGAGGTAGTACACCGACTCAGCGACCTCGTTTATTAAGTCAAGCCTACAGGACATGGGCATTCTAAACGACGCAACCCCACCGAGCGTGTACACATAGTGCGCATGAAACCGTACTACGACCGGTACGAAGACTAGCCACCCCACTTGCTTGCTGTACAACCATTTCACTCTTACAAATCTTCCGAGACGGAAACGCTGCCTACATTATCATCAAAAGCATCGGGGCGATGCCTGTTGAGAGGGGGGATAATGCCGCAGGAAATAACCATTGCTCCGCACAACGCGGACGTTGGGAACCAGAGAAACGCTAACGGCACGACTACGAGTGACGAAGCCAGCCGCAATGCACGAGCCGGCCTTGCATGCGCCCGGTACTCCGCCGAACAGCCAACGCGCGTGAAGAAGAGAACGAGGGTGCTCGAGGCAGATGCTCACGAGGACTACCGCCCTTGGATCTTCTTGATTGCTGTGCGTCGTTCACTTTGGGCACAAGGTCGCCCTTAATAAACCGTGTAAATAGAACATCGTTGTTGTGAGGCTGCTACATTCGTTACAATATACAAGCTATTTATAAATGCAATTGCTAACAGAATTAAAACAACATTAGAATTAAAAAAAAAACAAAGGAACAAGCAGGAATTCGAACAGGCTGCTCAACAATCGACCACTTTCATACTATCAATCAGGTTATAGGGAATGCTCAGAATACAGCTAACCACTGTACATAGCCGTCACTGATTACGAGAAAGCGTTTGATTCAGTAGAAATATCAGCAGTAATGCAGACACGGCGGAATCAGGGCATCGATGAAGCATATATAAACATCCTGGAAGAAATCTACAGAGGACCAACAACCACCATAATGCTCCATAATGCAATAGAATTACAATCAAGAAAGCTGTAAGACAGGGGGATACAATCTCTCCATTGCTATTTACCGCGCGCTTACTGGTGGTTTTCAGAGGCCTAGAATAGAAAAAGTTAGGAATAAGAGTTAATGGAGAGTACCTTATTAACCTGCGCTTCGCCAATGATATTGAGCAACTAAGGAGAAGACTTGCAATTCATGATTACTGAGTTAGAGAAGGAGAGCAGAAAGGTAAGTCTTAAAATAATCTGCAGAAAGCGAAAGTAATGTACAACAACTTCGAAAAAAAAACAGTGCTTCCAGATAGGTAATATGCACTTGAAATTGTAAAATGCTACGTCTACATAGGACAAATACTAACTGTGGAGCTGAACCACGAGACTGATGTAACCAGAAGAACAAGAATGGGGTGGAACACATTTGGCAAGCACTCTACAATCATGACTGGTAGACTAGCACTATCTCTCAAGAGAAAGTTATATAACAGCTGGTCTTGCCTGCACTACAAAGAGGGTTCAGCTTAAATTGAGGACGACGCAGCAAGCGATGAAAAAAAAATGATAGGTGTAACCTTGAAAGACAAGAATACAACAGAGTTCATCAGGGAACAAACTGGCGCTAAGGATATCATAGTTGAAATCATGAAGAAGAAATGCACATGGGACAGGCATGTAGCGCGTAAGCAGTATAACCACTTCGGTAAGCCCGTTTATTTGGCACACCTCGCATGCTCGAAAGAATTAGTCCGCGGTGTAGACACAAGTCTGACACCTGCAGAAGTGCTCGATTTGTTTTCGATGGCAGGTGTAATTTCAGCGTACAGGTGCACCCGTACAATTGACAACAGAAAATATCCAACGGAATTGGTGATAGTGACCTTTTTAGGAACAGTCCGACCTTCCAAAATTAAGGCATGGCCGCTGATATATAAGGTATATAGCACCACTTTCCGCCAAGCCCCTGCAGTGTTTGAAATGTTGGCGATATGGACATAGCGTCAGAGGATGCCGATCAGTTCTTAGATGCCGTTGATGTGGTGAAAATCATGACAGCCGCAAGTGCAGCTATGAGAAAGAGCGGTGCTGCTTATGTAATGGGGGACACCCTGAAGACTCTGCAGACTTTGCAGCAAAAGGGAGGGGGCTTGCTATATTGAATATTATAGAACGCAAGCGGTGCTCTCGGAGAGAAGCCGTTGCAGAAATGCAGGAGAGATCCAAAGGATATGCAGGTGGTATAGCACGTAATAACACCGCCATGAATGCATCTCTCGCAACATCTATCAAGAGGCCTTAGAGAAGGCTACGGAAAAGGCAACGGAACGCCTCGCAAACAACCTTTTTGAAAGCTTGGCACAATTGGTTTTTAATCCACTGTACCGAATTCTTGGTGTAACATATACGAACGATCGGGATCCTCAGGCATCAGTGGTATCGCAGCGTACGGAGATAGGCAGTGCGACAACACGTCAGCGATCGGTTTCTCCTGAGACAGGGACTTCCAAAACAACGGAAGAGGGTGATCTAACGGATGATTCGGAAGCATGTGAAGATATGGATACGGACTCTCATAAGACTCTGAAGCGAACCCGATCTCCCCAATCAAAAAGTTCTTCACATAATTTCAAATAAAAAGTATCTGTCCAAAGAAGAATTCTTTGAGAAGATGTCTACGCAAGACTTTTTGCGAATGGACATTTCGGAACAAGCAGTTTCGTTTCCGGTTCTGTCATTAAAATAGGTTCACTAACCATATTACAGTGGAATCGCAGATCTATTGTTTCTGCAGTCACATACCTATCATACCTGTCTTCACAGCTTTCCCTGGATATTATATCACTGCAAGAAACCTGGCTTTCAACCGGCCAGAAGTTTTACCTAAAAAAAGTATCAGCTATTTAGATTGGACCGACCTAGCAGAGGCGGTGGACTTGCGGTCTTGATAGCAACTAAGTTTAGTCACAAAGCTAAGATCTCTTATTGGTGTATGACTCCAGATTGTGAAATTTTGATAGTAGACATAATATTACCCGACAGTTCTTTCTTGTTTGCAAATGCATATTTCCCAGCCGGTGTAAAAGAGACACGAAGCCTAGATGATATGTTCGCTGCCTGCAGAAAGGATATATTAATCACTTGAGACTTCAATTCACACCATGTGGCTTGGGATTTAAAAACAGATTTAAGCGGGAAACACTTGTGGGAATGGGCTATTGACAAGAGTTTATCTTGCTTAAAGTCGCACTCTGCTACTTTCGTCCGAGGTCTCTCTGAATCTGTAATTGAGTTGACATTTGCAAGCTCATTTCTAAATATATGTTCGTGGCAAACTTTAGATGGTGCTACTAACAGTTACCACTTGCCTATTAGTTTTGTACTCAAATTTCCAAGAATACTTGTCGCGGAAAAGGTCGGATCATTCCTCAACTATAGAAAATTAGAAAAAAAAACTTGAGGGCTACTTTGGATCGCCGAAAGGACATGCAAGGTGACATAAGGGCTATGAGTCTGTGTGCAGTGTTGAAAAGATCAGGAAAAGACGCAACTTTTAAATTAAACTCGGCCACAATAGGTTATTTTAATCCATGGTGGACTGAATAGCGCATGAGGAGCTATAGAAAACGTAAAGCTGCATGGAAACAATTGCTGGTCAACCAATGTAAAAAAACAAAACAGTTGGTGTGATTATAAATTCGCGGCAGCAGACTTCAAACGCGCAGTAAGTACAGTAAAACATGACTATAATATGAAACGATATGGTTATCTTTCTAGGGCTAAAAACAAAAAAGTGCTCTTCAGACTTTTAAGATCGCAAAAGATGTTACCACCCGCTGAAAACATTGACCCTTCCGTTCTTTCACCCCGTGAACTCTCTGATTTAGTAAAGATATTGCGAAAGGGCTCCAAGATAGATTTATGTCAGCTATACCACTGCACATTGTGAACCCAATGTCGGGCGAGGATTTCGAGGAAGTTACTTTAGATAAGCTGGCAGAGGTAATAAGGCACTTATCTCCTTCAGCACCTAGACCAGACGGGGTAAAAAATGCAATAAGTAATATTCGAGATTTCTCCAACTGAAGTACTTAATCTGGTGAATTTTTCTTTGACAAAAGCTTGGATACCTGCGGAATGGAAGCTGTCTAAAGTGATTCCCCTTCTTAAAAAGCAGGAAACAGGATTTGCCTTAGACAATGTAAGACCGATATCACTCACGTCTAATCTGGTTTAGCTAATTGAAAGAGTGAAAGAGTAGCCAGTTATATTGGGCTCTCTAAATCAACACGCGCACACCATATTGAGCAACCAGATCTAAAACCAATTTGACTGGGGTTTAAGATTGCGTTATTATCAATATATTTCATTAATCCGGCATTCAAAACTCTTTGATTGATTTGATTGATTGATATGTGGGGTTTAACGTCCCGAAACTACTATATGATTATGAGAGACGCCGTAGTGAAGGGCTCCGGAAATTTCAACCACCCGGGGTTCTTTAACGTGCACCCAAATCTGAGCACACGGGCCTACAACATTTCCGCATCCATCGGAAATGCAGCCACCACAGCCGGGATTTGATCCCGTGACCTGCGGGTCAGCAGCCGAGTAGCTTAGCCACTAGACCACCGCGGTGGGGTTTCCACTTGAATGGCCACTGCTTAATTATTGGACACTTTGTATGATCCGACATCACAAAAGATGGGTTATTCCTGCTTTGCAGCGCCAGAATTTATTGAGCCCATGTCTGAAAGGGCGAAACGATCGAATTGCATTTCATCATCGTCATCTTCCTGCTCCATCACGCACCATTCATATGTTTCTTGAAACGAATTGAAATCTATTACGTTCGATGTCACAATTGGAGACTCCTTACATGTTACCTAAGTGATATGGGCAGGTCTCTCGACTATAATTCGAAGAAATGAGGTGCTCTCACACATTAGCCTGAATGAATTTAGAGCTCCTACAGCCACTGAGCTCGGTGTCGTATATTTAGGACATGACGATTGTCCACTGGTAAGGGCGGTTCGTTAGCCTTAGAGAAGATCAACTTTGTAAATAAGACGTTAAACATCTTAGAAACAACGTGAAAAATGCGATAGGTTCTCATATAACGTTTTTCAGTAAGGAACACTTAATTTTTGGTTGTGGCAAGTTTCATCTTTTTCGTACTGCACCACCTTGCTTTCCACATTGCACAGCACTAAAGAAGACGGCGAAGCACAAATCACTACCCGTGTTTGCACAGGCGTACTGAGGATAATTCAGGCACTTCCTTCAATATGTCAGTAAATTCTGCCACAGTTGGCCGCAAAATTTCTTCGTATTCTTTTTATACGGTGCTAGGGACGAAAGGGTCTTACACTTTACATGTACCCAGAAGCAGCATGCAGATACATTGCTAATTTAAAGGGAAGACTGTTAGCAAGAGGCGGCACCATTCTACTTGGTTCTATTCATGGAAGATTGAAGCTTTGTATTATACTAGCAAGAACGGAACCCATTTTGCGCGGCATTCAAGTTATCTACCACAGAGCCACGCCAGGTCTTGAAGCCGCTACGGAAAATGATCCTACGCAGACGTAATATCGGTGCAACGGCAATTGTGGTTGCAGTGCGGGCTATCGAAATTCACCACAAAGCAATAAGCATTACGTACGCACTCCCACCATATATCAATTATATTGGATGAACGTCGATGCTCTGTTTTTATTGCAGTTTAATAACCGTTGAATATGCACCCCTATGGCTCGAGAAAGTATATTCCAACGTTGATCGATTCTAGCAACGCTTGAATACACTAACGAATGATACGTATGATGTACTACCGCAACGTAGCACACTCTTAGCTTCAATAAAGCTGATGTTCGTGCTCTGACCTAGTGCATATGTTACATCAAAACACGATTTCACCCTTAAACACCAGTATAGTCGACGTGCCTGAAAACCCGTGATGTGCACATCATTACCCCTTTTACAAAGGCACGTTGATCTACCTCGTAATGTTGACTTAAAGCCAAATAATGAAGCATAGAAAGACCGCTTCTCATCACATTCACACATCGCGTGGGACATGTCAATTTTTATGTTTTTATTATCAGAGTTACTTCTGTAATTACGTATTACGTAATTGTACAAATAACTCCGAGAATTTTTGAGACCTAGAGAGAAATCTGGCGCTTGTGAGCTGTTGGATTGTTGATTGATTGATTTGTGGGGTTTAACGTCCCAAAACCACCATTTGATTATGAGAGACGCCGTAGTGGAGGGCTCCGGAAATTTTGACCACCTGGGGTTCTTTAACGTGCACCCAAATCTGAGTACACGGGCCTACAACATTTCCGCCTCCATCGGAAATGCAGCCGCCGCAGCCGGGAATCGAACCCGCGACCTGCGGGTCAGCAGCCGAGTACCTTAGCCACTAGACCACCACGGCGGGGCAGCTGTTGGATTGTAGTGCCTAGTATATACTGGCTAGTGTGCCGTTCGCCAGCTCTTTTCAATCGAGGAGCTGTTGGATTGTAGTGCCTAGTATATACTGGCTAGTGTACCGTTCGCCAGCTCTTTTCAATGAAGGAGGGTGGCACAGATTTTGATGAATGAACGCGTTGGCCGCGAGGGGTGCTGATAAGCGGGTGTGTGCCGACTGCTGTCGTCTGCTTGGCTCAGCCGATTTGCAGGGATCACGTGGATTTCTGTGTTCGTATTTTCAGTGTTATTACCGGATTGTGTGTTTGTTGTTCGTGGCGTCAAAGAATGAATGAGCGGTTGTCGTGTTTCTGTACCTGTCACAACCGGAACTATCAGGTTATTGATAGAACGTCGAAGTCAATGTGATCGAAGGAAAGGACCTGCTTCGTCCCGTTCTGTACAACCAGTTACCGTTCGAACAAACAGCGATTATCGTTATTCATGGCCTTAGCAGACGAAGCACGTCTCGCGAATGGGTCGGAAGAATAAAAAGGGCAGACATTAGACATGCACCAACTGTGGTGGTTTGTGAGAGATACTTTGATGAGAGTTTTATCGAGCTTGCGTTCACCATCCCCGTGAGCGGTGTTGTCAACAAGATGCGGTGCTTACCATATTCCAATAATATCCTCAGCACCTTGTCACAAAATCGCCAACAAAGAATCTTGTGCTGAGGATAATTCTTCGGTGCCTGAAGAGTGCACCGCACCCCGTGGGTCAGAAACATGAAGCGTGCAAACCACTGAAGCTCAGCACCCACAATGCACCAGCCGACACCCATTATGTGACCTAAATATTCCAGTCACTTGGCCAAAAGTGTCGTCTCTGCCAGCAGGAAGAGTAGCGTATGCGTACTGTGAAAGTGAAGCAAATTATTTATCTAAACTGCCTACAGAGAAAACTGTTTACTTTGAAAAGCTGTTGCCCGAACGACAGTCTGTAGTTGTAATGGTATATCTCAGAGGACGAGAGAAATCAAAGCAAATCGTTACACGTAGTGACGAGGCTGAAGCCCTCATCAAAGAAATGTCACTCACAGCTTTTTGTGGTCGCTGTGGCTTAAAGCCAGTTTCATCGAAACACAACTCATTCAGAAGCATGTTTTTTTCTGAAAATTGTTTGTTAACGGTGCAGTCGGATGGAAAGCCTTTCGTTTTCTGCAAGTACCAGAGGGTTCTGGTTCAAAACCATACTTGCAAGAGAAAGAAAAAGACAAAGAAAAGCGCAAGAGATGATGCCGAAAAGAAACGTTGTAAGAACGTTTTTCGCAATTTTTTGAGAATCAAGAAGAGGCTCGCGGACGCAAAAGAACAGATGTATCGTGTGAAAACGTGAAATGAGACAGTTAGCGAAGAGACATTCGAAAGTAATACTAGGTCTCTTCCCCAAAAGAACAACTCGCTGTCAAGAGCTGCTTCGTTGCCGCACGACGGAAGTCACATAAAGGCATGCAATACAACGATGAATGCATTGTGGAATTCTTCATGATGAAGACGCGAAGCCCGAAGTTCCATGAACGCCTCCGCAAAGAAGCCATCATGGTGCTGCCTGGCAGAACTTGTCTGCAAAGGTACCTGCAGCATTTCGAGGTTGGATGTGGCCTCTACGCCAATATTTTCAATGCCTTGACTGAAAAGACGAAGACCATGGATGTTTACAGTCGTCATGGTGGGCTCGTCATCAACAAAATCCCGCTCTCCTAGCACCTAAATGCAAAATCAGATGGTGAATATATATCTTAACTTACCATAGCGTTATAAAATGCTGGGCACATCAAGAAATAACCACCATATTTTAGCCCTAGGGAAGTGTATTACAAAAGTGGCATGCGCGCGTCAAAAGGGCTCTGCTAAGTAAGGGTATCTATTTTTATAGCAATGTGTCAAATATATGAATACTTCAAAGCAATCTTCACAGTCACCGACAGTAGTTGTGTCAAAGACCCTGCGAGTGCTTGGAGTTTTACATCTACAAGGACGGATCGGGAGCTGCCACCATACCGAGACTCCAACGGACACTATCATAGCTCACGCACCTCGTCAAGAGGATCGCGAATTGATGAAACGGACTCAAAGAGCACGACACGCTATGTATAATGCAAGCTCTATTCACCAGCCGCATTACGTATGGCATGCCGTACTTGAATTTGAAAACAGCTGAAATTGAGAATCTTAATATCATGATAAGAAAGGTCACTAAAGTAGCCCTGGGACTTCCTCCATTAGCCTGTACTACACGTCTCCTAAAGATGGGCGTCCACAACACGTGGCAAGAGCTGATCGAAGTGCATAAGAACAGTCAGCTGGAGAGGCTCAAGCTGACGCCCATGGGGAGGTCGGTGCTCCGGTACCTCAACTACAGCGACACATTCATCGCCGATGCAGACCGGAAAAAGCGCATCCCGCTGTACGTTAGAGAGTCACTGTTCATGGCACCTATTCCACGCAACATGCATTCTACTTTCCACAAAAGTAGACGCAAGGCTAAAACTGACGCTATTCAACGAAAGTCCAAGCAAGACCCGGACGCCCGCTACACTGATGCGGCCAAGTATCCGCATTGAAACGCGTACGCTGTCAGCGTCGTAGATTCTGAAGGCCGAGAATTAGCGTCGGCCATGGTCAACGCACTCAATTCAGACGCAGCAGAAGAATCGGCAATCTCTCTAGCAACCACAACATGTACAGACGCCGCAGCGATTTTCACCGACTCGCAAGGCGCCTGGAGGAATTTCGCTAAGGGCCGTATCTCAGCCAATGCCATCAATATTTTGAAACGGCGAAGCACTCCACTCCCATACATTTGTATATTATGGGTGCCAGGACACGAGGGTCTGCTGGGAAATGAAGCGACCCACGCCGCTGCCCGCGAGCACGTCAGCTGGGCTGCCCCCTGCTCACAGGACATTCAACCCGTCGTTGAAGAGACAGAAGTCGTTCAAAACACCTACTCGTCGTTACTCCAGCATTACAGGCTGGAGCGACGAGTATACCCTCCACCACACCCAAAACTGACAAAAGAGGAAAGCGTAATACTTAGACGCCTGCTAAGCAGCACATACACACATGTGGCCTTAATACACCGTCTCTACCCAACGAGGTATAGCTATATGTGCCCGCTCTGCAGCGTACCGGACACCCTGGCACACTTGCTTCTTGCTTGACAGTGCTTTGCTAGACGTAATCTACAACAACATACGAATGATAATGAAGCAGAGCGGACGAACGAAGACCTAACCGAAACGTGGGAGGCAAAGCTCGCCCTCGAGGACCTGGAAGACCAACAACTCGTCACCAGGGCCAAGAGGGCAGTAGAAGTCAGAAGGTTCCTGGACTAAGGAGCCCTCCCACCTCAGGGTGACACCGGGCATTGCTAGGGGCACTGTTTCAAAAATAAACGTTTACTTCCTTCCTTCCACGAACCGATATTGATAAATGCAATTTTTTTGCGCGCCGTCTTCCTGGGCACTAAGAGTATAAGGAGGTCGCCTAATATCGGATGTGCTCTACGCAGGACTTCTAAATAAACTCTGTCGAATATCCTCAATATTAGGTATTATGACTGCGTCGTTTGTTGCCCACGTTCGCGATTGTTTTTGTCGTGCGCAGAAATTCAAGAAGACCATCATATGACTACAAGCATATTGCCAATGTCCGGGACGATATGCGCTGGTGTGCCCCGTTAGGAGGATGAAGGGCTAACACGGTTCGAGCTCTCATTGAACTGGTCAGCGCTGCAACTGCTGCTTTAATTATATCTTGAATACAACCTTGTTGGGCAGGCGTCTCGTCGTTCACGCAACAATATTATCACGACAGAGATTGCATTATTATTTTAATAAAAAAGTAAACAGGCCTGCGTGGAAGGCGCAGCACAGTCACAGCGAAAGCTGGAGGAGCGGCCTTTCAGAACCTTTTCAAAATACCGCACCTCCACCAGTGTCGCAACGTGCAAAGAACAGGACACAAAGCTTCCTTTCGACGTTAAAAGGAAGGTTCTATTCACAAACAAAAACAAAGCGCAAGAGCAGACACGCAACGTCTTCTTCCTCGAAAAACGCCAGAGACTGCCGCTCGTGATGCTGGCTTCTTCGTCCTGATGTGTTTACGGCTAATAACCGTGACATTAGCGTCCCTCTCAAGAAGGCATCGTCCCGATGCTCCATCATCATGGCGGAAGGGTTTGTAGTCACTGGCAGACCACGGGTTCATTCGGACAAATAAGGTTTTATCCAAACCACGTGCACAACTTCTGGTGCATGTCTTTGACGCCTTGAACAATGGGGATTGTCGGGAATAACCTCATAGTTAACATCACTGAGACGACGGAGAACTTTATAAGGCCCAAAGTACAGTCTCAAGAGTTTCTCCGAGAGGCCACGACGGCGAGCTGGAGTCCAGATCCAGACTTTCTGTCCTGGTTCATAGGAGACAGGTCGGTGACGAAGATTATAGCGCCTTGTGTCATACTCCTGGTGGCAACGAATACGTACGCTGGCAAGTTGGAGGGCTTCTTTAGGAAGCTGAGTTATGTAGTCTGCACTTGTGTCAACGCCATCACTTTCATGCGGCAACATAGCGTCGAGCATGGTTGTGACGTCACGGCCATAGAGACGATGGAATGGTGTCATGCGTGTTGTCTCTTGCTGTGCCGTATATTGTAAGCGAAAGTGACGTAAGGCAGTATCTTGTCCCAGTTTTTATGTTCCACATCGACGTACATGGAAAGCATATCCGCGAGTGTTTTGTTCATCCGTTCCGTCAGACCATTCGTTTGTGGATGGTATGCCGTTGTGCGCCGGTGAGATGTTCCACTTCGATTTAAAACTGTGCGTAATAGCTCGGCTGTGAACGCTTTTCCTCTGTCAGTTATTACTACAGATGGAGCGCCATGCCTCAGGACTATATCCTCAATGAAAAACTGGGCTGCTTCACTTGCTGTGCCTCGCTCCAAAGCCTTGGTTTCGGCGTAGCGAGTAAGATAGTCTGTGGCTACAATTATCCATTTGGGACCAGCAGCCGAAGTTGGAAATGGTCCTAGAAGATCCATTCCGACTTGAGCGAATGGAGTTTCCGCTACATCAATTGGATGGAGGAGCCCTGCTGGTTTGACGGCTGGCACTTTCCTACGTTGGCGCTCAAGACAAGTCCGAACGTGCTGTTGAACGTTTGCCGTCAGTTTCGGCCAGTAATACTTCTGTCTCACTCGGCATAGCGTTCGTGTGTGGCCTAAATGACCGGGCGTTGGTTCGTCATGGCACGCCTCTAGTACTTCTTTCCTGAGTGGTGTTGGGACGACAAGTAAGTAGGTGTTGCCGCTCGGAGAAAAGTTCACCTTATAAAGGACCTCGTTGCGCAAACAAAATGATACTACCCCTCTCGCGAAGAGCTTTGGCATAGCAGATGTGCGTCCCTCTAAGAAATCAATAAGGGGTTGCAACTCGGGATCGTCACGTTGCTGCTGTGCGATTGTAGACGTGTTGACTACACCGACAAACGCCGCATCGTCATCATCTTCAGCATTTGCGTCTTCTAATGGGGCGCGAGAAAGGCAATCGGCGTCTGTGTGTTGCTTTCCGGATTTAGAAATATATAGTCATATCGAATTCTTGAAGCTTGAGGCTTCAGCGCGCCAACCGTCCTGACGGGTCCTTTATGTTCGTCAACCAACAAAGCGAGTGGTGATCGCTGATGACTTTAAACGGGTGGCCGTACAAATATAGACGAAACTTCATGACCGCCCACACCACCGAAAGACACTCTTTTTCAGTGGTAGAGTAATTATCTTTTGTACGGGATAGGGTCCGACTTGCATAAGCAATTACTCGTTCGGCGCCATCTTGCCACTGAACGAGCACAGCACCTAAGCCGACATTGCTGGCGTCGGTGTGAATCGCTGTCGGAGCGCCATCGTCGAAGTGACCGAGAACTGGCGGGCTTTGAAGACGTTCGCGCTGCTAGTTGAACGCTTCCTGCTGCTCTTCACCCCACACAAACGTGACGTCTTCTCGGGTGAGTTGTGTTAAAGGTGATGCAATACGCGAAAAATTCTCAATGAAGCGTCGGTAATAGGCGCACAGGCCTAAAAATCGCCGCAGTGCTTTCCTGTCTGATGGCGTAGGAAAACTTGCAACAGTGACTATTTTGTCTGGGTCAGGCCGTACACCTTCACTGCTGACAAGGTGTCCCAAAAAAGGAGCTCTTCGAAGCTAAAGTGACATTTTTCTGGCTTAAGTGATAGTCCCGCGGATCGTATCACTTGAAATACCGCGTGTAGTCGCTTCATCATCATCATCATTGTCATCATCATCACCATCATCATCATAATCATCATCATCATCATCAGCCTGACTACGTCCACTGCAAGACAAAGGCCTCTCTCATGTTCCGCCATTTAACTCGGTCCTGTGCTTGCTGCTGCCAATTTATACCCGCGAACTTCTTAATCTCATCTGCCCACCTAACTTTCTGTCTCCCCCTAACCCGCTTCCCTTCTCTGGGAATCCAGTTAGTTACCCTTAACGACCAGCGGTTATCCTGCCTACGCGCTACAAGCCCGGCCCATGTCCATTTCCTCTTCTTTATTTCAACTACGATATCCTTAACCCCCGTTTGTCCCCTAATCCACTCTGCTCTCTTCTTGTCTCTTGAGGTTACACCTACCATTTTTCTTTCCATTGCTCGCTGCGTCGTCCTCAATTTAAGCTGAACCCTCTTTGTAAGTCTCCAGGTTTCTGCTCCGTAGCTAAGTACCGGCAAGATACAGCTGTTATATACCTTCCTCTTGAGGGATACTTGCAATCTACCTGTCATAATTTGAGAGTGCTTGCCAAATGTACTCCACCCCATTCTTATTCTTCTAGTTACCTCAATCTCGTGGTTCGGATCTGCGGTTATTACCTGCCCTAAGTAGACATAGTCTTTCACAACTTCAAGTGCACTATTACCTATCTCGAAGCGCTGCTTCTTTCCGAGGTTGTTCCTTGTCTAACTCCATAATCATGAGTTGCAATTCGTCCCCTGAGTTACTCAGCAATGCAATGTCATCGGCGAAGCGCAGGTTACTAAGTCATTCTCCATTAATTCTTATCCCTAACTGTTCCCATTCTAGGCTTCTGAAAACCTCCTGTAAACACGCGGTAAATAGCATTGGGGAGATTGTGTCCCCCTGCCTTACACCCTTCTTGATTGGTATTCTGTTGCTTTCTTTATGAAGCACTATGGTAGCAGTTGATCCCCTGTAGATTTCTTCCAGAATGTTTATATATACTTCATATACGCCCTGATTCCACAGTGTCTGCATGACGGCTGATATTTCTATTGAATCGAACGCCTTCTCGTAATCTATGAAGACTATATATAGTGGTTGGTTATACTCTGAGCATTTCTATATTACCTGATTGATAGTATGAATGTGGTCAATTGTTGAGTAGCCTGTTCGAAATCTTGCTTGTTCCTTTGGCTGATTGAATTCTAATGTTTTCTTTACTCTGTTAGCAATTACCTTTGTGAATAGCTTGTATACTACAGAGAGCAAGCTGATCGGCCTGTAATTCTTCAAGTCCTCGTCATCTTCTTTTTAATGTATTAGGATGATATTAGCGTTCTTCCAAGACTCTGGTACTCTTCCCGTCAGGAGACACTTCGTAAACAGGGTGGCTAGTTTTTCTAACACAATCTGTCCTCCATCTTTCAGCAGATCTGATGTTACCTGATCCTCACCAGCAGCTTCGCCTCTTTGCATGCTCTCCAAAGCTTTTCTGACTTCTTCTATCAATACTGGTGGGTTGTCATCTGGGTTACTGCTAGTTCTTATAGTATTAAGGTCGTGGTTGTCTAGGCTACTGCACAGATCTCTGTAAAACTCCTCCGCTATTTTAACTATCCTATCTATATTGGTAGTTATTTTGCCCTCTTTGTGCCTTAGTGCATACATCCGGCTTTTGCCTATCCCAAGTTTCCTCTTCACTGCTTTGACGCTTCCTCCGTTTTTCAGAGCGTGTTCAATTCTCTCCATGTTATACCTTTTTAAATCGCATACCTTACGTCTATTAATCAACTTCGAAAGCTCTGCCAGTTCTATTTTGTCTGTTGTACTTGACACTTTCATGATTTGACGCTTCTTAATTAGGTTCTTCGTTTCATGGGAAAGCTTGCCAGTGTCCTGTCTAACTACCCTGCCTCACACTTCCACTGCACACTTCTTAATGATACTCGTCAGATTATCATTCATTGTATCTACGCTAAGGCTCGTTTCCTCACTAAGCGCCGAGTACCTGTTCTGCAGCGACACTCTGAATTCTTGTACTTTCCCTCTCAGTACTAGCTCATTAAATGGCTTCTTGCGTATCAGTTTCTGTCGTTCCTTCTTCAAGTCTAGGTGAATTCAAGACCGTACCATTCTATGGTCGCTGCATCGTACCTTGCCAACCACTTCCACATCCTGCACGATGCCTGGGTGGGCACTCATTATAAAGTCTATTTCGTTCTTATTTTCGCCATTAGGGCTCCTCCATGTCCACTTGCGGTTTTCTCGTTTTCAGTAGAAGGTATTCAAAATCCGTAAATTATTGCGCTCTGCGAATTCTACTAGTAGCTATCCTCTGGCGTTTCTAGTCCCGATGCCGTAATCTCCTACTGCCTGGTCTCCAGCCTGCTTCTTTCCTATCTTTGCATTAAAGTCGCCCATCACTATACTATACTGTGTTTTTACCTTACTCATTGCCGATTCCACGTCTTCATAGAAGCTTTCAACTGAAGCGTCATCATGGCTGGATGTAGGCCCGTAAGCCTGTACTACCTTCATCTTGTATCTTTTATTCAGTTTAATTACAATACCAATCACCCTTTCATTAATGCCATATTATTCTTCTATGTTGCCGGCTATATTTCTGTGAATTAGGAACCCCACTCCCTGTTCTCTTCTGTCTGCCAAGCCCCGATAGCAAAGGACGTGCCCATTCTGTAGCACCGTATAGGCCTCACATGTCCTCCTAACCTCACTGAGCCCTATTATATCCCATTTAACACCCTCTAGCTCCTCGAATAGTACAGCTAGACTTACCTCATTAGATAAGGTTCTAGCCTTAAACGTTGCCAAGTTCAGGTTCCAATGGCGGCCTGTCCGGATCCAGAGATTATTAGCACCCTCTGCTGCGTGGCAGATCTGACCGCCGCCGTGGTCAGTTGCTTCGCAGCTGCAGGGGACTGAGGGCCGTCGCTTCAAGCGCTCGTCAAATGTCGCCGAAAATACAATTACATCGTCCGAATATACCAGGCACGATTGCCACTTTAGACCTGACAGGACTGTGTCCATGAGCCGCTGAAACGTTGCCGGTGCTGAGCACAAGCCGAACGGGAGAACTTTAAACTCATAAAGACCATCGGGTGTCACGAATGCTGTTTTTTCTCGATCTCTTTCATCAGCTTCCATTTGCCAATATCCGCTCCGTAAATTCATCGAAGAGAAATACCGGGCATGGCGTAGTCGATCGAGAAAATCGTCTATACGAGGCAGCGGGTAAACTTCCTTTTTCGTAACCTGATTGAGCTTGCGGTAATCAACGCAGAAACGTAAAGTGCCATCTTTTTTCTTCACCAATACTACCGGTGATGCCCAAAGACTTTTTGACGGCGGAATAACGTCATCCTGAAGCATATTTTGCACCTAACTTTCTATGGCCTCACGTTCCCGCGGAGCTACTCGGTATGTGTTCTGCCGTATGGGTCTGGCCGTTTCATCCGTAATTATGCGATGTTTCGTCAACGGCGTTTGGCGAACCCTGGACGTCGAAGAAAAGCAGTCCTGAAACTCATTAATAAGCTTCAGAAGGCTTTGCTTCTGTGGGGGCAGTAAACCTGGGCCAACGTTGACGGATAGAGGGGCAGACCAGGTGACATCGGCTTTCTCCACAGTCAAGCAGCCTGCAACCTCAATGAGCTCCTCGACGTACGCGACTGCCATGCCTCTTGCAAGATGTTGTCGCTCAGTACAGAAGTTCGCAACCGGAACGTGCCTGTGTCCGATATTGAGGCTTACGACGGCTCTTGCAACAGATAGGCCATGGCTGAATAGCAATGCTGAAATTTGCTCAGCAATCTGGTCGAAGTTGCCGGGGTGGTCGCATGTTACAGCTACGAGAGCACTTGAACGGGGTGGAAGGGTCACGTCATCTTCGAAGACACGCAGATGTTTACGCCGCTGGTCGTTACATCTCATATATGAAACTTGATCCGGAGCCGTCGAAAATGTAACTGACCTGTCTGGAATGTCTATGACGGCGCCGTATTCACAAAGGAAGTTCATCCCCAATATCAGGTCTTTGCAGCACTCGGACAAAATCACGAACGTGGCAACGAAAGCTGAATCACCAATACTAATTCTGGCAGTGCACTTTCCAGTCGGCGTCATCAGTTGGCCCCCCGCGGTTCTTATGTTAGGCCCTGTCCATGACATTTTAACTTTTTTAGGCCAATCGGCAAGCTTTCTGCTCATGATAGAGAAATCTGCGCTGTCACAGGGCGTCCGTCTTTGTAAACAGCTAGGTCGGCGCTTACGATTTCTTGCGGGGTAAGCGGCGTTGCATCGTTCGTCGTATCGTCGCATCGTACTAGTACTGGAGGTATTGCAGCATCTCGACGAGTGGCAACCTTTCCTCCAAAGGTCGCGGCTGTTAGTTTCCCCGATGAGGGCTTGGGGACCTGCTCCAGATAGCATCGGCGTAACTACGACGGTTCGGCGAAGAGCTCGGCGAGGGTGATGAAGAGCGGGATCGACAATACAGAGCGCCCCACCGCGGTGGTCTAGTGGCTAAGGTACTCGGCTGCTGACCCGCAGGTCGCGGGTTCAAATCCCGGCTGCGGCGGCTGCATTTCCGATGGAGGCGAAAATGTCGAGGCCCGTGTGCTCAGATTTGGGTGCACGTTAAAGAACCCCAGGTGGTCGAAATTTCCGGAGCCCTCCAATACGGCGTCTCTCATAATCATATGGTGGTTTTGGGACGTTAAACCCCACAAATCAATCAATCAATCAATCAATCAACGATACAGAGCGGATGGCTGTCCTTGCGGGTGCGCGCTGTCACGTCGGGTGTCGAAATGAGGCCGTTAAAAACTCGGCGCATAAGTGGGGTATCTTTGTTCACGATATGGAAAGACGCGGTAAACATGTCCAGCTTCTCCGCAATTGAAACACAGTGGACGGCGGTCGACGGTGCGCCACAGATCCGTCTTGCGAACGAATGGTCGACTGGTAGGCACCCTCGGCGACCAAGTTGCAGGTGTCGGCGGAGGGTAGAAAGGCGGTTAAAACGGAGTTTCAATAGGTGCGTTATATAGCGGCGTCATCGTTGTTGTTGGTGGTGGCGGCGGCGGCGTGTTGTAGACTGGTGCCGTCGGCGCGTTGTAAGAATGATCCAGTGCAGACGAGTTGTACGGCACTGGAGATGGACGACGGGTGGCTGCCGCATAGTTAATAGATCGCTGGGCTGGTAGTGATCGGGCTGTGAAAATGCTTGCCTGATTTCTTGCCCCACAACTTCTCCAACTGAAGCCATCGCCCGTTCTTGCGGAGTCACAAGGAACCTGCGGATTTCCTCACGAACAACCTCGCGAATAAGCTCACGCAGAGAACCGTCACAGCCGGCCGTCAGAGCAGAGACGCTGATTGAGGCACCGTTTGGTCGGTCGTAATAGCGACACCGTTGCTGCAGAGCGCGCTCGATAGCTGTGGCCTTTTTGACGAATTCCGCAACGGTCGTCGGTGGATGGCGGAGAAGGCCGGCAAAAAGCTGTTCGTTGACGCCTCGCATCAAATGACGGAGTCTCTTGGCTTCAGGCATATCAGGGTCAGCCCGTCCAAATAGGCGCGTCTTGTCCTCCGCAAACAATGCGACACTCTCATTCGGTTTCTGAACCCGAGACTCGATGAGTTGCTAAGCGAAGTCACGGTGGTCGTTGTTTGCGAAGGTGCTGATAATTTGCTGCCGAAATTCACCCCATGAAGACAGCGTTGCCTCGTGGTTTTCATACCACGTACGAGCGCTGTCCGCTAAAGCAAAGTAGGCGCGTGAAAGCTTTAGCTCGGTGGTCCAGCGGTTTGCCTTAGCGACTCGCTCATACTGGGATAACCAGTCCTTGACGTCTTCGTACGCCTCACCATGGAATGCCTCCGGAATCTGAGGCTGCTCAAAAGTCAGCTGGGAAGCACCTGCAGTTGTCATTTCTCCAGGCGGAGTGATTTGCTGGGAAAGTTCCAGGGGAATCACCTCAGGAATAAGGCCTCGCTGTCGGCGACTGTAGCGGTGGACAGGGGTATCGACTGAAGGAACGGGTTCCGGTGTTGGACTTGAAGTGCCGGACCGCGAAGGAGTCCCGAGCATCAGTCGTAGAAGCCCAGCACTTCCACCAGTGTCGCAACGTGCAAAGAACAGGACACAAGGCTTCCTTTCGACGTTAAAAGCAAGGTTCTATTCACATACAAAAACAAAGCGCAAGAGCAGACGCGCAACGTCGTCTTATGATGATGATGATGATGATGATGATGATGATGAACCTTCGGCTTTGCTGGCACTCGCCCACAAAGGGGGATCGGCCAAGAACCGGGCGGCAGGATCATCAAGTGTGTTCAGTCAGGCATTCAGGTAGTCTCGTAGCCGTAAATAATAACAATAGGCTAACAGGGTAATCTCTTCGTTGCCCTTATGTACTCGACAACAGTAGAGAAAACCTCCCTGTGGCTAGAACCTAATGTAATTCCTACGAAGGATAAAATTAGTTCCACGTTTATTTTTAAACCTAGCTTCTCAATTGGTTCGACCAGGTATCTTTTCCTTTGATAAGAATAACGTCGTCTTCCTCGAAAAACGCCAGAGACTGCCGCTCGTGATGCTGGCTTCTTCGTCCTTTTGTGTTTACGGCTAATAACCGTGACAATATGACTACAAGCATATTGCTAATGTCCGGGACGATATGCGCTGGTAAGCCCCGTTAGGAGGATGAAGGGCTAACACTGTTCTAGCTCTCATTGAACTGGTCAGCGCTGCAACTGCTGCTTTGATTATATCTTGAATACAACCTTGTTGGGCAGGCGTCTCGTCGTTTACGCAACAATATTATCACGACAGAGATTGCATTATTATTTTAATAAAAATAAAACAGGCCTGTGCGGAAGGCGCAGCACAGTCACAGCGAAAGCTGGAAGAGCGGCCTTTCAGAACCTTTTCAAAATACTCATTGGGTAACTACTGCAAGCACACTTGCTTGATACCCACTAGGGCATTAATAAGAAATTTTTTGGGTAGTTGGCTGGCCTTCGCTATGCTATTTCTTGTCATTGTTTCGAGAAGCGCAGTATCCGCTAAACACTTGAAAGGAATTTTATGCGTTCATAGGGTGGCTGATGACGATTAGAATTATGACTGAAGTAGGTATGCGCCACACCTAATAGGGTAGCTAGAACAGGCTTTTTTAATGGGTCCGAGCATTGGAGGGCCCACTCGGTACGCTATTTGCATTGTGCGATGACTGGTTGTTCTTTTACTGTTTTAAAACGCTTTATAAGTCGTATTAACGCGATTGCTTGCCCGACACCAAGCCTGCCTAAGGCAAGTTTGCCAACAAGCCACAAGCACCAGCGTAGCTCAGCGGTAGAATACTGGGCTGGCACTCGGCGGACCCGGGTTCAGCCACACTGTGCCATTGGTGCTAGGTTTATTTTCTAATTTTGCGCGATTGGGTTACGGACACCGGTAGCGGCAGCGACGACGGACAACTGCGCGTGACCCGAGTTGTGATCTCATAACAACTTTCGCTGTGAAAAACAAAACAAAAACAGGTGCATTGAGTAAAATGGGACAATTAAGACATTCCCGTGAAAAAGCACAACTGCTGTGAGTTATGCCAAAATTGGTCGTGTTGGAACATTGCGGAATAATATTAAAAATAGCTCCAATTAAACCAAAACCGAAACACTTAAGAGCGCAGTACTTGTACGAGACGACCAGAATCAGCAAGCGTTTTGTTTTTTGTTTTTCGCTTCCTGGGTGTGCGAGCAAAACCTACCATGGCAGCACGCACTCAGCGCTTGTTATTGAAGAAAATAATGCCAACGCCATTGCAATTTCTACTGAAAGCAGCGGCGGCATTCTGGCATTTGCGCTCCACAGTACATTGGTTTTGGTTTTATTTTATCACTCTCCAAGAAATTACCAGCAGTTGCTTTTTCAGGGGGGGGGGGGATTTCAAAGAGGCAATGAGCTAGCTTTTTTTTTCAGTAAGGACTTTGATTCTAGGTCTTATTCAGCTGAATCGCTTCTCTCGGCTCTTTAAACAGGTAGCTGAATTCCTTATTTGCTGCCCTAAATTATGACATTGCTGTTCTCAAAATGTCTGCCGCTAAGAAAAAGTAATTTTCAACGCAGGGTGCAAATATTACATTTTCCTTACATCTAGGGATCTATTTTATTTTATTTATTTTATTTAGCAAAAATGTAAGCCTGTGTAATACAGGCTCATGCAGGAAGTGGTTAGAAAAAGTGTACATGATCATGGGAATAGCAAAACAAAAACGAAAGCAGAACACAGATTGCCTCAATAGGTAATGTTTCATTAATAGATCACGAACTTCACAAAAAACGCAGAAGTGCCATAACACGTCAAGAAGCGCCATGCATTTGAGCAAGCTTCTGCAAACAATTACCTCATGAAGTACATGCCCATGTACAATCAAGAAATAATTCCAGTTCTGCAATGAACTCATCCACAGGACGACATTCCACAGTTTTATTTGGTAGTGAATTCCAAGTTTTCATTCCCTATGAAAAAAAAGAATATTTAAACGCCAGTGTCGCATTCGACCTGATAAGGCCTGATGTGTTTGTTGTGACAGGTTCTGATAGAGTGACAGTGCGGTGTCTGCATGTAGTCTTGTTTTTTTTATGTTCATGTGGTCGTGACATAGCACAAAAAGAAACTTCATTGCGGCCACAACACGCCGACACGCAAAGGTAGGCGATGCTGCCTGATTTCCAAATGCATTTATGCTCTGGTGTCGAGAGTACTTCGAATTATAAATCTTAATCTACGAGCGGATTTCTTCAAAAGTCCCTGTATGCTTACTGTTTTGAAAATGTGCCAGAAAATAAAACTGAAAGTCTGTCCTGTGCTATTTTTTTGAAATTTAGGTCTTGAAGGCTTTGTGGACCTCGGAACATACGCCTGCTGACCAGAAAAAAATGTGCATGTAGATCACTGCACGGTGGTACTGTTTCAGTCTTTCAATGGTGAACTGTCTTATGTTTTTTTCTTTAAAGGGTACTTATACCATGTCTGTGCAGGAACCTGGATACATATCTTGGGTGTTTTTGCCTCCAAGTTCAATGTAGGCGACGCTGGCGAAAATCATGGTGTTATAAGTGGTTATAACAGAAGAAAAAAAAAAGTGCCGACCTGTAACTGTCTCTCCTTACAAAGACACCTCAACAAGTCAGCACAGGTATGGGGTATGGGAAATAAAAGATATAGGGAGGGAAAGATTGGAAAAGAGAAAAAAAAAAGAGAGGCGAGGGTCATTCGTTCTGCGTCCCGCAACGGACTCACAAGCCCCCACGCGCCACGCGCAGCTGACTAGGAAAGCTCCCAAGGGCCGGAGAGGTATCGTCATCGAGAGGAGGAGAACGGGTTGATTGGCGCGTCGTACAAAGCGCGTGAAGCACTCGCCGAAGCGCGTATTCTCTGTACGGAAAAAATTGTGGTCCGTAGCACTCACTAGTACGAGTCCAGTGGACCTCGATGGGGAGGCACTAATGTTCCTTCAGTTCACATGCGCTCAAATAGCGCAGAAGTCTTGAGGAAGGTGATGAGGGCAGCTTGCGCGTGCTTCACCAGGCATGCTTGCGCACGGAGAAAAAGAATCACATCAACAGTGCTTGTGGAGAGTCCCAGTTTGCTGTAAGCATCGAAGAGTGATCTGCGCGCCGCGTCCGAATACTCCTCACACTTGAAGATAATGTGGTGGAGTGTTTCGGGCTGCGGGCAATGACGTCAGTTTGGGTCTCCCCGTTCCGACTGTCTGTGAACCCGTTCCGCCGTGCGGTAGCAGCCGATGCGCAGGCGGAGAAGGAGGGCACGCTCTTCTCTCGAAAATCCAGTTTTCGGTAGTGCGCGCGGTGGCTGCCCTGCCGCAACTCGTGGGTCCGGGTGGCGAGCGGTGAAGGAGCACCGTGAGCGAAGCCGCGCACGTCGAATGTGCTCACCGCTGTAGTAACAGGGGTTCCCGGAGAGTTTGCTTCCTTGGCGAGCTCGTCGGCCGCTTCGTTGCCGGATATTCCAACGTGCGCCAGTATTCATTGCAGCAGAAGGTCACACCCGAGGTCCTGCACTGCGTCGATCTTTCGCGTGATGCGCGTGGCAACCGGAGGTCTGCGGCAGTCCTGCGCAAGTAGTTGGAGAGCAGCACTTAAGTCCGAGAGAACGGCAGCCGACGGAACTCTCAGTTGAAGGAGGGCATAGGCGGCGAGGTCAAGCGCGGTGAGTTCGGCTATCGTCGACGATGCCTCGCAGGCGAGGCGGCACTGATTGTGAAGCTCCAGCGAAGGCACCACACACACAGCCGTGGCACAACCGTCGTTCAACACTGAACCGTTAGTAAAGACGAGGAGTCGTCCCGCGAGAAGTTAGTCGAAAGTGGTGGCAGTTTCGTGCCGAAGCGCACACACTGGCGTCGTTCGCTTGCTTGCCAGTCCCGGTAACCATGTCCGTAGCTTGAGAAGGCGATGGTGGCAGGGCGGGGCACTATAGTCACTCACATCCGGTGAGCTCGGGATGAGGGCGTAGAATGCCGCAGCGCATTGCCCCATCCGTGAGTGCGGAAGTGAGGAGAGCCAGAATACCAGCTGCTGTGCGTGGCGTGAGCGTTTCATACGCTCTATGTGATTTAGCGCTCGAAGATCGGCCCGGAGTGACAGTGGCATGTCTCCCGCCTCAGCGAGTGTTGGACCAATTTGTGATAATCTGGGCAAGCTGAAAAACTGGCAAATCGCGATACGATGCGCTGCGTCCAGTGTCTCCCAGTTGGAACGCGTAAGCGCCGCGATAGGAAGGCCGTACAAAATGCGCGCCGCAGCCATTCCATTGTAGATGCGGAGAGTGTTAAGGGTGTCTCTTGACCGCCGCCGTCAGCACGTTGTGCTCGTAACTTGCATCAGGACCGACGAGAAGGGAAGTACCGGCGAGACGGCGCAGAACAGCAAATCAAAAGAGTTTAATACTACATAGTTAGACCAAAGTGGACATTCAAGTTTACAAACAAAGGTAAGAAGCCGAGGAGCAGAGTCCCGGCAGAGTCTCAATCCAGACTGCTTCACCCAGTCTCTCCCTGCGCGTTTTTAAAGGGTTCCAGACGCTTGTGTGACGTCAGCCGCCTCCAGACATGACCAAATATGGAACACCTTGTGTTCGCACCACCTACCACGCCACTGGTCACGCCACCGATCACGCGACTGATCGCGCCACGGATCACACCACCGGCGTTCCCACACTCAAGAGCCAGGTGCGAATGAGCCATGAGCTCACCGCGTTCTCGCGCACAGCACATGACGACCTTCGCGGCAGCAGCGTCTCAGGTTCCTCGGCGTCTGGGCATACACTTCTGCGCCTCTACCCCCGATACGTTTACAGGCCCGGGAGCGTTCGCACGCGGTCCGTGGTCTTGCATTTGGGCCCAAAGGGGTTCGCGTAAAATGAAGCGTAACAGACTGCCCCCTCGCGGATGGAGATCCCGAATGGCAGGGGACAGCATCCACTGTCAACGGGGATCAGTCGTCGATGCTCGTAGCCTTCTTAACCTGGAGCACGGTACGTGATACCTGGCTCTAGGCCCTGTTCCGTCTCGTAAGGTAGTTCCGTCAGATTTCCCTGATGTTGTCGAGGTTCGCCGGAGGCTGGAGGCGAACCATACAATGGAATCCAGCAAATGGCGAAGGTCAAAAGTGGCCAAAGACAATGGTATGAGCTCCTTTCCGGGGCGACCCCGCAGGGGCTCTTCGGTGGGGCTGGTCGCCAGGCAGCTCCGGGTGGTGAGATAATCACACCCCACCGCTTCAGGTCTTTCATCAACAAGAAGGGAAACCACAGGTTCTTCTGGCGTTCCTGCCAAGAGTTTGGAACCGACGTGGTGTCCGAAGAGATGCCAGATGACAATGAAGTCCTCTCTCTGGGAGGGCAAGATCCTCGCCATGGTAGAGCCGGTCGACTGAACAAACAATCCACGGGAAAACACAGGATAACAAAGCCACTGAAGAAGCAAGCGCGAGACACGTATCCACTGAGCCCCGCCAGGCTTACCTTAAACACAAAAATCTCAATCTTATTACTCGTACAAAGTACTAAACACACCCCTAATTTCGTTGCCCACCTAACGACGCACAGGTCTTCCAAAACTACGGAAGAAATATTAACACAAAAACCTATGTCAGGAAGAAAAACAATCGAGGCCAATTCATGACCTAGAGGTTTCGGCTTAAGCCATCGGCATTGCCATTGAGACTCCCCTTTTTGTACCGTATTTCGTATGAATACTGCTGCAAAACGAGGGTCCAGCGCAGGAGGCGACCATTTTTGGAAGAAGTGGACTGCAGCCATCTGAGAGGACAGTGGTCTGTCTCTATTATGAACCTCGAGCTTGCAAGGTAGCACGACAACTTTTGCACTGCCCATACGAGACACGCACATTCTTTCTCGGTTGCGCTATACGCTTGTTCTCGCACAGTCAGCTTACGACTGGCATAAAGAACTGGGTGTTCACCGTCCTCTCCTCGTTGGCACAACACTACTCCCATGCCTCGCTCACTAGCATCACACTGAACTATGAACTCTTTCGAATAATCAGGTGATTTCAGCACAGGTTGACTTGTTAAGGCGGCTTTTAATGCTTTGAAAGCCTCCTCTTTACGGTCATCCCAGATGACAGTTTGTGGCTCAGTTTTCCGGAGCGCGTCAGTTAAAGCGCTAGCTAATTCCGAATATCTCGGGATGTAACGTTGATAGTAACCTGCAACCCCCAGAAATGAGCGGATATCTGTCTTTGAGCGTGGTTGCGGGAAATCGCGTATGGCAGCCACCTTGAGCTCAGAAGGTCGGAGGCGTCCTTGTCCGATTATGTGACCTAGGTAGATCACCTCAGCTTGAGCGAGTTGGCATTTAGGTGCCTTCACAGTTAGTCCCGCTTCACGCAAACGCGTTAGAACCACTCGCAGATGTTGCATGTGTTCCGACCAAGAGGACGAATATATCGCCACATCGTCTAAGTAGGGTAAAGCGAATTCCCCTAGTCCTCGTAACACCTTGTCCATAAGGCTTGAAAAACAGTATGGTGCATTTTTCAAACCGAAGCTTAATACCTTAGGGCGGAACGTTCCCAACGGCGATATGAACGCTGCATATCTGCTAGCCCTTTCGGTGAGAGGAACCTGCCAGTAGCCTCGAACGAGATCCAGCGTGGAAATATATCGAGCTCCACTAACCCTCTCAATGCGCTCTTCAATGTTTGGTATAGGGTAAATCTGATCTTTGGTGATCGAGTTTAGCTTGCGATAATCCACGCAAGGGCGTGGATCTTTTCCCGGCACCTCAACTAAGATTAAGGGCGAAGTGTAATCGCTCTCACAAGGCTCGATCACGCCTAATTCCAACATCTTCTTCACCTCGGAATCCATAATCTCTCGTTGGCGCGGTGACACTCGGTAAGCTTTGCTACGCACGGGTTCTGAGGATGTCAGCTCGATGTCATGAGTAACAACTGAGGTTCTTCCAGGCCTATCTACAAATAAGTCCTGAAATTCTGTCAGAACATCCTGGAGCTCGATCTTTTGCTCCGGCTCTAACTGCGCTTTCGATATTAATTCTTTGATTAGTGGTTCACCATCCTCACCGTTTATGACTGATGCAAGCCCTGGAAGTTCAACTGGAATCTCCTCGGGGATGTTCACCATCATGCATACCACTGCTTCCCGTTCTCGGTATGGCTTGAGCAGATTGCAATGATACACTTGCTGTATCTTTCGCTTTCCGGGCAGGCGTATCACGTAGTTTGTGTCAGAAAGCTTTTCAACTACGTTGGCGGGACCTTCCCACTGCACTTCTAAATTGTTTTTCTGCGACGGTCGCAGTATCATTACTTTGTCCCCAACCTCGAATCGACGGGTTCTGGCTGTGCGGTCATAGTACACCTTTGACCTATGTTGCGCTTTAGCCATGGCTTGCTCTGATAGCCGTTGAGCGCTTCTTAAACGCTCCAGTAGCTTCAAAACGTACTCGACCACTACTGGGTCTTCGGCTCGGCCTTCCCACGATTCTCGAAGCAAGCGAAGAGGAGATCGCAACGAGCGGCCGTACACGAGCTCGGCTGGTGAAAACCCCGTTGCTTCATGCGGGGCAGTCCTTAACGCGAACATGGTAGCCGGCAAACATAGCTCCCAGTCCGTCTTCCTTTCGTAGCATAACGCCCTCAACACTCGCTTCAGAACGGAGGGGAGCTTCTCCACGGAGTTAGACTGAGGGTGGTAGACTGAACTATGAATTAGTTTTACTCCGCACCTTTCCAAAAACGTAGTGGTAAGAGCACTAGTAAACACAGAGCCTTGATCCGACTGTATTTCGGCGGGAAAGCCAACTCGTGCGAATATGGAAAGGAGCGCGTTAACTATTTCCACAGAGCTAAGTTCTTTAAGTGGAACCGCTTCGGGGAACTTAGTCGCTGGGCATATCGCGGTCAGCACGTGGCGGTACCCCGGCGATGTCGCCGGCAGTGGGCCTACAGTGTCCACTACGAGCCGCCGAAACGGCTCTGTGATGATAGGCACCAGCTTCATCGGCGCCCTCGACTTGTCACCCGGCTTACCTACACGCTGACACGTGTCGCATGTCCTTACAAATCGCTCTGCGTCGCGGAAACAGCCTGGCCAATAATACTCCTGCAACAACCGTCCCTTCGTTTTCTTGACGCCTAAATGACCTGCCCAAGAACTTCCATGCGACAAGCGCAGTAAATCCTCTCGATAAGCTTGAGGCACGACCAGCTGATCAAACATTACACCCCTTTTGTCAACATACTTCCTGTACAGTATGCCATCCTTCTCATAATAACTTATGTTTTTCGGGGCTATCTTTTCATTTACCCTGCTCTGGATGTTTCGCAAGCTCGGGTCTTTATCTTGTTGATTCCTCAAGGCCATGCTGTCTACCATTAACAGTCGCTGTAAGCTTTCCGACGTAGGCGCTACAAGTAAATCTCTGGAATGCTCTTCCAATATTTCTGATGGTGCCCGTGCCGTAGCTTCATCCTCCACGGATGGGACCCCCTGCTGTTGTAACGCTGGCGTAAGTTCGACCTCTGCTGGGGAGTCCTGCGTCAGGCCGATTTCAGCTAAAGGGGACTCGGCAACTGCCTTCGCAGCGAGTTCCCGTGCTTTCGAACGCGTTAGCGCCATCACATTTGCCTCCCCAAACAGCTGCCCTCTCTCGCGCAGCATCTTGTCAGATCTATTCGAAAACAGGTAAGGGTATTGCGGAGGGAGTGCCGGCGACATGGCAGCTTCCGTCTCGAGCGTGCCGAAAGGACCTTTGATAGTTACCTTTGCGACGGGAAGGCATGCACTACACGACTCTACAGCCTGCTTGATCCAAGCACACTCACCCGTGAACATTTGCGGTTCAACGTACGAGCTGTGAACTACGTCCATCGTAGCCGCAGAATCGCGCAGTACGCGGCATGGCTTCCCGTTCACTTCAAGGTCGCGCATGTAAGGTTCGAGAAGCTCGATATTCTCGTCCCTACCACTGATGGATAGAAACACAACTTTTGGTTTCTTACAGTGCGCCGCAATGTGACCGGGTTTATGGCAGTTATAGCAAAGGAACGGTTTCCTCGCTTCTAGCTTCCTTTGCTGTTCTAACGCAGATTCGGTGTTCCGTTCCGACTCCGACGTATTTACGGATCGGGCATTCCCAATTTCAGGCTCTTCCTTCGTTTTCACAGGCCCTCTCTTTGGCTTGAACCTAAAATCGGGACCCCCTTTTCGACCACTGTCACTGCCTTCGCGAGCCCGACGTGTGACGAATTCCTCTGCTAGCTCTGCGGCTCTGGCTACAGAGCTAACATCTGGCCTGTCTTGCACCCAATGCCTAATGTTCTCTGGTAACCGGTTGTAGAATTGCTCTAGTAAAAAACACTCAATAACCTTTGCGTGGTCACCGTAGGCCTTCTCCTCCTTTAGCCATTCCACCATGTTTGACTTCAGTTTATAGGCAAATTCAGTGTATGACTCACTACTTCCTTTCTCCAATTCACGGAATTTCCGCCGGAATGCCTCCGCGGACAGCCTGTACTTCCTAAGCAAACTGGATTTTACTTTATCGTAATCGTCGACCTCCTCAGTGGATAAACGAGCGATTACTTCTGCTGCCTCGCCAGGTAAGAGTGTGAGCAAGCGCTGTGGCCACGGCTCACGGGAGAACCCCTGCTTCTCACACGTCCGCTCAAAGTTCACCAAGAACAACCCAATGTCCTCTCCGAGTTTATAAGGGCGAATTAGTTCTGTCATTTTGAGCGATATGTTCACCCCTGCACTGTTTGCCTCGCTTCTCTGCCCTGCCGTTCGCACGCGCTCTATTTCAACCTCGAGTCGCTTTAACTCGAGCGCGTGATCGCGTTCCTCGCGCTCTCTCGAACGTTGAAACTCGAGTCGTTTTAATTCGAGCTCCCTTTCCTCACGCTCTTTTTCTTGCTGTTCTCTACGCTCCTCTGCCTGTCTTTTTGCGGCTTCCCTTTCTCGAATTATCTCAAGGCATTCCGTCAGCTCATCTTCCTCAGCCTCCAGAGCACTAATAGCCTCGATCAATTCTGGTTTCCGTAGTGCGTCAGAAACATCCAAACGCAACTCCTTTGCAAGCTGTAATAACTCCGTTTTACACAGCAACTTCAAATTCATGGCTGTGTTCAGTGCGACCTTTCCTACTGTACACAACTATCTGGCCGCAGCCCACTTTGGTGACAACAATAGTTCGAATTACCAGTTACGCTTCCCCACTGAAAAAGCCTGGCAAAACTCAGCAGACAAAGCCCCGCACTCACCACTCAACAGCCAAGAATTCCGCGTAGACCCTCGCAAACACTGCATCTGGTTGCGGCCTGGCAGATGAGACGGCTCGTGGATCCGTGTCGCAGCTCAGCCCTCGAGTCGTCGAAATGACTGCAGCATCCCACCGCTGCCACCAGTTGTTAAGGGTGTCTCTTGACCGCCGCCGTCAGCAGGTTGTGCTCGTAACTTGCATCAGGACCGACGAGAAGGGAAGTACCGGCGAGACGGCGCAGAACAGCAAATCAAAAGAGTTTAATACTACATAGTTAGACCAAAGTGGACATTCAAGTTTACAAACAAAGGTAAGAAGCCGAGGAGCAGAGTTCCGGCAGAGTCTCAATCCAGACTGCTTCACCCAGTCTCTCCCTGCGCGTTTTTAAAGGGTTCCAGACGCTTGTGTGACGTCAGGCGCCTCCAGACATGACCAAATATGGAACACCTTGTGTTCGCACCGCCTACCACGCCACTGGTCACACCACCGATCACGCGACTGATCGCGTCACGGATCACACCACCGGCGTTCCCACATTCAAGAGCCAGGTGCGAATGAGCCATGAGCTCACCGCGTTCTCGCGCACAGCACATGACGACCTTCGCGGCAGCAGCGTCTCAGGTTCCTCGGCGTCTGGGCATACACTTCTGCGCCTTTACCCCCGATACGTTTACAGGCCCGGGAGCGTTCGCACGCGGTCCGTGGTCTTGCATTTGGGCCCAAAGGGGTTCGCGTAAAATGAAGCGTAACAAGAGCTAGGGATGGTGTGCATCAATTGCCGCGAGCAAGCAGTGCCCGAGCGGCGGAGTTGGCCCTTCGCGCGTTTCGAAGCTGTTTGCTGACCACTGGTGACCAGTTGAGGCGTTGGTCCAGCTGCACTCCGAGGTAGGTCAGTCTCCTCTTCCAAGGGATGGGGATTGTTTGGAGAGTGAGCTTCGGTGTGTAGCGCTGGGCGCCATAACTGGGGTGCAGCAGCATCGTCTCCGTCTTCGCCGGTGAAAGCGTCATCCCCCTGCCCGTGATGAACGCGTCAATAGAATCCAGGACGGTTTGGACACTGGTGCGAATACACCGGCCACTGGGAACAGGTCCCGTCGTGAACACCGCAATGTCGTCCGCATAGACCGCTACGCGCACACCACAGGAAAGAGCACGGGGAATGTAATCAGCTATGTCAGCCAGGGCGAGATTGAACAAGAAGGGGCTGAGTACACTGCCCTGGGAATTACTGACACTCACGAGACGCGGCTCACTAAGGACTCCACCGGCGCGCACACGCATGGTTCTGCCGCCAAGGAAGGAAGCGATGTGCGTGAAGAGGAGACCGGTCACTCCGAGATCGCGCACCGCGTTCAGGATAGTGGGGTGTGGCAGGGAGTCGAATGCCGCCTTGATGTCTAACAGGATGAGGTACCCGGCCGCTCCGTTGTGCCGTGCCTCCTCTAGCGTTGCAATGACGTCGGCAAGGGTGTCGGCAGTGGCACGCGAACGGCGGAAGCCACACTGCGAAGGCGAGAAAACATACAGTGCCTCGACAATCTATTCAAGTCTCCTCAGTGCCATGGCCTCGAACAGCTTGCCCGCTGCGGAGGTAAGGAAAACAGGGCGATAGGACGCTGGCTCCAAGGCGGGTTTGCTCTTTTTGAGCACGGGGATGACGATGGCTTCGCGCCACTCTTACGGCACTATCTCCGTGCGCCACACGTCGTTGTAGGCGGCCAAGAGCACTGGGAGCTGGGACTGATCGATGTTGCGAAGCATCTGGTATGTCACGCCGTCAGCGCCGGGTGCTGAGCGCCGTTTGCGCGACGCCAAAGCCAGGCGAAACTCCCCGAGAGTGAAATCCTCAGTGCATAAAGCACGTACTCGATTACGCATGCTGGTGGTGAGGAAAAAGCGGCGAGGTTTGTACCACTCTTGGCGATGGTGCAGCGGGAGTTGGGGAACCTCGGGCAAGCTTTCGGGAGCGCTGAGGAGGAGGGTGTCAGCCAGTAGCTCGGCCAATTGCTGGTAGGTGAGACAATGTGCAACAGCAATGGCGAGGGCTGGGAAACGTAACTCACTGGGCAGAGGACGACACTGAATATCCTCCAGGCACGCGCGGAGCGTCGCGGGTCGTCCAGCGTGACACATAGACTGCCCCAGGAGTGGTCGCGTCTTTGCCGTGCCTGTCGGCGACACACAGCGTCAAGGCGATTATAAAGTGTCCAGAGCTCCTTGCGGATGCTTTTGGTCGCACGGCGCTGGAGCCTCAGGCGAGCCGCGCGTAGATTGAGAAGTTTTATGTCCAGAACTGGTGTTCTCACTGGCACTGTGCACTTGCGCGAGGCCGCTTCGACGCAGCGGGCGACGTGCGAGAAGTAGGCGACACCCGAAGGTGGGGAGGCAGCCGAGAGTTGCCGAAAACGTGTCCAGTCAGTGACAGTGTATGTGCGCGTGCCCGCGCGGCGCCGATCAAGTGGCTCTAGGTGGAGGGGGTAATGATCTGAGCCCCACGTGTTTGCCTCCCTCTTCGATTCGTACCGGCAATGGTCACTCACAAGGGAGAGGTCTATGGCACGGTTCTTTACGCCGCGACGGACGAAAGTCGGACAGCCCGTATTTATAATAAGCAAGCCTGTCCCAGCAATGGTATCCAACAGGTCTCTGCCTCTGCAGTCTATGTGGTCACTCCCCCAAGCCATATGGTGCGAGTTGAAGTCTCCACAAATCACACAGTCACTTTGTCGGCGTCGCACCGAACGGGTTACGAATGCCGTGCCCCACCTGTGGACAGGATGGACATAAACACACGCCACTGCCGTGTCGCACTGCCCGATGCGCACTTTAACCGCGACACATTTAACCTCACAACACAAGGTGTCAGAAACATCAACAGTGCAATGTATGAGTCCATTGCGCACGTAGATGGAGGCGTAAGAGCGGGCGGGAGGATGTGTGGGGTCGCAGCACACATCTAAGTCGCAATCGCACACTTGACACCTCGCTGTACAATGGTAGCTCAAGTAACCAGTGAGTCTACATTCGCTTCCGCGTACATAAGCCTCCTGTAGTGCGACAATGTCGTACTCGTTGAGCCGAAAGTACTCAGCGAACTCACTGTGACGCCGGCGCAAAGAACGACAGTTCTACTGAAAGATGCGCGGCCGCCGTGCACAGTTTTTACTCGCCATGCTGTGCCAGAGCTTGTTGCGTAGCCTGCGCTGCTACGCAGAGCGGGCGAACCGGACAGTCGCGAGGGAGGAAGTCCAACGCGGCACGAACTGCGGCCGCGAACACCGAGATCGCCGAGGCGTTCTCTGGAGCGGTGGTGGTGTTCGTTGATGCATGAGCAGTAGAGCCACCAGCGGCCGCCACATATGAAAACCCCTCTCGAGTGGCAGAATTCTGTGCTGTGGGGTTGTTCTTGCGAACAACTGCAAAGGCCTCGCGGCGTGTCATGGGGTGGGTCGATTGCGCGTGGACCTCTAGTAGCTGACGCTCTTTTTGCCAGTGAGGACAGCGGGGTTCTATGGCCAGATGGGTGGTGCCACAGTATATGCAACGCGGGCGCTGCACGGTGCAATCGGCACGCGGATGTGGCCCGCCACAGCGTACACAACGTTCATGTGCGGTGCAGGTGATGTCCGCGTGGCCGTAGTGACCGCACCGTTCCCACTGCACAGGACGAGGGCAGCGAGCACAGACCAGGCATCGTTGTCTGTAAAGTTCGATGTCCTGTGGAGGTTTCCGTCCAGAGAACATGATCACGACATTGCGTCCGGATCGCGTGCATTGCAGTACAGGGAGCTGCGATGCGATATTGTCGCGCAGTTCCTCCTCCGTGAGTGCTGGGTCGACGTTGTGGACTACTCAACTGTAGGTGTTGGTTGACGCCTGCCTGGCACGCACGGCAATCTCGCAGATGTCAAAAACTGCGAGCAGGGGTGCGAGCGGTGCTCCCGCGGCAACGTTGACAGCCATAACATTGCGGCCGAAGTTAATTCGCACGCGGTGTGCTCCCTCAACTGCCGCTAATTGTGCGGAGATTGCCCCTTGTGTCGCAGACCGAAAGGAGTTTTTCCTGACGGTTGGCCTGTAGAGGATGGTCTCCGGCTGGGAAGTGGACCCAGGGCTCGCAGGTAGCTGAGAGGGTGGGGTACATTTTTGGGTTTAAACCGCAGGTTTTTGTACCCCCTGGTTCTTCTGTCATGCATTGGTGGTAGAAACCTGTGGTTCGCAGAGTTTGGTGGCGTTTGGAGCACCTGTGGATGGCAGTGAAGGAAATGGTTCCTCCGGCGGCCCTGGCACACAGCTGTTGCACACAGCTGCACACAGTGCGGCTGCATTTCTCGAGATGCGCTGGATTTGTTTACATCCCGGCGTAGCTGAGTAGACGGTCTTGAAAGAGGTGTACTCGGGAGCGAGAGGAAAACTTGTTTTTCTCCCTCGGCTTGTGGGGTAGAGAGGGCTGCCTTTCCAGGTGTCCCTGTGTGGCCAGTCACCAAAGGGGAGGAGGAGCCCTGCTCCTTCTGTTCCGGGCTGCTCTCTTCTACAGAGGTGTTGGGAGAGGAGGCAGGCGTGTTGGGTGACCACGACGAGGAGGAGGTGGGGGACGACGTTTCAACAATGGGGGAAGAACCACTGCTGGCTGCGTTGCTATTCTGAGGGGAGGGAGACAGCTCAACTTTCTGTCTTTTCTGGGTAGCCAACCTCATTACTGCTGCTGGCTTGAATTCCTGTCTCCTGGCACAGAGACCAGTTCTGCAGGATGGCGGGCGTCCCTAAAATGGAGGCGGTGGCTGTCTGCCTTCTTGTTACTGGGCGCTTTTTCGGTAGGAATTTTTTCGCGCTTCGTGCCCGGAGCCTTGGACCAGCGTTGCTTTCGGTCTGCTGCGGTGGTTTGGACAGCAGGCTCGTGACTGCCTTGAGTCTTCCTGCCCTGGTACGTGCGCTGGAGGTAGGTGAGGGACGCGGCGGGCTTGGTCAGCCGGCCGTTCTTGTGTGCAAGACCTGTGCCACGGTTTTGAGCAGTAGGTCGCAGGCCTTGGCTCTTTCTGCCAAGCCGAGGGCATAACCTCACGGGAAGCCCTCAGGCAGGCCGTCCGCCATTAGCGATGGGATTGAGGGACCGTCCAGAGTGGTACCATAGAAATAAAGTAAACAATGATAAAAAAAGGGGGATTGAAAAATCACATGCCAAACGTTGGAGCCCTAAATAGGGCTGCACTTGAGAATGCTATTCAAGGTTTAGACGAGAAATAAATGCGCCCACGGGAGTGAGCAAAAACTGCCAAAATCAAAGGAGTGGGGACGGGGGAAAAAGACGTCTGCTCCGCACGAGGCCCTCCGTGACTATCATTGTGGAAACATCCATCCTAGCGGAAAAAGCTGGTCTATTTGCAGGCTGCATAACGTGCTATTGCGCCAGCTGAAATAGAAGCATGTGGCAGCTCTTTTTGCATGCAGAGTGATATTTTATTACCCAGATATCCTCATTATGTTTTTTACGGTTGCGTTCTTCTTTAGCGGGTGCACTAAACTTAGTTTTTTTACAAATTGTAATAAAGTAAGCGTTAACCCTTGTGGGACTTTTATTTTTTACAAGTTTCTTCAAGCCATGTATGGAGCTGCACCAAGCAACCGTTTGATTCAAAGAGGCAGCAGTTTTTTTATTTAATTTTCCACACTTCTTGAAACACGTGAGAAATAGATTTTAGGAAAAGGATATATGACACCTGCCGGACACGTCCACAGTGGCATCATTCAAGTAGCTTTCGAAGCAGACCGGTAAAGTGTTACGCTGGAAGGGATGTAGAGCATTACAAATGCTCACATTGTGACAAGCTTTTTTGAAGGCGGACATCGCATTTTAGCTCTTTGGCGGCCAGGTCATCAAAGAGCTTATTATGTACAAGGAGGACATTCAGTCTTCGTATCAGACTGTGCCACCGACTGTAGACTTCGTACAAAGAATCAATCGCCTGATTTGAGTCATGACGCCACGGACAAGCAAAAAAGCACTCAAGTCTGACACTCCTAACATGCACTTCCTCACAGGATTTCTTGAGCACTTGAAAGAGTGGGAGCAGCACGCAAAACCAGCCGGTGGCGGTTTTCTTGCAGAAAGCGCAGCTTCTGGACTAAGAGTTACCACTAAGACTATCCTTAATTTATTGTCCTATATGACATCCACACTTGCCTGCAAATAGCTTTTGAAGTCCCCGTAAGCCAGGATAAGCAAAAGGATCTGTTTTGCATAATCAGACTATCATCAGGGTGCAATGACCACCCAACAGTTTCACAGTTTCTCGTGACTGTAAATTTGCTAGCGTTCTCTAATCTTTCAAAGCCAACAAAAGGAGGCAACTACCCTCCAGAGGTCATCAAAACGCTGCTCAGCCCAAATGAGTTCTCTGCAACAATGAACCTTGTGGGCAGGATAAATGACCTTCTTGACCGTGGGAGCATCAATGACGCAGAGTATGTCATTCAGTCACTGTTTTCTAGTGACCATGAATCCAGTGGCGGATCCAGAGGGGAGGCTGTAGGGGCGATCGCCACCCCCCCAAAGCCTGTCGGTACCCCTCCCCTCTCTTTAGTGCTTGCCGTCCACCTGCTGTCACCAATCAGGACAAATTAGTGGTGTAGTGGAGCATACGCACTAACGCGTATGCGCCTTCCAAAGAGAACGAAAAACCCCGTGCTCTGATTGCACGAGAACCTGGGCCGCTTTTGCCAGACTTGTCGTACGGCCATTTTTCGTTGCGACATCGTTGCGACTTCTCCGGTTCAATGAACGTCATCACATTTGGTGGAGGCTGCTGAGATCCCCAAGCAGACCTGGAGCTCCGCTCTCGCAAGTTGCCCGAGAGACCACCGCGAAACATGACTGACGCAGTCGCCAACCAGCCCATCCCAGCCCAGCCAGCACCACCGGCTGTCCCGTCTACCTGCCCCGGCGCTTCTCGCCGACGGGACCCACCAATATTCAGCAGCAGTGGTGAGCAAGACGTCGAAGACTGGCTCTCCTTGTACGAACGCGTAAGCGCCAGCAACAAGTGGGACAACGACTCTAAGCTCGCCTACGTTGTCTTTTACTTGGCAGATGTAGCTAAGCTTTGGTTTACCAACCGCGAAACCGCCATCGCCTACTGGTTCTCCTTTAAGACACTCGTGACTGAAACATTCGGCCGACCAGACGTCCGCAAGCTTCACGCACACCAGCGCCTGCGCCACCGAGCCCAGTAGCCTGGCGAGACGTTTACTAGTTACATAGAGGACGTGCTCGACTTCTGCAGGCGTGTGAATCCATCTATGCCCGAAGAAGAGAAAATTCGGCAGATTCTCAATGGCATCGAAGATGGCGCATTCCAGATGTTGCTAGCGAAAAGCCCGAACACGGTGGCAATCCTCGTAAGCCTCTGCCAGGGCTTTGATGAATTGTGCCGTCGGCGTTCCATCGCCCGACATAGTGTTCCACCGCCGGATTCGATCTCAGCCATCGCACTCACAAATGCTAACGTTCGCCAAGAAAGTCTGTCCAACCAGATCAAAGACTTCATCAGAGAGGAAGTCGCCTGACAGCTCTCCCTGCTGCCGCATAGCAACGCGCCCACCGAAAGCCTGCCTTCGACACTGCAGCAGGCCATACGCACTGAAATTTGTGATGTTCTCCCTACAGTGCAGGCCCCTTACCCATGCACTTCAGCAGCACCCAATCTCTCAGCTGTCGGCTACGCACCACCGGCACCACCTTCACCTCTCAGCTACGCAGCTGTGGCCGCGCGACCCCCACCGCATCCAGTCGCCTTATTGGCTCCACCTCCTCCGGCCTCGCCTCCAGTTTACAGGCCCTCACCTCGCTTTTTCCGTCGATCTAATGAGTGGCGCACCCAAGACAATCGTCCTCTCTGCTTCGCCTGTGGCATCGCTGGCCACATTGCACGCTTCTGCCGCCGTCGCCTCACACCTGCAAACGCATACTTCAGAACTACCTACGCGCCGCAGCAGGCCACCGCGCCTGCATGTGAACAGAGGCATTCAGACTCGGATCGCCGCCCATCGACTGCTCGTTTCCCATCCCCTCGTCGCCGATCGCCATCGCCTATGCGTCGTCGACCACCTCCTGAGGCGGGAAACTAATCAGTGCAGTTCCGGATGCAAGAACTGCAACTTGTGCGCAATTCCCAAGGCCTCCATTTTCGCCGCAAAATGTTGTTGATGTCGATGTTGAGAGAGTTGCCACATTAGTAATTGATACCGGGGCCGCCGTTTCTGTGATGGACGCCAAATTTTGTCGGAAACTGAAGAAAGTGACCACATCTCTCTGTGGCATGGTGCTGTCCACGGCTAGCGTGCAACGCATTCATCCCTCGGCTTTGTGTACAGCGCGCGTCGTCATCCAAGACGTTTTGTACGTCGTACAGTTTTTTGTTCTGCCATCTTGCTCTCATGACCTTATCCTCGGTTGGGATTTCTTATCACGTCATGAAGCTATCATCGATTGTTCCCGTGCCGAAGTGTCCCTTGTGCCAACATATGAATTTCCACCACCCGACCGGTCTCCTCGGCTCTGCTTCGGTTCCTATAAGCCTTTCATGTGTGGCATAACCTGACGCCACGGTGGTGTTTACGCCATCTCCGGTTTTTACTGAACGCAAGGGCTTCGTTCTCCCATTTGCCGTTCTTACAGTTGCGTCTGGTTTAACCGTAATGCTGGTTACCAACCACTGCAGTTGCCCCATAGGCTTACTTCGTGGTGAAACGTTGGAATATGTGCAACCTGTCGACCATATCGATGATATTGTTCTTCCCAACGAAACGCCATGTCACATTGCCACAATAACTCATGCGTCTGAGCCATCAAGTTTGTCCGCCTTCGACAATGCTATCGACGCAGACCTTCCCCTCTCGCATCGCCGCCAACTCGTTACTCTCCTTAACAAGTTTCGCTCTTCTTTCGACTTTCAAGAACCTGCTGTGGGCCGCACCACGACTATCACTCATACTATTGACACCGGCTCACATTTGCCTCTGCGACAGCATCCTTACCGCGTTTCCGCTGATGAGCGCCGCGTCATTACAGAACAAGTAGATGACATGCTTAAACGTGGAGTGATACAGCCTTCTCAAAGCGCTTGGTCATCACCTGTGGTTCTGGTAAAGAAAAAAGATGGCACCGTTCGATTTTGCGTGGACTATCGCCGCTTAAACAAGATTACAAAGAAAGATGTCTACCCGCTACCACGAATAGACGATACTCTTGACTGTTTACAAGACGCCGAGTACTTTACATCCTTGGATCTACGTTCTGGGTATTGGCAGGGGCCAATGGCGGAATGTGATCGCCTTAAAACAGCCTTTGTAACGCCAGATGGCCTATATGAGTTCAAAGTGATGCCATTTGGGCTCTGCAACGCACCTGTCACATTTGAGCGCATGATCGATACCATCTTGCGTGCCCATAAGTGGAAAACTTGCTTGTGTTACCTGGACGACATCGTAGTCTTTTCGTCTTATTTCCCGACACATCTTGTTCGTCTACACGAGATTCTGACGTGTCTAACTTCTGCAGGTCTACAACTTAACTCCAAGAAGTGCCACTTGGCAGCATGAAAACTAACCATCTTGGGACATGTCATCACAAGAGACGGTGTTCTTCCGGATCCCGATAAGCTTCGAGCTGTCGCTGACTTCCCGTTGCCCACATCACTGAAAGCCCTAAGAAGTTTCGTCGGTCTCTGTTCCTACTTTGGTCGCTTTGTTCGCAACTTCGCGTCCACCATCGCACCTCTCACGAGTCTGCTTTCCAACAGCAAAGGTATATCTGCATGGTCACCTGTATGTGACGACGCATTTCGCCAGCTGCGCCGCCTGCTGACCTCACCACCTATTCTTCGTCACTACGACCCCGCTGCTGCCACAGAAATTCCCACCGATGCAAGTGGCATCGGTCTTGGTGCAGTTTTGGCACAACGAAAAGGCACCCAAGCCAAATACATAGTCGCCTATGCAAGTCGCGCTCTCAAGAAGGCTGAATTGAATTACCTCGTGACAGAAAAGGAGTGTTTGGCCATAATCTGGGCCTTGAGGAAGTTTCGCTCGCATCTTTACGGCCGCCCTTTCAACGTGGTCACAGACCACCATGCTCTATGTTGGCTGTCCACATTGAAAGACCCGTCCGGACGCCTGGGACGCTGGGCACTTCGATTGCAAGAATACGACATCCGTGTAGTATATCGTTCCGGTCGCAAGCATGCGGATGCCGATGCACTTTCGTGATCGCCATTAACCCCAGATGCGGCTTCTCTGTCACCACTTTTTACCACCTTGTCACCAATAGACACCACTGACATGCTTTAGGAGCAGCGTAAAGATCCAGACCTTGCATTGTTACTCGACTACCTTACCGATCCGTCTGCTGTCCCTTTCACGAGAGCGCTACGCTGACAAGCAGCCCACTTTTCCGAGCGAGACAGCATTCTGTACCACCGCAACTACATGCCTGGTGGTCGGAAGTAGCTCCTTGCTGTCCCAACTCATATGCGCTCTGACATATGCATGAATTTCCATGCAGACCCCCAAAGTGATCACGCAGGTGTCCTGAAAACCTACGAAAGGCTGCGCCAACGATATTACTGGCGAGGAGTGTATCGCTATGTGCAGAAATACGTTCAGTCTTGCACCACTTGCCAACAGAACAAGACACCTCCGCGGCACCTTACTGGCATGTTACAGACGCTCCCATGCCCGGCTCGCCCATTCGGCCGTGTGGGTATCGATCTCTATGGCCCCCTCCCATATAGTCGCTCTGGAAACCGGTGGATTATTGTCGGCGTCGATCGTCTGACACGGTACGTTGAGACTGCAGCTCTACCGGCAGCGACCGCCCACGAAGTTGCACTCTTCATTCTGCGCAGCTTCTTTCTCCGCCATGAGGCTCCACGGGAATAACTCAGCGATAGGGGTCGAATGTTCCTGTCGGAGGTCATCTAAGCTATTCTGGCTGAATGCAACATCATCCACCTGATATTTACTGCACACCATCCACAGACGAATGGTCTCACTGAATGGTTCAACCGCACACTTGGTGACATGCTGAGGATGTACACCTCCTCCGACCACACTAACTGGGACGCTGTCTTACCTTTTGTTACCTTCGCTTACAACACCGCGACGCAAGCGACTACCGGTTTTCCCCCGTTCTTTCTGTTGTACGGTCGCGAACCATCCCACCCACTCGACACCATACTTCCGTACCGCCCTGATGCATCGGAGTGCTCCCCGCTTTCGGAAGTCGCCAGATACGCAGAAGACTGCCGTCAGTTGGCTCGGTCTATGACAAGTGAGGCTCAAGGTCTACATAAGACCCGACATGACGACGTTCATCACATAGCGCCTACGTTTCGTACTGGCTCCCTCGTGTGGATTTGGGTGCCCCCGCACGTTCCTGGCCTGTCTTCTAAACTTCTGGCCCGGTACCATGGTCCATACCGTGTCATTGACGCAACCTCGCCGGTGAATTACATCATCGAGCCTCTAACACAATCGCCAAATTTGCGCCGTCGAGGACGCGAGACCGTACACGTCGACCGTCTCAAGCCCTACTACGACCCCCTCATTGTGCCTACTCCCTGAGTCGCCAGGATGGCTACTCTTCACCCCGGGGGTATTGTAGTGGAGCATACGCACTAACGCGTATGCGCCTTCCAAAGAGAATGAAAAACCCCGCTCTCTGATTGCGCGAGAACCTGGGCCGCTTTTGCCAGACTTGTCGTACGGCCATTTTTTTGTTGCGACATCGTTGCGACTTCTCCTGTTCAATAAACGTCATCACAGTGGGACCACTTTGACCACATTTTAGAGTATTTATGCTATGACAGAGTTTTTCGCTCGTAAAAACAACAAAAAGTAATGATCACACCCCCTGTCCGGTGTTGCTTTAAGCGACCGCTCCACCCCCCCCCCCCCGCCCCTAATATGAGTGGCTGGATCAGCCCCTGCATCAATCGTACACCGAAAAAAAAGAGTAACAGTGCTTTGATGTACTATGTCGTAGGCTATGTTGCTAGAAAGATCATCAGAAAAAATTCTGTCCACAGTTTGCAAGCTGCCTTTGTGCACGTAAAGCTGAATGAAGTGTCGACGCTGATTCATACTGCACCACCCATTTTGACAATGGTGGCCTTGTGTATTCTTGTGAGAACTTGTCAACCGCTGTAAAGGCCACGGAAGACGCTTTCATTGTTTTGTTTAGCAGAAACCTGCTACATGAAGCAACTCTAGTTGAATTTTCAAGCCAGCTGCACACTATGGCCTTTGCTCAACTGCGATGCTCACAACATTGAAAAGCAGTTTTGACAGATGTTGTGAATACTATGTTCTCTGAAGTTTTTTTTCTGTAAAAGCATAAACAAACGCAGACATGCTCGGAGAGAACAGCAAAAGCTACTTAAACTGTGCCGCTGACATTCAGTATATATTAATTATTATTCTAAGTGCACTCATGGTATGTTTACTTCTGCGCGTTGTTAAGTTTCAATAACACATTTCTTTCATTTAAAATATAGAATTTCAATGTACTTCCTAATGTTAACCATTAAAAAAAGGCTACACGAGTTTGGCATGGAACACCAGCAGCTATCTTTGCAGGCGATAGTTTAAAAAAGCCACTAATTGACGCCTTCCTCCCACTCCTCATATCTACAACATTTGCCCCCTCTGGAAACCACAGATGCGCTTCCGCCCACTTGTACCACCCCCACGACAACACATTTATTGCACCCTCCAAGACAGTTATATTGAAGGACACTTCCAAAGTGTTTTTGGCAAAAGCCTATGCCTGTTTAGACGTGGTTGCTCTATCTCCCTCAGCTTGCTTCAGTAGGTGGATTGTGGCCGGCATACTGGGAAGACGCGCGCGCGCGGGAGCCATCTGAGTAACTAGACTGCTGCAACGACACGTCTGACGAAGGAGCGCTGCCGCGTGTGCCACTGTGGCATCATTAGATTGCCGAGAAAGTGTAAGGGGGAGAGCACCCTATAATAATCACAACACTCAAGCATTTCGTACTGATTATAGTACAGATGATTAAACATACATGCGAAGATGAAACATGCGTCCCCGGTGTCATCACGTTCTGTGATCTATCAAAGTGCATTCTGTTGCACGGTTTGATTTTTTTATTCACCGTCTTTTCAAGTGTGCACCTCATACTTTGCATTCGGTTACGTTAGCTTAGACGATATTAAGCACACCTAAAGTCCTTTTAGGAGTGGCGCTTTACGCTGCGATTGGTATTATCCCAAGCTATATGCGCTGACATAAGCTAAATAGAAGGTAGTGCAAGTGCGAAAACTCTTCTAGGCAAGACATGCTAGCATCCAAGGCACGCTGCGGCCGTACACCGCGAGTAGGAGACATTGAAAGCTTTCGCCTTATGAATTCTGTTGACACCATGTAGAGCACCACTATTGTGTTTCATTAAAATAAGTCAGCCTACGGTTGCTTCACCGAACAAAAAAATATTTCGCTTCAAGCATCATAATGGGCAGGAGCCCTCTCGCTTATGCTGTGGAAACACGGCAGGCTATGAGAAGCGGGTGGCGCCACGGCATGAATGGATGGATGAATGGATGGATATGGTTGTACCCTTTAGATCGGGCGGTGGCTAGCGCCACCAAGCCGTAATACTTAATGAACCAAAAACTAGATTTATTTTCCCCCTTAAATAGTGAGGTTGAGGATTCGTACTTTGTAGTGAAGAGTTTAATTTTCACTCGTCCCTATTGAAAAACCTGAATTGCTGGATGCTGAAATCGTTGGTGGATATGGTGGAAATATTAGTGGATATGGTGGGTATGGTTGAAACTGTAGTGATCATAGTGGCTGATGACGGCTAGAGTGGAAAAAACGGTGGCAGATGGTGGTGGTGGTGGCGAGCCAATAGTGGTGACGGTGGAAAATGCCAGCCCATGGTAGCGAGGCAAAACGTGTTTGGTGGAAGGCTTGGTGAGCAAGGTGGATGACGGTGGCATGATGGAAGCTTGGTGGATGGCGGTGACATGATGAAAAGCACATTACAGTATGTAAAATCACTTATTTGTAGTGTTTCATTCTTAAATGCGCAGAGATATATGTTTACGGTCAAAAGAAACCAACGCTGCTCATTACGCCTTCTAGTACGTTTTTTTTTAGTTCCTGTGGTGTCAACAACGCTTCAGTTTTTGTGGAGCATAGAGTATAGGGCCAGGAATATGTTTACATTTCGCGCACGTACTTACAGCAGTTTGACATCCGCGATGTGTTTTTTTTGTTGGGATGTTTACAAGACTGGAGTTGTCACTGTGAACATGACAATAAATGTTTTACATTGGCGCGCAGTTGTCGACAAATAAATAGGCTCGCCCCTTTCAATGTTAGAGCAGAACACAGCACGTTCACTTGATGTCGCCTCGCTAGAAACGCAACTCTGTAATTCTTGCACACTCCATTGTTTGAGCCATACCTTTAAGTTAACAAAGTGCCTGCGAATATGCATAAACTTTCAACTTTCGACATGCGTCGAGATGATCGCCAGAGAATTTGACTCTCACCCTTCTGTTCTACCACCATGATTTGCACCAAAAGTTAGTCATACCGACAGAGCCCGTACAAGTCTTATCGGCGCTTCTGAGTTTCAGAATACACAATTTTGACGAGTAAAGTTGACAATACAGCAAAGCTGCGGCATCATTTCACCTAAATGAAGCCTTTTTATTGTGTACGGTGTCCACGCAAGAAGCGACAAACATCCATGCGACGCGCTTGCAGCACTTCCACCAAAGGTACGCCTCGCCTCACTGACAGCGGCCGGTCGCACTCGCCGGCACTTCGCTGGCTCTTATCCGAGAACATGGACACGTCAATTCGTAGCTTACTGAACCAATATGATAGCATAATGTCTTTGGCGCACTGCATTCGTTTTGGACAAGTCGTTATGTAGCTGTACTTAACGACAGAGCAACAGCGGTGGGCTGGCATGAGGCGGTGTGCGTTGCGCGAAAAACATCAAAATCAATTGTGTGGGCGTATATATCGAATGAACATAGAAGGGTAATAAAGCCTGAACTGATATCCTCTTTGGAAGGAGCGAGAAACAGATAATAAAATTGCTAGTAACCACCGATATACTCTACCTGCTCCCCAGTCCACTGAGTTGTTTTATTTCCTTGCGGTTCTAAATTGTGACAAAAACATAGCGCCGTTGCCATAATTGCAGTGGCAATTGTTACAGGCAGTAGTTGTTCGTGTTTATCAAATGTGCCAAGTTTAGTAGCAGGTGCAGATCCCGTCCCTCCCGAGTAAACTACAAACAGAACTGAAGTTAAACAGTGACTTTGTGAGTTGACTTTAACAGCGATGACGCCATTTGTCGGCGTGATGCAGTGGTTAGTGTTCTCAGTGCGAAATTCGGAGGTGGCAGGTTCGATCTCACGCTGCGTACCTTTTTTAAGGGTGCTTGCTATATTCTTTTTTATACAATAATTTTTATTATTTCTTTAGTGGCAGCTTGTCACGGTGGTTCTGGCACTGCTTCGCGCTCCACCATTGCCGGCTAGAGCGTGCCATCCACCATCCGCTCCACCATACCCCATCATACACCATGTGCCACCAACATTTCCACCGCCCTAATCCACCAAAATGGTGGTTGGTGGAATCCACCATTCTTATAGTGAACGTCGTTTTTTCAATAGGGGTGCCTTGACTTTAGCCACCAATCAGATAACCTCTTTCTAGTTAATTCTACCCGCTTAATGTCTATTTTGCCCTTACTGTCCCTAAACCCCAGTGCTTTGAAAAACTCTGCGCCATCATCCTGAACTTTAGGGTGAAGCCCTTTACAGAACATTATCAAGTGTTCCGCAGTTTCTTCTTCCTTTCGACACGCACTGCATACCATGTCTACCCTTTCGTATTTGGCACGATATGTCTTGGTTCGCAATACTCACGTCCTGGCCTCAAACAGTAGAGAACTACCCCGAGTATAGATCCTTTCCTCGGCAATTTTCTCCTTAAAAGTTTGATAGATCTCTAGTGCGGACTTCTTAATCATGCAAATTCTCCACATATCGGTCTCAGCTTCCTTCAGCTTCTTCTTAACCGATAATTCTTTTTGGTTTGGCCCCCTGCTGTTTTCCAACTATTTACCAGCCAATTTTCTGGTTCGCTTCCGTCATTTTGTATCGACATTCTTCATGTACAAGTAGCTGAATACCTTCCTAGCCCAACAGTCCTCCCCAATTTCTTTCAATCGCTTCTCAAGTTTTATCTTGCTGCTAGCTTCCCTGCCCTCAAATGATGTCCATCCCATATTGCCTTGTACTCCCTGATTTGGTGTATAACCGTGAGCTCCTAAGGCAAGCCTACCTATTCCACGTTGCTTAATTTCTAATCTTGCTTGAACTTGTGATCTCATGCACAAGACCGCATTGCCGAACGGCAGACCAGGAACCATGACCCCTTCCCATATTCCTCTCACAACATCATACCTATTGTAATTCAACAGTGCCCTGTTTTTCATTACCGCTGCATTCCTATTACCTTTAGTGGACACGTATATTTTGTGTTTCCTTAGGTACTCGGCCCCATTGCTTATCCATACGCCCAGATATTTGTATTTATCTGTTATCTCTAGCGTGACCTCCTGTATTCATACTCACTACCTTCATTGTCATTAAAAATCATGACTGCTGATTTTTCCTGACTGAATCTGAAATCTAACCTATCTCCCTCATTACCGCAGATGTCCACCAATCTCTGCAAATCTGCCCCTCCGCGGTGGTCTAGTGGCTAAGGTACTCGGCTGCTGACCCGCAGGTCGCGGGATCGAATCCCGGCTGTGGCGGCTGCATTTCCGATGGAGGCGGAAATGTTGTAGGCCTGTGTGCTCAGATTGGGGTGCACGATAAAGAACCCCAGGTGGTCGAAATTTCCGGAGCCCTCCACTACGGCATCTCTCATAATCATATGATGGTTTTGGGACGTTAAACCCCACAAATCAATCAATCTCTGCAAATCTTCCTTGTTGTCGGTCATTAGCACTATATCATCTGCGTACGTCAATGTTGGTAGTGCCTGTTCAATGAGTTTTCCTTGTTTGACGAAGAAGAGGTTGAAGCCCGGTCCACTTCCCTCGAATTTTGCCTCTAATCGTTGTTGGTACATCATGAATAATAAGGGTGCCAGGAGACACCCCTGCCTAAGCCCCCGTTTTACGTCTGCAGGCTTGGATACCTGTTTTTCCCACTTTATAATTACATTGTTACCTTTATAGATATCCTTTAAAAGATTAGTGACATCTTCCACGCCTAGTGTGTCCAGTATTCCCCACAATTCCTCTTGAACCACGCTATCGTACACTCCCTTGATATCCAAAAATGCTAGCCACAGGGGCCTGTCTTCCTTTTCTGCTATTTCGATGCACTGCGTCAGTGAGAACAGATTGTCTTCAAACCTCCTGTGTTTCCGAAGCCCGTTCTGCAGTTCCCCCAGCATTCCTGATCCTGTATCCATGCCTGCAGTCTTTCCTTTATAATCTGCTTCGCCAGCCTGTAGACCACTGATGTCACTGTTATAGGATAGTAGTTGTTTATGGCAGCTTTGTCCCCCTTTCCTTTATAGATCATGCTCATCCTGCTAAGTTTCCATCCATCTGGAACTTCTCCATCGATTATTACTTTGCCCACTGCCTCTCTCAAAGCCTGCTTAGACTTCGGACCTAATGTCCTTATCAGCATAATTGGAATGCCATCTGGGCCTGTTGATGTACTACTAGGAACCCTTTTCTCAGCCCTATCCCTCTCTTGTTGTGAAAATGGAGCCATTGTGCCACTTGATTCATCCTTGTCTATTGTGGTGCATAAAGCACTTGTTTGTTGAAATTTTTTTGTCACCTTTGTTCTGAAAAAGGGTTTATTGGCGACTGTTGCGACGGTGGTCCTACGATGAAACACGATCGGGCAAGAGCAACGGTCAAGCAGATGCTGGCGTTGATCAGCACAAGCCGAGCGAGAGAAGCCCAGCACCCAGTACCCAAGCGGTGGCGATGTTGCTTGCCAACGATGTGTTTTCTGCTTCACAATTTGCCCCCGCCGAAAAAGAGCCATCCTGGCGACCTAAGAGTCTGGAGGCAGAGGGCTGTGATATGGCTTAAGGCGGGTGACGTGGACGATGTCACGTCCACGCTGGCGCATGTCGTCAGATGGGGAAAGTGGCTCGATGAGAAAATTCACCGGCGAGGTTTGTTCCAAAACGCAGTATGGGCCCTCGTACTTTGGAACGAGTTTTGAGGAAATGCCGGGGGTTCGGCAAGGAACAGCCAGCCATACAAGTGATCCCGGGAAATAGCTGGGGCTTTGTGAAGAGTCGGCGTTGTTTTCTATCTGGCGCTGTTGCTCTTGTGATGTAAAGGTGCGTGCGAGTTCACGGCACTCTTCCGCATTTCGGGCAGCTTCGGACACAGATGGGCATTCGGATGCCTCAGGATGGTATGGAAGGAGAGTGTCGATGGTGTGGGATGGTTCGCGTCCATAAAGGAGAAAGAAAGCTGAAAATCCAGTGGTAGACTGTGCCGCGGTGTTATATGCGAACGTGATAAATGGAAGAATGCGATCCCAGTTAGTATGATCGGATGTTACATACATGGCGAGCATATCGCCAAGGGTGCGGTTAAATTTTTCCGTGAGCCCGTTAGTTTGCGGGTGGTATGCCGTGGTTTTGCGATGAACAACATGGCATTCAAAAAGCAGAGACGTGACGACTTCTGATAGGAAGGCTCGACCTCGATCGCTTAGTAGTTCTCGAGGTGCACCATGTCTTAGTATGAAGCGATGAAGGATGAAGGATGCTACGTCCCGCGCAGTGGCACTTGGAAGGGCGGCGGTCTCAGCGTAGCGTGTTAAATGGTCCACAGCGACTATGATCCACCGATTTTCATCTGATGTTGTCAGTAGAGGGCCATAGAAATCAATTCCAATCCGATCGAAAGGTTTGGCAGGGCACGGAAGCGGTTGAAGCGCACCGGACGAGTGGAAAGGCGGTGATTTGCGGCGTTGACAGTCAGGGCAGCCCATAACGAATTTTCGAACGAAATTATACATTCCGCGCCAGTAGAAGCGATGGCGAATGCGTTCGTAAGTTTTGAAAACTCCGGCATGACCACATTGTGGATCGTCGTGAAAGGAGGCGCAGATTTGTGATCGCAAGCTGCGCGGGACAACCAAGAGCCACTTACGACCTTCGGGGGCGTAGTTGTGTCGGTGTAGCAGCCGATCACGTATGGCGAAATGAGCAGCTTGACGTCGGAGAGATCATGGTACCGCAGTGGTTGATGATCCAGATAGACAGTTAAAAAGGGAAGCAATCCACGTGTCCTTGTGTTGTTCACTGGTAAAGGAATCGAGGTCGAGAGATGCGACGGAGTTGGTACAAGTGGTTCCGCAGGCCGAGTCGGGAGGTAGAGGCGAACGCGACAGGGTGTCGGCGTCAGAATGCTTGCGTCCGCTGCGATAGATGGCACGAATGTCGTACTCCTGGATTTGCAGTGTCCACCGAGCTAGGCGGCCAGAAGGATCTTTCAATGTGGCGAGCCAACAAAGTGCATGGTGGTCCGTTACCAGGTCAAATGGGTGACCGTACAAATAAGGGCGGAACTTGCGAAGCGCCCACACTAGCGCCAAGCACTCTTTTTCAGTGACGCTGTAATTGGCCTCAGCTTTAGTAAGTGTGCGACTCGCATAGGCGACGACGTATTCGGAGTAGCCCGGCGAGGACGGTTGGGTGAGGACGGCGCCTAGACCAACCCCACTAGCGTCTGTGTGAACTTCCGTTGCAGCTGTTGGGTCAAAATGCCGAAGAATTGGAGATGTTAGCAGACTACGGAGCGTGGCAAACGCGACGTCGCAGTCAGAAGACCAGGGTGAAAGGTCTGCATCACCGCGTAGGAGGTTGGTCAGTTGTGACATGATCGACGCAAAATTTCGCACGAAGTGCCGGAAGTACGAGCATAGTCCCACAAAACTGCGTAATTCTTTCAGTGTAGTAGGTTTCGGGAACTCAGCGACTGCTCGCAGTTTTGCAGGGTCAGGTCGAACACCATGCTTTGACACGATGTGCCCTAAGATGGACAGCTTTCGCGCGGCGAAGCGGCACTTTTTAAGGTTCAGTTGGAGCCCATCGTTGGTTAAACACGTCAGAACCAGTTGAAGCCGAAGCAGATGTGTAGGAAAATCGAGAGAGAAAACTACAATGTCGTCGAGGTAGCATAGACACACAAACCACTTCAGTCCACGCAGTGTGTTGTCTATGAGTCGTTCAAACGTGGCAGGAGCATTAAAAAGCCCAAATGGCATTACGTTAAATTCGTAGAGGCCATCTGGTGTAATGAACGCCGTTTTCTGGCGATCAGCTTCTGCCATAGGAACCTGCCAGTATCCAGATCGTAAGTCTAAGGAGGAGAAGAATTCGGCTCCTTGGAGGCTGTCAAGGGCGTCGTCGATGCGCGGTAATGGATAGACATCTTTCCGTGTCACTTGTTTAATCGTCGGTAGTCGACGCAAAATCGAATCGATCCATCCTTCTTTCGAACTAGAACGACAGGAGATGCCCAAGGACTGTGCGATGGTTGAATGACGCGACGGCGTAGCATCTCTTCGACCTGGTCGTTGATGACGTGACGTTCTGCAGCAGAGACACGGTACGGTCTTTGACGCAATGGCTGGTGCGAACCGGTGTCAATGTAGTGGTGCACTGCGGAAGTCCGACCCAATTGCGGCTGAGAAACGTCGAATGAATTCGCGAAGTGTTGGAGGAGATTAAGAAGCCCGGCGCGTTCATGGGCACTTAAGGTGTCGGCGATGAAACTTGAGAAGGTGTCACTCGATGAGCATTCCAGTGGGGAAAAGGCATGAAGTTCCGTCGAGGCACTACTGCACGATTCGTCTGGCATGTTAAGGAATAAAGAGGAATCGAGGTACTCCACTCGACCGAGACATTTGCCGGCAAGTAGCGTAAGCGGTGCAGAAAGGGGGTTGTGGACGAAAATATTGCTTCGGCCCGCAGTGACGTCGAGTGTAGCGAAAGGCAATGAAACGGCTCTGCGGCTCATGAAAATGTCGGAAGGTGTAAACATTACTGTAGTGTCGTTATGATCATCGCAGCAAACAGGGACAACGGCAAGAGAGGCTGGCGGAATTTCAGTGTCTTCACGTACGACGAGTTTTGGGGACCGCTCAAGAGTTTCGTGCAAAGGTTTGTCAGACAGGTGCGAAAATTGAACTTCAGCGCGTGCGCAGTCAATTACGGCATGATGATGTGACAGGAAGTCCCACCCGAGGATAACGTCATGCGAGCACACCGAAAGGACGATGAACTCGACAACGTACATAAAGCCTTGGATGAAAATGTGGGCTGTACAGGTGCTGAGAGGTCGAACTGGTTGTGCGCTAGCCGTACGAAGCGATAGTCCAGAGAGTGGCGTGGTCACTTTGCGTAGGGAGCGGCAGAGCTGGGCGGCTATAACAGAAACAGCAGCACCTGTGTCGATGAGGGCAAAGGTAGAAACACCATCGACAGATATGGCGACGACGTTAGCACGTGAAGTGCGAGAACTTGGGCATTTCGATGACGGTGCAGTTTTTGCCTCTGGAACTGCGGCGTTCAGTTTTCCCGGTTGGAGGAAGCGGGTCGGGGACGCATTGGGGACAGAGATCGCCTGCGAGGAGACGGCGAGCGGGGAGAGTGAGTCGGAGCTGGGAGCTGGGGTGACTGAGACTTGGGAAGATTAGTGTAGCCATACTGCGGTGAAGGATAGGGAGCAGACAGGTGCGTGGGCTGCGGGTCATACGGTAACGGCCAAGTAGCGTTGTGTTGCGATTGAAAGCGACGACGACAATATCGTGCCATGTGTCCTGGAGTACCGCAGGCGTAGCAGATTGGTCGATTGTCAGCAGTGCGCCAGGAATTGCTGACTCGCGGTGCGGCCCAAGGTGTCGAAAGAGGGGTAGAGTGGGGAGCAACTGCAGGCATGGGTGGCAAAAGCTGCTGGCGGGGTCTGCTGCGTACCACCTGGGCATAAGTAAGAGGCGCGGCCACGGGCTGCATAGCTGGCGCATGGGGAACAGGCATGGCCACAGGCTGCTGGTGGGCAGTGACGGGAACAGCCTGAGCTACCTCTTCGGCAATAACGTCGCGGAGTGGTGAGGGCAGACGAGAGGACGGCGGCTGCTGCGTGAAGGAAATCAACGACAGCTGCCGAGCTACTTCTTCACGCACAAAGTCTTTGATCTCTTGCAGGGTTGTTGAGTAATCAGGAACAGAAGAAAGACTAGATAGTGAGTCAGCGTGTGAGGAAAACGGCCGAGTCAGGGCGCGCTGCTTCCTCAACTCGTTGAAACTTTGACATAAAGTCACAAGTTCCGCAACAGTGGCAGGATTGCGCGCCAGGAGCATCTGAAATGCGCCGTCATTTATCCCTTTGAGTATGTGTTGAATCTTCTCCGACTTGGGCATGGCGTTGTTCACACGGTTGCAAATACCAATAATGTCTTCGATGTAACTTGTGAACGATTCAGATGGCTTCTGTGCGCGAGTTCGCAAGCGTTGTTCGGCTCTGGACTTGCGGACAGCGGGTCGGCCGAAAACGTCAGCAAACGATGTTTTGAAGATGGACCACAATGTAATGTCGTTTTTGTGGTTGTTATACCACATTTAGGCCACGTCAGTGAGGTAAAAGATGACGTTAGTCAGTTTGTCCGCGTCATCCCACTTGTTGTTTGCACTCACCAGTTCGTAGTTAGCGAACCAGTCTTCCACGTCGGTCTCATCAGCTCCGCTAAAGACTTTGGGCTCTCGCAAACGAAGAACGCCGGGGTGTCTGGGGGATGGAGTGGAAGAGCCAGGTTGCGCGTTGTTGGTAGCCATGATGGGAGGTAGCGTTCGGTTGCGCAACTCCAGGTTTAGGCGACGGCGAATGGCAGCACCCAGGTTCAGGCGACGGGGAATGTCAGCACCCTCCACCCATTGAAAAAGGGTTTATTGGCGACTGTTGCGACGGTGGTCCTCCGACGAAACACGATCGGGCAAGAGCAACGGTCAAGCAGATACTGGCGATGATCAGCACGAGCCGAGCGAGAGAAGCCCAGCCCCCAGTACCCAAGCGGTGGCGATGTTGCTTGCCAACGATGTGTTTTCTTCTTCACAGTTCTTATAAATTCAACAGCTTCGTCCCCTTCTAGCCTAGCACCTTGAACTGTAGTTATAAACCTCTGCTCTAGGCTCATCTCATTTCTTAGGGAGTTTATGTGGTTCCAAAGCTTCGCACCTGCCTTTCTATCTTTTTTATGTGTTTCTGCCAGCCACTGAGCTCCTTTTCTTGTAATCTTTTCATTGATCAGAAGGGATGCATCCCTTCTACAGCTTAGAAAAATTTCCCATTTTTTTCGACATCATTTGTCGGTTGACCCTGCTGCTTAGCATGTCTGTGTTTCCTAGAGGCTTCCTGACGTGTTGCTTTGGCTCTCTTAACTTCCTCATACCACAAACTTTTGGCTTTGTGTCTTCTTTTCCGGGGTGACTTGTCACGTGCCTTAGCAAGCTCTAGCTCAAACAGTCTAATTATATTCGTGTATGTCCACACTGTTTTATTATCCTCAGTGATTACTGTCTCAATTTGTTTAGTGGCTATTTCAATTCGCCTTTCTGAATAACACTCCGGCGTCCCTCGAACACTCCGGCGTCCCTCGAAGAAAAGGAACACTGAAAAGTGTGAATGTAATTCTAGTTTTGTCAAAGCAGCTGCGTTGAAGCTTGCGACAAAGGCTGAACTGTCGAAGGTCGGCGAAACATCCGTGCCAGGTTTTGCAGACCCTGCTTCATGGAAGCATACAGTGCCCACCGGAACAGCAAACGCAATCTCCTAATCCTCGAGACGCACGACGTCTTCTACCATAAGTACTCATTCGAAGTGATAGAGTGGGTAATAAACAGTCGGCCTGTTCGAGGGAGAAGATGCGTTGATGGTGACTAGGTCCGGTCTGTATAGACACTACGAGAGGCTAATGCAAAGAGCACCACCGACGGCACGTTCGTTACCGCAGCACAGCAATACTGCGATGATCAGGTGGGCTGACGTTTAAAGACCCCGGTCGGGTAGCGCATTTGTAATCTGCAGTAGGCTCAACGCATGGCAACCGCAGCGGCGGCCTATTGGTCACACTCTCGCAGGGACGCCGCCGCGACGTGCGCCTAGCAACGGTCTCCGCGCCGTACTCTCGTTGCCAGGTTGCGCCGCCGCCCTGTTGCGCCCCTTCCTTTTCCTCATGGGCCACTAACAACAACAAACACGCCGGCCACAGCCGGCGCCAGTGCGTGCCGACTGCACATTTTTACGTGCGGCATGTTCGGCGCCTGCGCGTTGTCGCCACTTCAAGGAAGCCAATATGGGAAACACGACGCTCCGTGCACCTTTGTTTCTGGTAGGAGCAGTTCGAAAAGAGTTGCAAGTTTAGTTTGACTGTGATGCTACTAAGGTACTGTACCACCGAACATTAGGGCTTATGATCCGCCTGCCCCGTCGAGATGTCTAAGCGCGTTTGGACTCCATCGAGGAACGACGAGGTACCGCACATCACAAAGTGGAAGTATTGTAGGAAAATTAAAAAGCAATACTGTGTTGTGGGCGCCTTCCGCAGGCAAACTTCTGTCTGTCGTGAGCACTTGTATTTCGCGTACGTGCTCGTCAACAACAAGCTACCGCATGCGAGTGCCCGCGCGATCTGCAGAAACTCGCATTTATCTGGTGAGATCAAGCTACGTCTGGGTAACGCGCTTGCGCTCTCTTGTCGTGCACTTTTTTTTTGTAATAAACGCCCGGCGTCATAATCCAGACCAGCGTTCTTTTATTCTCTAGGAATTAACTTTTCTTATGTGTGCGCTGGTGTGAAGCCAATAAAACAAGCGCGGGAGAGGCGGCAAGCCGCTTGAAGAGCTCCTTTCAAAGGATCCTTCTCAGGATGGCCGACGTTCTCCTCGCCATGAGTCTATCCGACAGAACGACTGTCCAGTGAATTAAGGATGGTAGGTGCACAAGTATTCTTTTTCAAAAACAATTTGTGCCCCAGAAAGTTTTGTACTAAAAGTGTATTACTGCATGTATGCATAAAGTGCATGCATGAACTGAAACTCCTTCCACCGAAAGCTTCACATTTTAAGCGATTTGTAGCCATGAAGGCAATTCTTCAACATCTGTATTAGAAGATTAAGCGAAAATCTTTATCCTATAATATTCAAAATAACATCACTTTTAATAAAACTTCCGAAACTATGTAAGCACAGCTTAGCCATTTGCTTCAGGATATGCAGGGCATCCTTCTATGTTCCTTCTTACTCAGACTTTTAAAGATCGTGCGGTTTTGCGAAGTACACCCTTTGGTTTTAGCAAGTGGTTTTCAGCAATAAGCGTCCTAATAGAAAACAGTTTTGGCAGCTTAAAGGAAACAATATGCCAGCGTGTTTGCCTTAAGCTCCACACTGTATTGTGGCTGTTTTCTATTGCCTCTGATGCTTCATAACTTATGCATTAATTTTGGTGACTAGGAGTACACATAGGTGGAATGTTAATAGCGCACTAAAAATGAAGACACAAAGAAGGCACACACAGACACACTTTTGGAGTAGAAAGACCTAGATAATGGTGGTTCAGCACGGGGTGCCCAGTGGAACCAATAATCTTGTACCAGTGATATGCCTAACAATGTTGAAGATTTTATGAGCCGGTTGGGAGAAATAGAGCAGAAAGGAAGCGAACACTGGTGAAAATAGCAGATGTAATTAGAATAAATACTTTCACTTGTACTTTAACTTGTAACTGGCTATTTCTTTACATATGGTGCATATTTATTCACTTCAAACATTAAATGTCATTGACAATAAGCAAAACAATGTGCCACAAACAGATATTTCTTCATATACAAAACCTGTGCTTTTAGTAACTCACTCAATGCATCTTCCAGTCTCTCAGATGTTTGATTGCTTTTTGCCCACCTTGGGTAAGTCAGTGGCATGCTTGAGCAGCTTCTTTTTTATGTTAGAAAGCCTTTTGAAAGCAAAGCATTTTTTAAAGAACAAAGGCGCTTTGAGCACTTATATCTATCTAGAGGCCTGCATCTGAGTGCTATCGAGCTCACCTCCTTAACTTGGTATGAACTGAAAAAGGCACAGCAGAGAAGGACAATATGACGAACATGACTGTCTGGTTATGACATGAATACAATGAGTGTCCTGTTATGTACGTCATGAAACCCTTTTTTCTAGTCACAGGCAGCATATGTCGTACACTGTGGTATGCGTCGCACGTGATGGCAGTTTATAAATATTGGCAATTTAAATGTGAGCAATTTAAATAAAATCTGGCACTGGCAGCATTGACCAAAATAATACAAAGAATAACAATCGGTAATTCTGCACAGCAGTCAAGTATTTTACCACAGAGCCACGGCATGCCTTGAAACAGCTTATTGAAAAAAGATTATATGCAGGCATCATATCAGTGTAATGTTAACTATCGCTGTAGGGCCGGCACTGTAGTCTGATTAAAAGGTAGTAAACTTGACATATGTGTACTTAAAGTACAGCTGTCATGTTGGGTTAATGCCAATTGTGGTTCCAGGGTGGCCTCCACTTTTGTAAGTCATAATAAACATTTCATATGACTCGGCAAGCTACATTCAAGTGTTGCTCGACCACGTAGGAATATGCTAATGAACAATCGTCACATTGTCGTACCATAGCATGCACTTTGTTGTGATGAAACTGGCAGCTGTGCTGTAAGATTAGTGCCGACGTGTCAGACCATAAGTTACCCTCTGGACTCCTGTGTAGTTAACGTTTTTGGTAAGTCTTTGATGAGCACGAAACTGCTAGATTTATCAAAACACATTCATTCATGCAATGACACTTGGCTCAATGCCAAATATTGCATCATAGGCATCATTATTATGGACTACTTTGCATGAAATAGATTCCCACAATGTGTGAAATATCCTTAATTTTCCTTCCTGAGTTCTTTTCTGTATTTTTTTCTTCGTGTTTAACCACCTCTGTTTCTCATGTGCAGTTCTTGACTATTTTTTTAACTTTCGAAAGAGCTCCAGTCAACGAAAAACAATCTCATTTTATTGTACTCTTGCAATTGATACAGTGTTGGCTTTAACAGTTAGTCGAAGGAAACAACAGCCTTGTGATATACATTGCTATATCTTTCACTACACTAGCCTGATCATTGTTAGTGTTTTCTCATCATTATAGACAAAAGACATCAGTAAAAGAAGGCATATTTAAGACAACGCATAACACTGTGATGTCTTGAATGTGGCTTCTTTTGTTGATGTCCTTTGTTTGCGCTACCATCAATTGTCATGCTACCATACCAACTAGCCCAAATCACCATCCTCATAAATCATAGTATATGCATAGTGAACCACAATTCCCATTTCAGAACACTTGAAATATTGTAGCACAAGATTTATCAAAGTGCTCGCTGCATGTGTATGCGCTTCATTTAGATGTAGAGTGCATCAGATCTTGTACTGGCATCAATGTCTCTTCTTGTCACCTGCAGTATCATCCCTCTCGTTTGGGTCGGCCTAATATGCTCCACGAAGGAGGGCACTCTATGCTAATGAGCTCCAACTTCTTAGCACTACCTTGCTTTGTGCATTGTTTCAAGTCATGGATTTATATAACAGGGTAGCAACAATCACAACTGTGCATATTTTTGTTAGTTGACAGTACTCATAACAAACAATCAAAACCCTCAAAAGCTTCTACCTTACGAGTTACAAATTTGTGAGGAGGGAATGCAACTAGCACTTCCAATATCGCATTAATAATGGTACTAATGACAACAAATGAAGAAAACAAAGCACGAAGCCATCAAAAGTGTTTACAAGATTCATATTACCTCCTTTAAAAAAGGAACCATGAAATAATGCGGCAACTTGGCATGCTATTGTGCTGCTATCATTTGGGAATCCCATACTGGCACTCTTTGACAGGAATATACACATTTCTGTGGAAGCATCCCTACGTCAATCACTTGAATTTCATGCTTCATAAATTGCTCATGATTTTAAAGGAAAAGTTATGAGATCATGATAACAGCTGATATTTTTTGCATAGCTGTCTACCGCAGGCATGCACAATAAGGAAATAAATGTTTAAGATTGCGTGGGATTTTAATCTGGGCAATCCACGTGGCAGTCAAGTGTTTTACCACAGGGCCACGCTTGTGCTTGAAGCTACTTTTCAAAAATATCCAAATCAGGTGTCTTATAAGGTAAGGAACCACATCAACACAGGTTATATAGTGTGCTGGAAGAATAAGACAACAAGGTGCCATACATGGCAAGTTACTTAACCAGTGGGTGATTAAAGCTGCCCAACCATTACAAATGGCTCAGCCATAATTTTGTCATCAGCTAGAGCATCAACAAAGTGCATATAATGCCTCTTCAGTGTGTATTGTACCTCGCTTCTCCTTAAAATCATTACGTAGAACGTATTTATTACGTTGCAAAACACAGATTTGTTGCATGCGTTTTTCTGTTTCTTGATGACTAATAAAAGTGGACAACTTAGTAATTAAGAATAACTGTTCATTCTACCAGATGCCATAATTTCTGGTATGAATCCAGGTACTCAAGATCAAACCATCTGCCCGAGTCTTGGCCGATTCCTTTGGGTGGCTTGGTTCCAATAATCTAAGGAGCATAATTATCAAGATTAACATATGTATTATTTCAAGTACCACATATTTTGCTACACAATTATAACTCCTTGCCACAGTCACATTTTTCTGAACCAAGTGCATCAGAAAATTGGAAAATTTCAACTCGCTTTTCTGACCCAAGGTAGCGCCATTTTGTTTATCCCCACATATGCACGAGCACTCATGAAACTTGAAACAACTCCCACAAGTTGCATGCATATACGAAATGTGTTAAAAAATAATGTTTTGCACTAACACCTTCACTGATTGTGGTACAACATTTTAAGCATTGCTTCCCTGAAACTATTCCCCTCTACTGGCAATACAGTGTTTTGATGGTTTCTTCTATTTTTGGAAAGCTTCCTGGAACGCACTAACGGCCTGCAAATATCTTCTTGTATTGTCCAGGACCTTCTGTATGGTTTGGAAATGGCATCTGTTAATGTAGTTTATTTTTGGAATAAAGAAAATAAAATAAAATTTCTAGACATTAACCTGTTCTAACACCCACTTCGTCAGGAATTTCTCCAACAGTCAATAGAGATATTCTCAAATCACTGCAGGAACTTTCAACGTGGTCATTATTGTACAAGGTCGTCCAGGCTTGGCATCGTTATCGATCTACATTATGTCATTATCAGAATGCTTGAACAACTCGTAGCACCGAGTACAACTCCTATAATGCTCCCCCGTATGCTTGATGAAGCAACCAAATCTTTATGTGAAAGTCTTCCCAAATTTTAGCTGTACTTCACACATACACACATTGTTCTTCCAGCTCTTTGCCATTTGGGCACTAATTCAAAGAAAAGTTAGTTTATGTGCTCACTTTAGTGGCTGTAGCGTGCAAACCAAAGGTCAGAGTGAAACAGGGCTAATGACAGTTTTGGTTGAAACCTGCCACTATGTGGAATTAGTAGCTACAGCCCGCTCCTTCTGGTAGTTGGCGAGCTATCAGGAAAGTTCAATACTTTTTACAGCGAAAGCTGTTATGTCATCACAACTCGGGTCACGTGCAGTTGTCCGCCATCGCTCGAAATTAGCCTAGCACCAATGACACAGTGGGGCTCGAGCCCGGGTCTGCTGGGTGCCAGCCCAGTATTCCACCACTGAGCCACACTGGTGCTTAGGACTTGTTGGCAAACTTGCCTTAGGCAGGCTTAATGTCAAAAAAGCAATCGTGTTAATATGACTTACAAAGCGTTTTAAAACAGCAAAAGACCAACCAGTCGCCGCACAATGCGAATAGTGTAACGAGTGGGTAATCCAATGCTCCAATCAATTACAAAAGTTTGTTCTTGTTCCCTTAATAACAGTGGCACATACCCACTTCAGCCATTATTCCTCATCGTCTTCAGCCACTGCATGAACAATTGGCTCAAAATACCTTGCAAGTGTTTAGCGGATACACGCTTCTCAGAAAAATGATGAAAAATAGCATAGTGAATGTCGGCCTACTACCAAAGAAATTTTATTATTAGTACCCTAGTGGGTATCATGCATCTTTGCTTGCAGTAGTGACCCAATGAACGTTTTGAAAGGCTCTGAAAGGCCGCTCTTCTAGCTTTTGCTGTGACTGTGCTCCGTCTTCTGCGCAGGCCTGGCATTTCTTTTAACACAATTCATACGTCCTGTTGTATCCCTCCATATTAGCATTAGATACCAGCAAATCATCACCATTCATCATTTTTGAGTTATTATTTTATGTGCACTCTAGGTCAAAGGCTTCTGCCAATAATAAGCAACTAATCCTATTCTGTGGGATCTGGTTGCACTTTGTGAGTGAACTTTCAAATTTTGTGACTTTATCAACCCGCTGCCATCCTTGCCTATGGCATTCATCCCTTGGTACCTATACTATAGCTCTTACTGACCTGTGGTTATCTGTCCTGCACAATGTTGAACACAAAGACCTTCTCAAGTGCAGTTAGATTAGCAGAGTTATTTCAACATTTGGAAAACTTCGAGTGGAATATAATTGACCATAGAGATTATAGAACTGGAAATGCACATACAGCACTAATGGGCACACTGCTACAGAGGGCTTTCCAATAAAACAGTGCGGCATGGGGTTTCTGGTTCACAAAAACATTGCCGGAAACATTCAAGAATCGCATATTGTCTGTGAAGGGCCAGCAACCTTAGTCATCCAGCTAAATAACATATAAACTTAAAGTGGTGCAGGCGTTTGCTCCTCTGTTTGGCCTTTACTATGAAGAAGCAGTAATAGGCAAGTATATTGAATATGCTATGCAAGAGAACTATACTCAGTACACCATAGTCATGAAAGACTTCGGTGTGAAGATAGGAAACAGAAAGGTGAGGTGATGAGCTACAATATTAACATTAGGGTTGATACTAGGACTTCATCTTGGATCATGTAGTGCAGTATAGTGGCCAAAAATATCAAATCGAATACTAAAGGTTTTATTGACAATTAAAAGCAAATCAAATTTGCTCATGCCCTCGAGCACACAGCACGGTAAGAAACTGCAGTCGAACACATTGTCATGAAGAAACAAAAGTCATGCCTCATTACAAGTCTTCAGGCTCTCGTCCTGATCTCATGGTGTTTCCAGCAGCCAAAAACCTGCGATCGCTAGCCACCTCAGCAGATACGAACGCATCAGAAAGCAATTTTTGTAATACCTGTATAAAGTGCAGTTCAAAACTCTTTCCAGTATTTCAAACCTTTCTTTTGTTCACAAGCTCAGTGAAGTAATTTTCAGTTTCTTGACTAGAAGATCTGACTTTTTTTTTTTTTGCTTGCAATACAACAGTCTTCCAGTATGTTCCCTGCCTTTTTTTGCTGGAGCCACGACATGCAGGAATGGCATAATCTCATTGAAGGGAAACATGTGCTGGCTTTCAAACCAGGGTATCAGTGAAAGTTTTAAAGCCTACTGTAATGACTTTCGCATTAGTTTTAGGGACACCACCCCAACAGAGTTGCGCAATTAGCCTGTGTTTAGACATTTTAGATATTTTCCTGTATTTGAAAGTTGAATCGAAGCACTCAATTTTAATTCTAAACATGAATATTCACACACCCTGAAATAATATACATGCTAGAAGAATGAAATGAACTCTGCATAATGAACACCTTTTTCTGAAATTATATAAATAGGAAGAGAATATGGAAAGCCCTCACAGAGAAACAAAGTCATAGATTTTATATAATCCTGGGACCCAGGCAATGCACATGAGAGAAGTTAGGGGCAAGGTAGAATGTAATTATCATAGGCTGGTGAGGGTAGCCCTCAATGTGAGAAGACCAAGAGCCAGTTTATTTATTTATTCAAAATACTTTACACGCCGATAGGAGGACATCAGTAACTGAAAGAGAGATAAAAAATACAAGGAAATAACAGTAAAACAAAGACTACAAATGGCAAGGGGCAACAATGTTACACAATACTAGCATGTAATGAAATCAGGTTATCACTGACAGTCTACTAAAAGTTTTACAATTACAGTTAGATGCAATGCAATTCAAAAGACTGTGATTTGAATATGCAATCACCTAGGTTGTAATGACGGCTTAAATGCTTGCGTGTAACCATGAGTGCACATGAAACTAAGTGTGCTGTGAATGTGCCAAGACGTGTACACAGGAGGATAAAGCAGCACTAAAATTCAGCACAATACTCTACCAGTGAAAGAGACATATAAGAGCAGTGATGTGGCTGGGCCATGTCATGCATAGTTCACTAAAAATAACTAGAGGGGACTCTGGCACTGTGATCATTCAGCGACCCTGGGAATGATGGGTAGTACACAGATTTGCCTACTCTTCGTACTTGCGGGTGGCGAACCCCACTTGGGCTTCATTTATTGCTGGTTTCGGTTTTGTTTCAAAGAAAAGAACAAACTTTTTTGAACTTCATGACCTGATTTGAAATGATAAGCCTAGAAGAATAAGGTGGTGAAGTGCCATCACTGAATATTTGCTGATTTTTGTTTTGTGTGAAGACAGCTGCAAGCCACACGAATCCAGAAGTATGAAGATTAGACGAATCCGTGTACTACGCATCATTCCTTGCTCGCTGATCCGCCATGCATGGTAGTTCCCATAGACACTATCGCCAGAGTTCCCTCTAGTGTATATTTAGGAAACTCTATGGTGTCATGTTAATGTCATGTTTTATTGTAGGTGAATCTGCCTGCCCTATTTGTAATGGCTTCCAACATATGAACTAGATAATCTCGTTATGGTGACCATGTAGATGAAGCATACTCTAAATGTGGGTAAAGATAAGATATAATAATGCATATACATTAGAAGATGCATTGCACAAGTTTCTGTGGAGGTAACCTGCAGATTGAGAAGCTTTTGCTGAGATAGCTGCTACACGCCATAGTATAGGATAAATCTGATGAAAGGTAAACACAAAGATATTTATTTATATAAAGGGGCAGCTGAAATAATGGTATTGTTAATCGTACAATGAGTGAGTTCTGCCGAGTTACACTCTACCTGAACATCAGGTTAAGGTCATTTGAGAAATGAAATTATCATCAAAAAAGAGAAACAAAAACTAGCCCATAAATTACTACTGCAATAGATGATAGACTTGTCATGTAACTAAATCAAGGATGAAAGGTCGGCGGGTAAGTCCTTAAAAGGACCCTGCAACACTTTTTTTAGCATTGTCTGAAAACACTGCTGATCGGTAGTCGCAGCTCCCAAAAGCACATAAGCCAAACATTAGAGCGCAGCATGCAGTCTAAAATTCACAATTAATTCTCAAAGCCAGCCAGTAATTGCTCCCTCGTCTCTCTACAGGTGATGCCTTATACCTGAATTACTGTGTCATACCTGAGTCCACAGCCATTGACTGATTTGAGCATTATAGGCTATGCAAATACTGCGGCCACTGCAACTGCTGCCATGTGCCATCGTTTGTGCTCACCCTGAAAGTAGCGATGCGTACTGAGAAAAAGAAAAGTGCTCAAGGTCATGACGTGCGCTGACAAAAGGGTGCATCTTTTTGCCCCTTGTGTCTCTACCCAAGTTGCCTTCAGTGCACTCGCTTGTACGAAAAGAGAAACCGCTTGAAGTATTCAGCAAATTCCTCGAACTCCGCTTATAATCGGCATATTTTAAGAAATATTTTGGCATGTGATTTGTGAGGCATCATGACCAACAGTGACACCCATTTCAAAAGTGTTGCAGGGCCCCTTCAATGTATATTAGAAAGAGTAACTGACTTAGCACACTGCCTTGGGCAACACTGCAGGTGATGTCGAAAACATCAGACGAGATGTAGCTGACCACCAAGAATGAAAGCTTTTGTAGCCAAGATGGTGGTAATGAAGGAATACAAAGGACAGACAATATAGAAATCAAATGGTAATTAGTTTGAGTATCGAACGCACAGCGAAATCAAAGAGGGGGCAATTGTTTCAATTGTTTGTGTCTAGAATAAAGTGAATATTAGTCATGAACCTAAATAACTCAGTGTCACCTGAATAATCTTATCTGAAGCCATGCCGACTAAGATAAAGGTTATTTGTTATAACCACTAAGAAACTGGCCTACTTAGGTAAAATTAGGACAAGAATTATTTGCCGAGATCGACTAGCGTGAATCCAGGATAGCCCTTAAAAAATAGTAAGATGTACTAGAAAACGGAAATTATCACGACATAGAGAGAACGAACGAAATGGAATGGTTTCTGTAGCAGCAATGGTGCACACAGGTAAGAAGCGAACTAAATCCTTCCCAACTAGAAAGAGCTTAATAGAGGCAACACACGAAGTTGACAAAATGAATGCATAAAATAAAATTTGTTGAGCTAACAACGTTAGTCAATAAGAAAAAGAGAGTTACATAACCACAGTGCAAAAATGGCAGAAGCAGCAGCAAAAAAGAAAAAAAAAACATGGCAGCATCAAAGCAGCTAGAAGAAAAATGTTAAGTCAGAACCAAAATACACGCATAAAATATACGCTGGGCAGTGACAGTGAAAGTGGTTGAAGACATACTTCACTGAGCTGCAGACGACCTGACTACAGTAACCTGATTCAGCCGTTATTTCGCAGGACGTCTGTATCAATGCAAGAGCCTTTTCGCTGTTAGTCGTGGCCGAGCGAGAAAACACAAGTTGTCAATGGCAGTAGGCGCCATAGACATTAAAAACACGGAGGTCTGTAAAACGAGCAACCACGCACTGCGAACGCACCGTTTCAAGGCGCCCATGTTGTTTTCGTGTTAATTTATCTTGACTCGGATTTTGTCTCCAAAGCTTGTGCAAGTGCAAAAAACAATTTTTTTATGTTACGTATACATTTTTGAAATGCTACACAAAATTATGAACAGTAGTAAGTAATAAAATGAAACGTTTTATAATTTCAAAGATTATTGTGAACGTTAGCAGGTAAAAGTTTGAAAGTCTGAAAATAAAAGCATTGGCATCATCATCGAAATCAACAGCAAAGTGCAGAAAATGATGGCAGTATGTAAATACGGCATCTGCGTACACTCGCGGAAGACTCGTGTGGCGTTTGTACATACAAATTTGCAGTCATTTCGTGATTTATGGTGCAGAAATACGCTTCTGATAACTAGGTAATGTTTAGCATGAGTGTGAAAATAAACAAGTGTTTGTACAAACTGATTTTGGAGCATCTTGTACAAGTTGTACTAAAAGGAATGGCCATTAGGGATTCCTTCAGGGCGCACTCCGAGAAAGAGAGTATTTCGTCATGAGGTACGTGCGGCGGCCGTTGCTAGGTGCACGTCGCGGCGGCGTTCATGCGAGAGTGTGACCAATAGCGCGCCGCTGCGGTTGCCATGCGTTGAGCCTACTGCAGATTACAAATGCGTGGTCGGGTACGCGTCGACTGGAATGACACTCTACACCAGCTGCGAGATCATACGCCCTTGTCTTGTACAGGAGGCGAGCAGCAGGAAGTGGTGGCCTGATTCCACCAGGTGGTGCTTGATAAGGACAGGTGCTACGTCTTGGGTGTTGCCTTATACTGAAATAAATATTAGATTGCGCAAGAAGTGGCAGCTTTCGTATCACCCTTGGCAAAAAGGCAGTATTTACGTTAAGCGTGATAATTCGTTAGGAACACTGCCGTACACAGAACGATGACTGCGGCTGTCTTCTCAACAAGTTCTATATCTAAACTCATGTACAAACGCTACAGATGAACCGATGCTTGGCTCTAAGCGCGACAAAAACAGACAGTAAAATAATTGGCTCATGATCAGTGATTTCGCGAATTTTTTGTGTAGATATACGGCCCATGCGCATCTAGGAGGGGGGGGGGGGGTTGTTCCTTACAACTGTTAGCAGCTCGCTGAGATGCAAACGTTAAAGTTCAATCGCGCCCGAAGCTACAGATGCATTCTATGCTGGTGCTGTGACATCTCTTCACTGCATGCGAGGGGATTTTGATATTGTTGTCTACTCAACTTTAAAAGGCGCGAAACCTTGTTGACCGAAACCAGCTTTTCCTACAGTGACTATCCCACCCGGTATAACATATAAATGTACTTAGTGGTCTGTAATATTTAGTTACAATAATGAAAATGTGTGAGCACCAATCAATGTCAGCGTTGCACGATATGAGATATTTAGCTTTTAGTTTGACGAATTCCCCCTAAAACTCTCACTCCGCTTCCATGGGCGTAAAGTTTGATGCCACGTCATACAAGAAAAAAATAATACGTGACTGCTAATATTTTATACACGAAAGGCGACGCGTTACTTTCGAAAAACCACTTTTAAACTAATGTGCGAAGCTTGTTTGGTATCTACTTGTTTGAATATGCTATACACTGCAGTAAAAAACAAACAAAATGACTCATCGAGGTGATAAACGCGGAGTAGCGGCGGCTCTGTATCATGCCTGCCTTTTGGACGTGACTGAAATATCTTTAGGTAAACATTGTTGCTAACGGAAGACTTTTTTATGTCATAATAGCGTCTGCTTCGGCACAAGTTTCCACGGTGATCAACGCGATCTATTAAAAAAAAAACATGCACAAATATTCACCGGTGAGCTGCGACGCGTTAGGAGGCAGTCTCAACGCGGTTGTGCCAGTAGAGCAGCCAAAATTACAAATCCCTTGGGACTGGCCGTGTTTGGTAGAGCCAGGAAATTGTGGAGACTGACATTAGTCGCCTCTGGAAGCCGCTGTCCGTCTCGCAGAGCACCCTAACCATTCACATCGCTGAGCTCCTGGCAGAAAGCCGTGGCCAGTCGTTCTGGGATGCCGATGCATCATCGTGGCATCCGACCGAGGCCGGTTGCTTCAGGATTGCCGTCGAGAGCTCGCCGTCAGAGAACTTCCACTGGGCGCTTCCTTGAAAAGTTGCTAGACTTTCTAGGAAACTGACTGCGTGACGAACGAGCTTCGCTGAAACTGCAAAATGGCGATGGGCGCTCGATGCACGAGATTGCTGCCGGCCGTCTTCTTCACTTTCTTTTTGTGCATGGATACCTTGCTCATGCTGTGAAAAACCTCCTCGTGTATAAAGCATGTGCAGGCTGCTAGCAAAATTGGAGTGATTGCACAAGAAGTCACATTGTTCGAAAGAATATATTAAGTAGACGGTGCAACCAACACCGCCACTGCCCGAACAGCGTACGTCTTCAGACACTTGTTGGATAACGCCGAAATGACATCACTCTGCTTTGCATTTTATTTTCGAGAGTGGCTTTGACGAAGTCATTCTCCGAAGTGGAATGACCTTGAAGTGCAATTTCGTGTGCGTGTTCTATCCGCTCTATTTTTCTTCATATTTAGAGCTTCCCCACCCCTTTACCCTGTAGAGGGTAGCAAACAGGTCCTTCTAGACTTGTTAAGATCCCTGAATTTTTCTTCCCTTTCTTTAGCTCCTTCCTTCCTCTTGTATAAAAAATAAAGTATTGTTAAAAAGCGCTAATGGGAATGAAGTGACGTAGTATAATTCAAAACAGGGAACTATTGCATCAAGGCGTGATGCAATAGGTTGGATAATATTAAAGGCCAACTGCAACGAAATTTGACACTCCTCAAAAAGTCAATATTTAGGTAGTCTATAGCTAGAGGTAGTGCTGCCTACCAAAAGTCGGCTTCAAAATACAAGCGCTTACCTTAGAAAATACTTGCAAGCAATGGTGTTTTTGAGATCGAAATTAAAAAAAAAACGCCGCCATTACGTCTGTCCGGAAGTGACGTAAATGACAGCAAAATCATCCGCTCTGTGCTCCTCGAGCATGAACATCGCGGACATGCCCCTTAGTGTGTGTGTTTTTTAATGTTGCCTTAAGAAAGCTGCGTGAACATGTCTCTTATGGAACGCTGGTCCGGGCATTCTCATTGGTGGGTTTGCAGTGTGTGACCCCCAAATTCAGAAACCCTGCTTGAGTTGAACTTCACTTGCCATCGACTTCAATGCAGCACGAACGCGTTTAAAACGCGCTGTTTTTAGGTGGTGTCAATGTAGCACAAACGCACCAATTTATTCAGTGGCAGGGATGGTTGCTCAAAGGAGCGACGCGACGACGTTCTGTAGCAATCGTCATATCCGGTTGCGTCTGATTTGCCTGGACACACCGCTAGAGCTCCGCGTCGTCAGCTTGTTGGCAATTAGAGCACCAATTATAAATAAATACGCGACTGCAAAACTTTTCACTGTCGTTATCGTAACTTAGCACATATGTGCTACGTATTTATAGCCGTTTCTGCCCATGTAAAGCTTCATTGCAATTGGCCTTTAAAACTCGAGAGTATACTTGTTGCGGCCAAGCAATGCACTTTCGGCAACCATCGCTTATGAACGACACGAGACTTCAAGGCCGTTCGTTTGATGACCAATCCCCCATAGGGGGGGGGGGAGGGCGTTGGCCCAGTTAAAAGGGTCAACTTCAGAGAAAATGTCAGATTGGAGAAAATGCAGGAGTCATGCAGTACTGGTTCGCTCGAGAGGCATTGTCCACAATTAGCATCGTGGAAGACGCGCTAAGATTGCAGGCGCACTTGCTTGCCCGAGGGACAGCCATAAAGGTGCTCAACTCGGCCCGATGAATACGTGCCCAAGGCACAGTCATCATGACATCCAGCTTCAGCACTTATGGCGTTTGGTACCATTATCTGAAAATTTTGATTTAAGTTTATTTACTCCCCAGACGCCTGTGTTTTCGAATGAATCGTCTAGACCAGGGGTAGGCAATCCGCGGGGCGGTATTATGCGATACTTAGATCGACGTGATTTCCCTCCCACTTACCCCTTTTACTCCCTCTCCGAATGCCGACGTGGCAGTCTTGGCGTATAATGGCATTTTCACTTGTCACTGTCAATATATTTGATTGCAACTTTAAGACATCGTGCTAGAAATTAACGTCATTAAAGCATTTTTTTAATTATTGTCAGTTTACAGAAAATTTTCTCTTCACGTGCGAAAGCTTACTACCTCCCCCCCCCATGAATTTGTCGTCTTGCCTCCCAATCTTTCAGCTTCATGCAACTGTGCCTTAAGCTTGCAAAAGTTGCCGACCCCTGGTCTATATAATTTTTCCGAATAGAGGGTTCTATTGCTAAGCAATATATATATATATATATATATATATATATATATATATATATATATATATATATATATATATATATATATTGTAGCATTCACATTATAGACCTATTCCGTGTTTGTAAACTATGGAAGGTGTCTTCGACATACTGAGGTGCTGTAGCGACGCCGCGGCGCTGAGCAGTCTCTGTGCTTTGACACATGCATGAATCATCGTCACGGTTTCTGCAAGCACCTTAACATTGAGGCAGCACTGGGCCGCAACGTCACTACAAGCAACTCAGTAGTGGACGGCACCTTGCGCTGTTAACAAAAATGAAATAGGTCCTGTGGTGCCTTGTATCAATCAATCAATCAATCAATCAATCAATCAATCAATCAATCAATCAATCAATCAATCAATCAATCAATCAATCAAATAATTTTACTTTCACCAAAAAAGCAAACAGTTGTGGTGAAAACAGGTAGCCGGGAAAAAAGCTGTCCAATGACTGCTTGACAAAACCCTAGCCACCCATCGGCACTGAAACAAGAGGGCATGTCATTTAGTCTCAGAGGAGTAAAGAGACATGCTTAACACTTCATGTATGCGTTACAAAGTATAATGCGCAAACTTATACATTTATATATGCATGTATAATAGACATAGACATATATGCAAATGATTGATTGATTGATATGTGGGGTTTAACGTCCCAAAACCACCATATGATTATGAGAGACGCCGTAGTGGAAGGCTCCAGAAATTTTGACCACCCGGGGTTCTTTAACGTGCGCCCAAATCTGAGCACCAAACATATATGCAAAGTATATGAATAATGCATGGTAAACACAAACTACTTGCAAAACATGTGTATGTTCCAATGTTACAAAAAGTTTGAATAGCTACGTGAACAGCCCTCTAATTTTCTTTTTTTTTGTGTAGAATAAAATATCTGTTCCTTGCCTTTCGAAATAATTTATTGTTGTTGGGACGGTGTGTCGCATGCTTGCGTTTCATAGTGTGTGCGCGAGAATGGAACATGCCAAGGTGATTGATACCGGACGTGATAAGTAACTTCGTTTCGTTTAAGGCTCGCGAGTTGAAGAAATGTGTCTGAATTTCCGAGTGCTGCCTTTTTATAGCAGCAGAGTGATTTGAAAGTATAAAGATCTGATATTTTAACAATTCGATATTGTTTGAAAAGAGGGGTGGTGTGTTCTAAAAAGGAAACATAGGAAATAATTCGAACCGTATTCTTTTGTAAAATGCTCAGTTTTGACCTGTTAAGGGCTGCAGGTTTACCCCACACCAAGAAGCAGTATTTTAGATAGGAATTAAAAAGTGCGTCCTAAAGTAAACATTTTATTGTAGATGGTAGGAATTGTCGATGAGGGTTAATTAGCCTTACGCACTTAGCCAACTTCAATGTGACTGCATTATTTATTTATTTATTTATTTATTTATTTATGAATACTGCAACCCTAACATAGGGTTTTAGCAGGGTGGATACACATTTGCTAAATTAACAAATCGGCAAACAAGTAAATATAAAACAGGTGAGGTATGTACACAAAAAGACAATGGTTTGCAATGAACAGTCATAAGGGCATATAATGAAATCAGCGCTATATTCAAGTTGGTAACGAGTGGGGAATTGCTACAGTGATAGAAATAAAAAGCAGGATCTCATATCAGACACTCACTGCTGGAGCTGCGCAGCAAAAAGATTCAAGGAAGACTGGGAAACAACTTCATTACTAAGGTTATTCCATTCGATGATTGTCCTCGGAAAAAATGAATATTTGAACGTGTTATTACGGGTGGAGAATGGGGTTATTGTAAGGGAATGCCTCTGTCTTGTGGCATATCCCGTGGAGAAATTAAGTATGTGTGATAAGTCTAACTTATAATAACCTTTAACTAACTGAAAGAAAAATTTCAATCTTAATACTTTATTCCTTTGAGTAGGTGTTGAAAGATTGGCTTTTGATAATAAACGTGTTATTGAAGTGCGGCCGAAACTGTTATAAATAAATCTAACAGCTCTCTTTTGAATTTTTTCCATTTCGCTAATGTTTTTTCTGGTGTGAGGGTACCAGATTATGGAAGCATAATCTAAAGAAGGTTGAACAATTGCATTAAAAGCAATAAGGCGAACGGCGGGGGTTGAAAGCTTGAGAGCTCGTCTAAGATAAAATAGCTTGTAATTGCACGAGCTTATTACAGTATTAATATGTCTTGTCCAGTTTAGGTCATTCGAAATCCAAAGACCAAGGTACTTGTAGTGTTGTACCTCCTGCAAAAAAACATTATTAGCTGAATATGCAAAATGAAGAGGGGTACGTTTGTGGGAAATTTTCATGAAAACAGTCTTTTTAAAATTAACTGACATCTGCCATTTATCACACCAACGAATGACCTTTTGAAATGCGTCGTTTAAATGAATTTGGTCGGTATGGTTTTCAACTTCCGAGTATAGAATGCAGTCATCCGCATATAACTTGACTTTTACAGGTATATCATGTGATATGTCATTTATAAACAACAAAAAGAAGAGCGGCCCAAGCACGGAGCCTTGGGGCACTCCCGAGTCAACCGGTACTGTACGAGAACAATGTTCATTGAAAGAGACGTATTGTTTTCGATTCAAAAGATAACCAGAAATCCAGTTTAGAAGCTGGGTATTTTTAAGAATTAAATCAAGTTTGAAGAGTAATTTATTGTGTGAGACCGTATCGAAAGCTTTAGCAAAATCCATAAAAATTGCATCTACCTGTTTTCCGGAATTTATAGATAGCGCAAAATCATGTACTGTTGTTACCAGCTGAGTACAAGTAGAAAATCCTTTCCTGAATCCGTGTTGTGAATCTGACAAAATATTGTGCTTATCTAGGAAGTCTGAAATGTGCTTATGTATTATATGCTCAATGAGTTTACAGGAAGTTGAAATTAATGAGATCGGCCGATAGTTAGTAACAGAATGGGGATCTCCACTCTTATGTAAGGGCTTGACTTTAGCAGTTACCCAGTCATCCGGAACTTGACCATCTTTCAGAGATTTAGAAAAGAGAATTGTTAGGTACTTTGAAACCCATTGTTACTCATTCGGTATTCCATCCGGACCTGAAGATTTCTTAACATCCAGTTTTAAAAGTAGATTAAGAACTCCCTCTTCACTTATGATGATATCCGGAAGGGGTGGGCTTGCCACATCAAATGTTTCCAGGACACCGTTATCCCTCGTAAAAACAGATTTAAAATGATCATTGAAAGCGTTAGAAATAACAAATGAATCACTAGTTTCAACACCATCAATTACAAAAACATCAGTAGTCACAGTATTAGGCGAAATTAAACTCCAGAACCTCTCGGGAGACGAAGACATGAGACTCGGAAGTTGTTGGCCATAATAGCGTTCCTTATCAGACACAACATTTGCTTTCACTTGAGAAGCAAGTTCAGAAATTTTTTGCTGGAGGATACCTACGTCTTTAGAGCACCGTCTTTGATTTTTTAAACGTTTGAGCCGTCTTCGCAACTGCAACGTTTCCCGAGAAATCCAGGGGTTCTTTCCTTTCGATTTTTTTACAATACGAGGAACAAATCTATCAATACACTCATTTATAAGGTCTTTGAAACGCTTCCACAGATAATGAATATCAGCAGTGCAACTCGAAAAAGAGTCAAATTCAAATGCTAGTAAATCCAATATTGAGGTGTCATCAGCACGTGAAAAGTTTGGGAACGAGACCACCTTGCAATTTTTCTTTAAAACAACATTAGTAAGCGTAAGTATCACAGCCTGATGATCAGATATTCCAGGGAGAACAGAACAGCTAGCTTGGGCAGAGATTGAGCCACTAATGAAAAAAAGGTCTAGAATTGAACAAGAACTCGCGTGTATTCGAGTGCATTTGTCAACGATTTGCATCAAGTCAAAAGAAAACGCTATATCGATCATTCTTTCACCAATTTTATAGTTAGGTTGTTGCAAAGAGAAAGATGACCAACTAACATGAGGCAAATTAAAATCTCCAGCTAGAATAATCCACACCAAGAAGCAGTATTTTAGATAGGAATTAAAAAGTGCGTCCTAAAGTAAACATTTTATTGTAGATGGTAGGAATTGTCGATGAGGGTTAATTAGCCTTACGCACTTAGCCAACTTCAATGTGACTGCATTCACTTGGTCATTCCATGACATGTGCTCGTGGAAGATAACGCCAAGTATTTTAACGCATTTTTCAATGCGAACAGTGAACAGACCTAGAACAAGCTCCTCGGAAACTACAGCCAGCGTTCCGCGAGCACGATATACAGCAACTTAGTATTGGCTTTATTCAATACAAGGATGTTGACGAAGAATATAGTTCTGCATTTGTAATTATACCATGAACTCTCGTGACATCGTTCTACATCGCGGGCTGCTGGCATACCTTATTCTTGAAAGCATACTTATGGTATCACGAGCACCGAGTAATACTTCTGTTGCTCTTCCAAGCACTTTCGAGCCAGCATCTATTTTTGCTTTAATGAATATTTATGGAAAGCCTTCCAAAAATAGAGATCAATGGTTCACGCTGTCTTGGATGCGTAAAATATCGGCGCATAACTTTACTCGGTATAAGGGCGAATAAATTGTCACGATAATTCATGAAAATCAATTGGTTGGGTTGATGGGAAGACTGCTGTGAGTGGTCCGGATAGTCGCGGCATGCAGTTCACGGGGAGGATCTCAACCACGCACGACTTTTTTTCCCACATTGTCACTGATATCCGCACCGCATGAAACATAGTGTTAACTCAGAAATTGAGACAGGGCCGACGGACGCTGACATGCGAGGGACATTAGCCCACCTCAGTGCAAAATCAGGGTCGTCGCCAAGTGCTTTTTCTTGGTTGAATTCCATGGTGTATCGGCTACGCATGATAGTAGTGATCATAAAAATACTGCTTTGAATTTCACGAGAAATGCGTGCTGCAACGTTGTTCCTTCTCTTCGTTGATGATTATAATCAATCCTTAACCCATATGTGAGTAGCTCGGTGTGCAGATGACACTGTTTCAATTTAAGCTCATCACTCTCTTCAGGAAGCCGAATCACTTGCCCAATAAAAACTGCAAATAACTTTTCATTGGTTTAAACGAAAGAGTTTATTATTAAATTAAAAAAAAACAAGTACGTTGTTTTTGCCTGTAACGGAAAAGCGTCTTCTGAACCACGTGGTCTATTCATCGGGGAAACTCGCATTGACAGAGCAAATGCATATACTTTTGCGTGACTGTAGACGATTTATTCGACTCAGCGTGTCACATAGACAATTTGTAAAAAAAAAACTAAGCTTTGGACGAGTATTTACGGCTAGAAAATACTTCAGCGTGCTCTTACTCGGTATTTCACACTTCAATATTTTCCATTCTCACCTAACACATTGCACTGAACCATGAAGTTACACAGGCGCCTCCTATTGCTCGGTTCATACCATTTTGCAAAAACAAGAGCTGTACCGTAGCATCAGCTACCAAGAATGCACCATTGGCTACTTTTAAGAAATCTCAGCATAATGCCCTTCTATATGGTTAGGCAACTCAAACGCGCAATATTAGTACACAAAGTAATGAATTATTTACACGCCCTCTTTCTCAGCAATTTTTTTTAAAAGGTCACTCTTGACCTGTGGAACAAAGTCTTAATTAGCCCATAGTGCACAAGAACTACCCTTTGTTGCTGGTAAAATATGCACAGTATTCCTACCAGAAATAAATCTCTAGCAAATATCATGCAGTCACTCAGGAAATTCTTTCTATCGTGGAGTTCCCCGTGGTCTTATTAATGTCGCTGTAATGTATGCACATGTCAAATTATTTCTGTTGTTTTTTCTTACATGAGCGTATTTGAATGTATGATCTGTGTTGAAATTCTCTGGGCTAAGATTGTACTCAGTAGGTAAACCACGATATGCCTTGTTTGCAACAGATCCTGAACTAGCCGTATCGGCTACGAATCCAGATGTTTTCGCAGAATTTGTTTGTGTAGATAATTTTATTCAAAATAAATCATTCTTCACCTTCACCCTGTGAACGTCTTCATGGGAGGCCTTCGACACGTGCGCTTTGGCGAAATGAAAGCACGTGTAAACAATTCATCACTGCTAATATTTACGCTGTGAAACCTAACCAGTAATCTTTGATATTCCGCAAAGAGTGTTGATGAGTTTGTGAAGTAGGTCACAAACAAGAATACGTTTGGTGGACGAAAGAGAGCAATTTTGAATGGGGTATAAAATGTACGCCTGGGGAGTTTTCGGTTAGACTGCGTGCTTTATTAGCTGAGTCAACATACAAGCTTATGCCGCTGCTTATATTAGAGCGAGGGGCTCTAAGCTGGGCCGAATAGTCCCGAAATACACTGTGTATTTCACCTCAAAAACCGGATGCCACCTTTTCATAGCCGATTTCATGTTCTTACGGAGAAGACTTTCTGAAGCCCCCTTACACCGAGGTCACTTGATTTTATTCTATATCTACGGGCTATTTTTTCCTCTGTGCACAGTGTAGCAGTGGTCTAGATTCCACACATTCGAAATGACATTTGTTTATAAACAAATGTCATCACCAATTGCGCGCATTTGTGATGTGCTTCCTACGAATGCACGTCTGAACTTTCTGCATAGTGTGTTCGACGATATTTTTCCAAATGATGTGAAATCACTGTATATTCAAACATACGCATCGCAATGTAAAAAAAGATGGTGTAAAAATGATCTGCTTTGAAGTCGAGTGCTGTTGATGCATTACGGCTAATTGATTTTACATCTTTCTTGCTGAGTTTTATGCAGCAGTAGGACCTTAACGCAAAGTTTTATTGGCGTCGACTTTTTTGCATCCGGATCATTATATCTGTAGTCTTTCTTGTCTATATCCGATAAGTCGCTCATATTAAAATTGATAGTACACCTTCTAAAAACAGTAAGCACGGGTGTGGCTCAGTAGTAGAATACTGGTTGGGCACGCAGCGGGCCCGATTTCTAATCTAAGCAACAGTCTGTCAATTGCATCTCGTTAACTGAATACACTGTTGTGAAACGACTCGGTTTTCAAATGAGAGTGCCTGATCACTTGTAAAGACGTTGCTTGACGCGTTGGTCATTCGTTATTTTGCACGAACCGCCCACATCACGACGGCGAGACGTCAGCCACTGAGATTCAGAAATGAACTCGCAGACCCAGCATTGACGTCGTACTCGCACTAGAGAAACTTCGGTGGGTTGCAAATAGACTATGACCCGGCCCTGCTTAAGCGTGCGCGCGTTTCCTCTCTTTTTTTTATTGATTGCTCTTTTCTCTTCCATTCTTTATCTTTCTATTCACATTTAGCCCTTCCCCAATAAAGGGTGACAAACTGAACATGTTCTTCCGGTTAAATTTCCTGCATTTCACTTAACTTTTCTCTCTCTCTTATCCATACTATAAGAACATCTTATTTCACTTGCGTAGTGATTTCAGCTGCTCAACGAAGGCCTAAGTTTCTGGTGCGTAACTACGTCACCGCGTTACAGCCCTCAATTTTTACTTGCCCATATAAAAGATGCAGCAGCTCCCATTTCTGCTTTTTTTTGGGGGGGGGGGGGGACACTGTTTCGTCGTTATATCCTATTTACCCTTACAGATTCCGAGAAAAACAATTAAAGTACCGCCTCTTCGAAAGTTGGGCCTCGAATTTAGTAGAATCTGTGATATTTTATAAGGGCGCCTTTACTCTAGAATACAGGTACAGAGATATTTGCTTACCTTTTGAGCGATTTCTCGTAAAAAGTAAAACAACGTATTTCTAAATTCTGCCAGCTTCAATTATGTGAAAATGGATCATTTGTAGCTAAAATTGCTATAATATTTAAACACAGCTGCCTATGAATTTTAACGTACAAGACTGAATGAAAAAGTCCCCCTCCCCCTTCTACTTGGCTTATCTCTTGCCCTGGGTATGAGCCGTCATGCTGAGGTTAAAAAAACGAAGGCTACCATGCTGTTCCATTATGCCTCCATTTTTTGTAATACTTTCGTAAGCAATAATGCAGCTACTATTCATAAGCTACTGTATGTCTTCTAGGCCATTCCATAGAATTGGGTATGTGTCACAGTTAAAATTAACCAGATTGGGTATGTTCCACAGCCTAAACAAGTCGTACGAGGCCGCTGTTTGCGTTGCTTGGCCATTCCTCGACACCGTGTACGAGTCACCGCTGAGGTTGAGTAGAACCATGAACAGTGGCACACAGTCCCGCTTGGAGATCAGCCGGGTAGTTCAAAAAGAAAATTATTTAATATTGCTTTAAATATCGCCTATCTAAAACTGAAACAAGTAATATAGTAACAAATTGCAAAAATAAATATGGTTGAATAAAAAGCAGAGATATTGGCTTTAAGGTGGGCAGTTGAGGTAAGAATTGGTAATAATAATGAAAACCCTAGCAATTAAGACAATAACTAGGAGTACAAATTTTTACGATGATCTGAATCTGGTTGATCCTTTTAAAAATTCTTTGAAGGTATCGGCAACATGCCCGTCACTGTGGACTAGGGACAAAGCCCCGAACGAAAGGTGTACATTCGGCACATTCAAATATAATTCGTAGTTCTGCTAAAATAGATTATCTGGTACAGACAATGAGGTAGTGTTCTGTTGTCTGTTCTACTCCGCAAAAATTATGGTGAGGGGAAGCTGCCAGACGAGATCTGTGCAAATAAAACTTTAGATATAGAGTCTACTAACGTACTCTAGTGATTGGGATTTCAAGTTTTTTGTTTGACATATTTTGCTGGTTCGATGTTGTTCGAGGTGCTGAAATTCTGATGTGGCCATTATTTACACAGCAGAAAATTCTTCTAAAACCATTTTCTCTTCGTTCTAGAATCTATAATGTATTTCACTGCTGGCAATACATGATATACTGGGCTATTAAGAGATGTCTTTGCTAGCGCATTCGCCATTTCATTAAGAAATAAGCCCTTGTGCCCTGGAACCCAAACAAAGGTAATCATATTTTTATGGGAAGGAAACAATTATTGTAAGGAACTTGAAACATGCGAGTCCTCACTTGCTGAGAGTAAGAACACACTGATAAGAGATTCGTCACAATTATTAATGCGCTTATATTGCTGAGTGTCAGTGGGATCGCTAAAAGTTCTGCTCCAGAGACGGACACAAAATTTTGAAGGGGAAAGGAATATGATCCATCTCGCACAGGTGATCACTTAAAACGGAGTTTAAAAATTGGTACCACACTTGTTAGCATTTCTCTTAAGTATATAATCTAATTGCATGCTAATTTGTGCTTGAGTGGACACGGCAACTGATCCGCGATGATGTCACCTAATGTACTCCTACTTGTGCAGGTTTTGACGGGATGCCTTCTTTGGTCGACCGGTTCATCGGCGTTTTGCAAGGACCAATTTGACCCTCTACCGTTGATGCGCTTAAGCACGGCAAGGGCCTCGCCCCGCCACGGTGGTCTAGTGGCTAAGGTACTCGGCTGCTGACCCGCAGGTCGCGGGATCAAATCCCGGCTGTGGCGGCTGCATTTCCGATGGAGGCGGAAATGTTGTAGGCCCGTGTACTCAGATTTGGGTGCACGTTAAAGAACCCCAGGTGATCAAAATTTCCGGAGCCCTCCACTACGGCGTCTCTCATAATCAAATAGTGGTTTTGGGACGTTAAACCCCACAAATCAATCAATCAATCAACGGCAAGGGCCTCAATGCTGCCGATATCTTCAATATGCCACTCTCACCGTATCTGCAGTACGAGCATCACCCCTGCTTTGCACATCCTCGTGGAACGCTGTCGTCACCAATATACGCTGCCAGCGCCACGCCATTAGCTATAAAAGGGACACCTTTTGCTTCGAGTGGCAGTGGACAAGGCAACCAAACCGTGACGATGTCACCTAATGTACCCCTACTTGTGCAGGTTGGTGACTGGAAATATGCTTTTCGTTCCGATGATCCTTCTTAGTTGTGTTGCCGTCTCCACGCACTATTTTAAACTGTATAAGTGACTGCTGTGCGCTAGCGGGTCTGCTTATTTCACTCTCGGGAGATGTAGAGGAAAACCCGGGACCTACTACAGATGCCATGCTTAAGGAATCACTAGAAAAGCAAAAAACCATCTTGTCTAAAACTTCGCAAATGCAAGAGCAACAGAGCTCATCTGAGGGTTCTATGATTCAAGTGAGGAACATAATATTAACCACTGAGAAAAAATAAGAGTGCATGGAAAATGTAGATGGCCGACTTCACAAGGTTGAGAATGCAATAGCAAGGAGCGATACTGAACTGAGTGCCCTATAAACACAGGTTGATGACCTAGAAAATCACTCGAGAAGAAACAACCTTGTCATCAGAGGCGTAAAAGAGGAAGGGCCTGAGAGTGATGATGACTTACTATACAAGGTAAATTATGATATATTTGGGCCCATTCTTAACCAGAAACTGTATGCTATACAAAGGATACATATGCTTGAAAAGAGACTGCCTGGCAAGAACCACTTTGTAAGTCTTACAATTTCAGACTACCGAGACAAAGTAAAGGTATTGAAGAATTGCTTCAAGCTAAAAGGCACCCACATTACTATTAGTGAAGATTATTCATAACGTGTTACCGAGATACGGATAATCTTGTGAGTTTCAAGTCTAGAAGAAAGAAAAAAAGAAGGTTGAAAGATAAACTGGTTTATGACAAAGTGCTTATCAAAAATGTTCTGTACAGCTGGAATGAAAATACTAAAGAAAAGGTCAGGTGCCAAGCATCTGCTAAAATCAGCCTCCGATGACCAGACAACCTCAAACCAGCTGACTTCAAGATCATAAACTGAATGCTCGAAGCGTGTTGAAGAAATGCCATTTAATTGAAAGTTTAACCTGGGAATATAACTCTGACATAATGGCAATCACCGAGGTATGGTTTCATAGGGATGTACTTGACGTGGAAATTACACCGCCAGTTTACGTACTAATAAGAAAAGATCAAAGTGGTAGAGGAGGTGGGGTAGCGCGTATGAATAAAGGAGGCATAGAGTATCAAATTTTACCAGATGCTGGTGATACTGAAGCCGTATGGCTAGAGATTCGAATAAATGATCGCACTATGTACATTGGAGTAATGTACAGACCCCCTGTTCTCCTGCCAAGACTCTGGTTGACTTAAGATGTATGGGTTTTAATATGCACCAGGACGATAAAATGTTTTGCTTGGTGAAACCTGTGCCAAATTGTGTCTAAATACACATGTATATTCAAGAATACATTTGCTATTCCCGACCTTGTTCTTGTATTTTCGATTCTAGAAGCAAATGTTAAAACTTGTGATGTCATTGATGAAATATCATATCATAAGATGGCTATGTTTTGCTTAGATATGGCGCCAACGAAGTTGCATGGGGAATACAAAATACAGTTCTAAATTTTGCGGCTGCTGATAAAATCTCTGTTTTAGAAAAGCTTGAAAACACTTTTGTCAGACCTGTTCTCCTGCAAAGTTGAAAGGCTAGTGCAGATACACTATGGGATTATTTCTCGCAAGTGGTTAATGAGTGCATTCAAATGTTTGTTCCTTGAATAATGCGTGAAGTACTTCATGCCTAAAGTCAACTGAAACGTGAAGGGAAAGCTCATTCAAAGCAATCTTACCCTGAAGGAAAGACAATTATTCACAACATGACCCAGGAACTGAGACATTTAGTTAAAAATTCATAAGCAAACTTTTATAACGTCAAGCTAAAAAGTATTGTACGAAGCAGCACAAAAGTTCTGGAAACACGTGAATCAAACCGTGCAAACCCTCCTTGATGCAGACAAAAAAAAACCTACGAGCTTGTGCCGAAAGCTTTAATGCCTTTTTTTGTCAGTATTCACTCACGATGATAGACGAGTGCCAACCTTTTATGTGTCGCCCCGCCACGGTGGTCTAGTGGCTAAGGTACTCGGCTGCTGACCCGCAGGTCGCGGCATCAAATCCTAGCTGTGGCGGCTGCATTCCCGATAGAGGCGGAAATGTTGTAGGCCCGTATACTCAGATTTGGGTGCACACTAAAGAACCTAAGGTGGTGAAAATTTCCGGAGCCCTCCACTACGGCGTCTCTCATAATCAAATGGTGGTTTTGTGACGTTAAACCACACAAATCGATCAATCATCAATTTATCCTTTCATGTGTCTCCTGACACAACTGTAATAAATAAATAACGATTTGCGAACAAGGTGTGTTGAACCTGCTTCTTAACATTGGCAAAAAGGAAAGGGCCGGACCCGACAGAATACAAAATGAATTCCTTTATAGGTACGCTGTTTGGGTTTTCAAGTACTTGACAAATATTTTCCAGCCTTCATTGACTAGTGGTTATTTTCCCGATGCTTGGGCAGTCGCTAAGGTCATACCGAATGACAAAGGTGGTAGTAAAAAGGACTGCGAAAATTTCCGTCCCATCTCAATCACAAGTACATCTTCCAAGCTTCTATAGCATATTGTTTCTAAGCATCTCTTTGCATATCTAGATATTCACATCGTAATATATCCGCACCAACATGGATTCCAAAAAGGCCTATCTACGATTACACAGCTCGTAGAACTTGTTCATAATCTCACCTCTGAAATGAACTCGCAAGGTCAGGTTCACATAATATTTTTGGATTTTGCGAAAGCCTTCCACAAGGTGTCGCATGCTAAAATGCTGTTAAACATAAACGCCATCTTTAAAAAGATTAAATTAACGCATTGGTTTTCATCCTATTTCTCCAATCGTAAAGACTACGTTGAGCTTAACACGAAAACATCTGCCCTTGTTAATGTAATTTCTGGAGTACCCCAAGTTAGAGTATTGCACCCACTATTATTCTTGATTTTCAATAAGGACTTACCCGATGAATGTACGGTTCCCATTAGGTTTTTCGCAGATGAATGTATACTGTAGAAAGCAGTCAAATCTCCTTCAGAATAATGAGAATTGAATCTTAATCTCCAAAAATTACAGAACTGGTGCAAAACTTGGCAGATGGATCTAAACGCCGCAAAATCAGTAGTCATGTGTGTAGCCAGAAAAAAAATGCATTCTAAAGAGGACGTACTTCATAAACGATCTTGAGCTTAGCAGTGTCGAACACCACAAATACTTGGGATTATTCATAAGCTCCGATCTACGGTGGAACTTGCGCATTGATTCCGTCTGTGCTAAGACGAACAAAGTATTGTGGAGGCTTTGAAGAAATCTGTGCCACGCCAGCCCTGAAGTCAAATCGGTAAACTTAGTAAACATTTGTGTGGCCAATTATGGAGTATGCAAAGGTGGTATGGGATCCGTATACAAAAAGTAATTGCAGCAAAGTGGACAGATTACAATGGTTGGCGTCGCTATTCATAGTTAATAAGTACCAGCATTGCCACTCCCCAACACAGCTTTCCAAGAACGCATACCTACAACAACAAGAACAAAGGACAGAGTACGAAAGGCTAAAATTACTGTTTTAAATAAATAAATAACAAGTAAAAATGGAAAAATCAAGGTATATAAGTATGAAAACTGAGGAAACATCAAGACATCGGCGTAGCATGTACATTCTCCCCCCCCCCCCCCCCCCCATGATCACACAACGATTGTTTTAAGTTCAGCTTCTTCCCGCCGGCGATCAGTGAGTGGAAAAGGCTGCCAAATTCTCTTGTCTCATGTAAAGGTGTATCTTGCTTCTCGAGAAACCTGAGGGACGTAGTATTTCACGATGCATATTATTTATTTATGTGCTTTAAAGCAATGTGCAATGGACAGTTTTTGTAAAGTGCCATTACTATTATATTTTGTAGTTTGTATAAGGTGGGCTTAATGCTTGTGTATGTATGTTTGATTTTTCCACCCCTGTTATAGCCCAAATGGGGCTGACAGTATAGTAAAATTAAGAAATGAATATGGTTTCGTAATTAGTCATATACGTAACGGGACTAACCTGAATATATGAGGTGTCAAGAAAACTTTGTATGACCTGAATTTGAGATGTGCGAAACCTATGGGCACTCATGCACCCTAATCTGATCACCGCGAATAGCGGCGCTTCAACTAACAAAGGTTTCTTGCTCCATGGTGAGCAATACAATGAAATAAACCTGACTCTCTACCCTGCCCGAGAGTTACTATGTGTGAAACCGAAGGGAACCTACACCAATGAAAAAGCTAAACCGGCAATACGCCGTTTTCTCAGTGCTACGATGCATGCACCCTTGCCCTAATGGAAAGTCGTGGAATTCTGCGATAGGATTAGCCCATGCCATTTCATCTATCTAGCTGCTGTTTGGGCGAGCGTGATGGTTCACATCACAACGCGCATATCGCCCTCACCCCTCCCTTCCCCGATAACGCAACAATAGGTCATATGGTGACAACAGGTCACGTACATAATTCCCCAATTAACCCGATCGTGTAGTGGCTCTGGCCACACTATCCCCACGACGCTATTTAGCTCATCTGGCTATCTATCTTTAAGCCGCCCCGTGCCCCATGGCTCCTACTAAATGCCACAAACACTAGGATACTTCCAAGTAAAGCCACTGAAAATTTCCACATAGTTTCTTCATGCCTCTTAAACTTGCCAGATTCGATCTTTCGGCGGCACATCACAAAGTATAATCACGCTTGAACTGAGGAAATCAGTTCTAGCCTTGACGAAGTCAAGCCCACTTGTCCAAACGTCGCCTCCAGCCCAACACCCCTGTTCAGAAATTTTTTACTGGGAAGCCTCCATTTTCTGCCTGTCGTTTCTTTAGACATCACTAATCAGATTGTGACAGCATATAGTATAATATCTCTCGACACATGCACACCTTCAACTTAAGGGGCAATCTGCCCTGTGATGTAAAATGACTAACAGAAAGATTTTTGTCTTCTTCATCATGATCTTCTTCAGGTTTAGATCATTTGTGCGCTGTTTCATCATGAAATAATCAGTACTCGCCCAGTGTAACAAAGAAACAAGATTAAAAAAAACAGTTAGCCAAAATGTTTTATTGAACTAAACCCCGTGAACCATGCTCTGCCAATACTTCTATTCAGACATCGACATGAAGGTATTGAAGACTGCTGTCGACATTCTGAAGACTTTTAGTTGGCTACTTACTTGAAATACCTAAACACATTTATCCATATTATGCATCCACAGATTAGCGCGAAGGTGCCGTGCAAAAGACATTCAAGTTAGTTTTGGTGGGTTTTAAGTAACTCGTGTTATACGGTTCAAATTATGAATTAGCTAAAAACTGTCAACAGTTTTCTGGTTGCAGTCTCAGTATCAGCATTCCGTAAAGAAAAAGATGAATAATGGGAGGTCAACAAGAGGTTGTGCCACCAGATTTGCGGCTCCCGCGTTGTTCGCTAGAAGTGTTTCTTAGATTTCAAGGAAGCAGCATACACACACCAATTTTCCCGTATTCTTGGTAAATGTTTCAATATCACCTAATATATACGAGTATTTTCGATTTCTGTTTCTGGCGCCGCGTTGGTCAGTGACGTAGAAGTATGGATGGCTGGGTCACGTGACATTAGAAGGCTGTGAGCTCATGTTTAGTATATTCTACCCTCTCACACATGTGCCACACAAGCACCAGCCAAATACACGCACCGACAAAGGCATGTCTAACAGAAGCACCACTGGTTATGTAGCAAACTTCTCTGTGGCAGTACGTACTTTTTGCTGGTGGCGGAAATCAGGATCCTCTCGTCACTAAAGATCTGCTATGGCATCACTGCAATCTTCGTTGCTCCTCCTAATGAGCTACGCCAGCGTAGGCACACTCGTAATGGATCATGACAGGGAGAAGTAGCATGTAGGTCAATTTGGAGAAGTAAATTTAAATATATTTGTGCGCTTGGTGTGTCTGACCCTTCGTGTGAATGTGTCCTTGCATACAGAGGAAACCTGAAACAGGCTTGATATATCCTATAAGTTTGATGGCACCACCTTTTTAACTGTGCAGACAAATTGCAATGCCACTTTCTATCCCTAAATATTTATCGATAGTAATCTATACAGACGAAAGCTACTTGATGAAAGACTTGATGGATGTCAAAGGTCAGAGGTGTAATTAAATGCATAACGATGTGATAAACAATGAAGACAAAGTCAAAACAATGAATACTATGAAATAATAAATAATAGGATTGCATGTGTACCGTGATAAAGAACAGTGTGTCTTAAATGATGCAGTATAAGACACAGAGACAGGCTCATCCGAATCATATGTCGTGTTACAAACAATCAAACGCATGATTTGAACTTATGTACACACGATGGCTGGCATCCGTTCTTGCTTCGAAGAGAAAGCTCCATTGATGGCATGCTTTCTGTCAGCTTGTCTTGTTTCCCACCCAAGTCATATTCCTGGAAAAAATATAAATGCGACAGAAGGTTAAGCAGGAAAAAAACAATGACGTCAATGATACTTTCAGATAAGGAACACTATTTAGAGCAGCATGATAAGATGTAGGTTAGCGTCAAAGTCTTAATTCTTCTATTGTATCACGTGTTCTTTTAATCAAATAAGTACTTTCTGACAGCATTTTCGATTGTGTGAGCTGAAAACAGTTATGATATGAGGTACGCTGTAGTGGAAGACTACGAAATCTTTGACAATGTGGTGTTCTATAGCATCCACTGACTTTGAACATTTTGCATGTTGCCTTCATTGGAATGCGGCCGCCGCAACTGCGATTGTACCAACGTCCTTTGGGTTTAGCTGGTGAGCACCCCTACAACAGCGCGCAGAATGAGCGCTTTAGGAGTACTGATGTTATCTAGCCCTGTTTGCATTCTCCGTAAAATTTTTTTTTATGTACAGGTCAGTCCACTGTTAAAACACGCGGGTGTGCTGCTATCGCTCAAAGCAGCGCCGTGCACAGCGAGCGGCGAATACAAGTGCATGCGCAGGAGGACGCAGAGGTGTTACATGCTGCACGTGGTCTGTCTTCGAAAGTTTTGCATAACTGCAAATGACTTCGAAAGTTTTGCATAAGTCAAGTACAGCTAAACCTGCCAAAAATTATGACCCATGTCCCTGAAGAGAACCTGGATAATATGCGAAGCCGCAGCAGTTCGCACGGCGTTGACCCGGTTGAAACGGGCGTCAACGCGGGTGCTGAAAGAACGGTTTCAAGCGGAACTCGGTGAAGCGTTTACTCGAGTAAACATTTGTTTGAAACGCAAGGCACGAGACGTGGGTTGTGTTTTGTGTAAGTTTTAACGCAGATAAACGAGCCGCAAGAGTAGTCAGATTTAGCTGCGCGTCCACAGGAGCCATATGGATGCCGCCTGCGAGCTTTTTTTAACGAAAGGCCGCGTCCGTACGGCTGCTGCGGACGTGCAACAAATCTGTCTTGTTTTTCCACTGGATGCGCGGTCGAGCATTGCGGGTGGTGGAGAGGGTGCGGCGAAAGCGAAGTGGTTTTGAGTGGGTGGAAGGGCCAGCAGCTGCAGCGGGTGAAGAAGGGAGTGGTAAACGTGAAGCTGTGACTTGACCTACTTACCCCACACCGCACCAACACCGCCGGCGAGAGGGTTTGTACGGATGTACGAGAAGCGTAACACAGGCTAGCCAAAAAGCTTTTCCGCATGTATTAAGAAGAGTCAAAATAAGAAATTCCTCCATATTATGAACTTTTATTTTTCCCGGTGTTACTCGATAGAATCATTCGCTCAATAGGCTCAATAGAATCATTCGAAGCCATCGCTAGATTTGACGTTCCTGACGGATCATCGGAAGTCAGCGCCCTCTCCTGTAGTTCAGTGAATGGCCCTTGCACTGCCGACATTTTCAACCGTGTCATCGACGAAGGCCTAAACCCACAACAGAGGTGTGAGCTTTTGAGCCTCCTTGACAAGTTTTGGCCACCTTTTGTCAGTCACAGTGCTACTTTAGGTCGAACGTCTACTGTATGCCACCAGATCGACACAGGTAACCACCTACCACTACGGCAGCGACCGTACCGTGTTTCGCAGACTGAACGCCGTGCCATCGATGAACAAGTAGGTGACATGCTAAAGCGCGGCGTCGTTCAACTGTCCTTGTTCTGTTCAAACAGCTCTTGGGCGTCACCGGCTCATTTAGTTAAATAAAAAAAGGATGGCACGATACGTTTTTGCGTAGATTATTGTCGCCTAAACAAAATACCACGAAAGGATGTTTATCCTTTGCCTCGGATTAATGACACCCTCTACTCTTTACAAGACGCAGAGTTCTTTTCTTCCCTTGATCTACGCTCTGGGTATTGGCAAGAGCCCATGAATCCGGATGATAGGCCAAAAACTGCCTTTGTTACACCAGACGGCTTATACGAAATTAACGTGATGCCATTCGGCCTATGCAATGCGCCGGCCACATTTGAGCGCATGATGGACGCTATCCTAAGAGGCCTCAAATGGAACACGTGTTTGTGCTACTTAGACGATGTAGTGGTATCCTTGCCCAATTTTCCCACGCATTTTCGTCGCTTGGAACAGGTTCTACGCTGCCTCTCTGCAGCAGGCCTCCAACTCAAATTGAAGAAGGGTCACTTTGGAGCACGCAAGCTGACCATTCTCGGACACGTCGTGTTGAAGGATGGCGTTCTCGCTGACCCCGCTAAGCTACGTGCTGTTCGCGAGTTCCCGAGGCCCGCGTCTCTCATGGAGCGGCGCAGCTTCATAGGGCTTTGCTCATACTTCCGCCACTTCGTACGGGATTTCACCTCGATCATGACACCTCTGACAGACCTACTTCAGGGAGACCGCAATCTATCTCCGTGGTCTCCAGCCTGCGACCGTGCCTTTGCGATGCTTTTTCGCATTCGCCTGTTTCTACTGATATTGCGAGTGTCTCCATCTTAGACAACTTCCTTCCACTATCAGGACCAATCGATATGGCTGTGGAGCAGCGCAAAGATTCGTGGATTGCGTCACTGATGCATTACATATATGAAACATTCGCCCACCCGCCATCTCGAGCACTACACCAGCAAGCCTCTCACTTCGTCATCCGTGATGGAATACTTTATCGCCGCAACTACCACCCTGACGGTCGCAATGGCTACTCGTCCTACCCAAGCATCTCCATGCAAGCATATGTGCTGCTTTCCATGCCGATCCGCAGTGTGCACACGCCGGTTTGTTTGAAACCTACGCCAGGCTACGCTTTCTGTTTTATCGGCACGGCATGTACACAATCGTTCAAAAGTACATTCGATCTTGCACAGAGTGCCAACGACGCAAACACAATCCTAGCCATCCTACTGCACCAATGCCGCCGTTACCGTGCCCAGTGCGACCATTCGACCGGGTTGGAATAGACCTTTATGGTCCTCTGCTATATACATCGGCTGGGAATCGCTGGATTATTGTAGCGATCAACCATTTGACGAGATATGCAGAAACAGCCACCCTACCAGCCGCGACGGCACGTGACATTGCGTCTTTCCTGCTGCAACATTTTGTTCTGCGTCATGGCACTCCACGTGAACTTTTGAGCGACCAAGGCCGCGTCTTTCTCGCGGATATAATTCAAGAACTTCTTGCCGAATGTCCTGTAAATCACTGCTGTACCACCGCATATCACCCACAAACAAACGGCTAGACCGAACGTTTCAACCGCACTCTTGGTGACATGCTTTCTATGTATGTGGCCTCCGACCACACCAACTGGGATCTTATCCCTACGTAACGTACGCTTACAACACGGCACCTCAAGTGACGAAAGGCTTTCTTCCTTCTTCTTACTCTATGGTCGAGAGCCATCATCTCCAATCGATACCATTCTCCCCTACCGACCCGACTTATCCGAAGGCACACCAGTTTCCGAAGCCGCTCGGTATGTGGAAGAATGTCGGCAATTAGCTCTCACCCTTAAAACACAAGAACAAGGGCTACTGAAATTTTGGCCCACTACCAGTTTACACACAACTCTCTTATTTGGCTGTGGGTGCCTTCCATTGCTGCTACTGGTACCTCTACAAAGTTCGTCAGCAGGTACCATGGACCTTATCGCGTCATAGAGCAAACTTCCGCTGTCAACTACCTCATCGAAGCCCTCACGGACACTGCGGATCTGCGTCACCAAAGCCGCGAAATCGTACACGTGGATCGTTTAAAACTGTATCATGAACCGCTTGTCCTCACGACAGCTTAGAAGACCTACTTGGGTCCGTCTTCAGTGAGGGGGAAGTATGTAATGAAGAAGTAGTGGGTCATGCAAAGCTCGGCAACCACATCGTCAGTGCTAAGCCCGAGACACTCGTCTCGGACGTTGTCGCTGCTTTCGCTGGCTAGGCCTACGATACTACCTGGTCTTAAATAACAGTTTTGGTTGTCCCAGTTCTTCGTTATAGAAGCAATGTAATGTAACTAAGAAGAAAGAAAAGTGGGTGAAAAGTCGACGTACTACGTGATGCCTTACAGATATAAAAACAGTGTGCTACACTCGCCGCCATGGTTACAGGTGGCGCTGACTGACACTCCCACGTTAAAATTCCCATATAAACAAAATAAAGTGTCTGGGGGGGAGGATAGTCGCCGTGATAGCTCAGTTGTAGAGCATCGAACGCGTTGTTCGAAGGTCGTAGGTTCGATTCCTGCTCACGGCAAGTTATTTTTTCACCCAGTTTTCTTTCTTCTTATCTACATTACAATGGTTCTGATAACTTCCCCTATACATTCCTTGGCATTATTGTCTGTTAGGTCTGATATATATATATATATATATATATATATATATATATATATATATATATATATATATATATATATATATATATATATATATAAAGACAGGCATGGTGGTTTAGTGGCCGTAGCGTTGCAAGTAGTCAAGTAGGTCCTACGTGAGCGGTGGTAACGTGGTTTATTTCGACGTTTCGGCCTAGAGTCTGGCCTTCATCAGGATTGAGGGTACAAACTCTACCCTCAATCCTGATGAAGGCCAGACTCTAGGCCGAAACGTCGAAATAAACCATGTTGTGACCACTCACGGAGGACCTATTAGACTTTATATATATATATATATATATATATATATATATATATATATATATATATATATATAGGAAAGAAGTGCCTATTTAAGGGCCCGTTTTTTAATGTTTTCACATTATAATAATGTGATCTAACAGGCAATAATGCCAAGGAAAGTATAGGGGAAGTTATTAGACCAAATTATATAGTAAATGTGAAGAAACAAAAGTGGGCGAAACGATAACATACCGTGCCCAAGATAAGTTATCTAGTAAATTATCAAGTTAGTTGCCCTTGAAGGATTCTGGTTATGAAATAAGGTTCAATTTATGTAACGTAACGCCGCATTATGCGTGGACTAGTTGTGTACAGAGATTCATGACTAGCATACGAAGCTAACTTTTTACGTCTTTTGCAAGATTGTTGATGTGCCTCTATGCAATATGCATTTCAATGTAGCCAACAATGTCTAGTACCGTTGTTGTTATTTTTTAACAAATGAGATTGCTCATAGAAAACTAAATCACGGACAAGAAGTTTTGCACATGCTCATTTGATTATTCCTGTGTTAGCTGTGTTCGGGGTGCAATAACTGCCTTTAGGGTAACTGCTCCCATTACCATATATTACGTATGTGAACTGGCACAATGTATCAATGGAGGGGGATTGAGAAAAATACACAGTGATGAAATGATACCAAATCCCAGTTAGTTATCAATTACCTGTCATTTGGGAGATGTTGTTGAGTAAAAACCTTGAAAAAGCCTGCATGCTACGAAACCCCGCAAGGGCACTTCTCGCTGAAAACGCCATACGTCTCGTGGCAGAGCATCAGCTCTACGTGATAGCACTCGGTAACATCCTCCTTGTGATAAACTGACTGACCACAGCATATCTTAGCTTCAGTGATCGATGAAGCACTGGTATGCCTAGTGTAACGGTTGCAGCCCACGAGAGTCTGCGGAAGCTACTGCCACTGACCAGCGTACTTACAATACAGGAACTGAAACACGCTTTGTCACCCCGCCGCGGTGGTCTAGTGGCTAAGGTACTCGGCTGCTGACCCGCAGGTCGCGGGATCAAATACCGGCTGCGGCGGCTGCATTTCCGATGAAGGCGGAAATGTTGTAGGCCCGTGTGCTCAGATTTGGGTGCACTTTAAAGAACCCCAGGTGGTCGACATTTCCGGAGCCTTCCACTACGGCGTCTTTCATAAGCATATGGTGGCTTTGGGACGTTAAACCTCAAATATCAAACACGTTTTGTCTCAACCTAGTTTTTATGGCGCAAAATATAGCTCACCCTTGACAGAGTTTGTAGCTGCAGCGGTTTACTAGGAAAAAATGTGCTTATCTGAAAAGACCTTGAACTGCACGTTTACGCCCTCGAGCACATTATGAAGTAATGTAATACTCAAAAGTGATAGCGATGCCGATATTTCTTGTAGTATGCCCAAGCATTTGCCTTGATAGGGATGAGTTTAAACTGTGTTGGACAATCCTCGTATGAACATGTTCGATGGTTTGCGAATGTAAAAAGCAGATAGATTAAGTTTTCTCAAATGATCATGGTCACGCGAGGTCTCTAAACCACCACGCGAACATTGCGCTTGTGCCACCCCCCCCCTCCCCGCTATTCATTCTGGCCACGTGATTGAAAAGTAATCTCGAAGGATGTGAGGCACTGCTCGTAGTTCTCTATTTGTCGGCAAAGCCGCTTTACCATCAGCGAACAATGTTCATGCTGCCATTTATGAGATTCGGAACACAAGTGAAGCGAAGGTGGCGCCGCTGCCCTGCTCTGTGCAAACTAGGTCATATCCGCATGTTCATGCTACTAAAGATCAAAAGAGAAAGTCTCCTGCATTTTAACGGCAGAATAGAATATCGTAGGCAAGTAAATTATTGCATGGTCGCTGACAAATGCACCCTCACTTAGAAGCAACAAAATTATTTCTGAGTATAAAAATAAAAGCAAGTACACGTGTAACAAAAGAAACGTGGTTTTTTATAGGAAATGAATAGACACTCCTATTCGTCGTGTTATCGGTTGAACGTCCTTTTAACAAAACCGTGTGGTACCAAAGAAAAAAATTCATATGCTGTCTTTGTGCGCTAGCTCTTTGATATGTCTGCTACGGTGGATCGGTTAAGACATTCTGATGCTAAATGTAGCAGACGTTAGATCAGTGTAAGGGCTGAAAACAACATCTGAGCAAAAGATGCACTGACCAGGGGCCCTTCATAATGAAGTTACTTTGTCCAAATCGGGATGGGGGGGCGGATCACCGTCGAGAGCAGTCGCACCTCACTTCGGCTCCGCCAATTTTCGGCCCTCGCGTCGGTCCTTTCGACCCTATCCGGATAATTTCTTCACGGGTGGCTGGAGCACATTGTCTGGATTTCTTCGACACCCACTTTATTGCGAAACTCGCCCGGGGTGGCCCGGGAGAGCTTTCGAAAGCCTTCGACCACGCCGTGCACCGACCTAGGCCTCTTAGGCCTAGCTCGAGTGCGGCCGCCTGCACATCAGCTGACAGACGGAGCGACCGCCCGGCCGCCCGCCGCTGCCTCGTCGCCCATCTCCTAGCTGTCCACCGCTATGGAGTATATTGTCGAAGGACAGGACGTGTCCCCCGAGGAACTCTCGGACGAATCCTGGCAGTCGCCAGGCCTCCGCGCCCAAGAGCAACGCCGCGCAGCCTTGCGCCTTGCCACCGCCGCAACTAAGCCCACCACCACGCCGGCTTCTCTGCCCTCGTCGAAGCGGGTAAATACATCGCCTCCGCAGCACCGCCGCCGCGCTCCGCTCCCTCGTCTCCCGGCGGACACGATTCACATCGTCGGCCGCCCAAAAAGCCCCGTAGAACTCACCAAGCTACAGCCTTGGCACTTGTACACCGCCTTGCTGCAAGCAGCGTTCCTGCAAGACCTCCCGCCCGCATCTCGCGACACGGTGCGGATCCACCCCGTCAACAACACTTTTACGCTCAGCGTCGCGGACTCGGCTCGTGCACAAGCATACCTCCGCATCACCTCCCTCACGGTTTCCGGCAACACTTTCACCGTCCACCTTTACGCCCCACCGCCAGACGATGCCCTCAGGGGCATACTGTACCACGCCTTCGACGACTTCACGGACCAAGCCATCCTTGAAGACCTTCAGGCAAGCAATCCTACCCTCTCTGTTGTGGGCGGCCGCCGCATGGGCAAGGCCCCTCACATCTTGGTCACCCTCATGGAGCCGAAACTACCGCGGTGGATCTTCTACCACGGTGTCCAGCTTCGCCTCCTTCCGTTCCGCAACAAGGTGGAAGCCTGCTACAATTGCCGCTCGACCGGCCACCGGACCGACGTGTGCCCCAAGCCGCGGCAGGAGCGGTGCCATCGGTGCGGCGCTGCTCACCCCACACCGCCCGAAGGATCGCCACCCACTTGCAACCCCCGCTGCATCGTCTGCAATGGGAATCACTCCACGTACAGTTCCAACTGTAAACACCGCTACGTGCAGCGCCCTCAACGCCAGAAGGCCCCGGCACCTGACACACACCCCCCGCCACAACAGCCTGTTCCGCCCGCAGCGGTAGTGCGCTCTTCCCAGCAAGCAGCAAGTGGTCCCTCACCAGCTCCACCGCCCAAGTCGGTTACTGCCTCTCCGCCCCCCGTACCAGCGGTGCCTAAACCCACATCACAGCCCATGAATTCGACATGGCCCCGCGGCGCCCCCGGCTTGCCCTCGGAGCCGCAGGTTGTTGCACTGCAGCAAGAAAACGCCTCCCTCCGACAGCAGGTCACTGCACAAAGCGCTCAAATTGCAGCTCAGAAGACCCAAATTGATTCCCTCCAAGCGAAACTGCAAGCTCTTGAAGAGAAGCTGGAATCAGCCATCACAGTGAAATCCTCTCTGCCCTCTACCATTTGCTCCTCCTCCGACATGGACGTTCAGACTCCCGAAGGATGCACTGGCAAGCGCCGTCGACCCAACACTCCCCTTGAATCTCTTCACTTTTCTGAAGAGGTCCAGGTATCCATCAAGACGGCCTTGGTGGATCTTGAAGAGCGGTTGGATAGCCGCTTCAACTCCGTCCACCAGCTTCTCACTGCACAGCACGAAGCTCTAAATTCCCTGCGCACAGACTTCGCCGCCTACCCCCCCGCCACGTCCTTCCAATCTCTACAGTCAACAGTTGATAGCCTACAAACTGCCATGCTTGGAAGCATCCGAGCAAAGCTACCCCTCCATGCCCGCACCACCACCTCCTCCGGCGCCGCCCGAACCTCGCAAACACCGGTCGAGGCAACATCTTCCGCTGTTAAAAATGGCTGACCGATCCATCGTCACCATTTGGCAGTGGAACTGCCGTGGTTTTCGTCCCAAGCGTAACCACCTCCTTCTCCACCTACAACAACTAGACCCCTCGGACGCGCCTGATATCATCGTACTACAGGAAACTCACGCCGACGTCTCCCTCTCGGGTTACGTCGCCTACAACCAAGTAACTCACCATCCTCTGCCCCATCCCGTGACGGCCGTCCTCACCCGGCGGACGCTCGCTGTCAATCGACACGATCTACCCTTCCCTGCAGTCCATCACGTCTTTCTCGAGACACTACCTCAGCAACGTGAACAGCCCTCTCTGTTTATTCTCAACGTGTACAACCCCCCTCGCTCCACTGAAGACGCGTCTCTCCTAGCCTTGCTCCGTGCCGCTGCAGCGAAAGCAGCCAAATCACCCCTTCTTATTCTCGGCGACTTCAACGTCAAGCATCCGGACTGGGGTTACTCGAAGGCAGATGGCCCCGGAAGGAGGCTGTGGCAGCTCGCTCACGATCTCAACCTTTCCCTGCTCACCGACCCCACGCAACCAACGCGCATCGGCAACAGTGTGTGCCGCGATACCACCCCGGACCTCAGCTTCTGCCGCAGCGTGCCCGACGCGCGCTGGTATAACACGCATCAGTCCCTCGGCAGTGACCACTATGTCCTCACCATTCAAGTTCTCACCTCCCCCAGCAAGCCGCGCCCACACACGGCCCGCTATACAGACTGGGACGCTTTCCGAGAACGCCGGTTGCACTCCGCCACTTCCAACATCGAGGACCTCTCGACGTGGACCGACCAGCTGCTAGAGGACCTCGACGCAGTCACCGCCTCGATCCCCACCACGAAGGACTATCCGGCAACTGACGCCCGTCTTGCCCACCTGTGGGCCGCCCGCACCGGCCTTTGCAACCGTTGGCAGAAGCAACGTCACAACCGTCGCTTACGCCGCCGCATTGCGCACCTCGATCGTACGATCGAGCAACACACCACCGCGCTCGCCCGCCAACAGTGGGAGCAGCTCTGCTCGGGTCTCTCTGGTCAGTTGGGCTGCAAACAGTCCTGGCATCTCCTCCGCCACCTCCTCGACCCTGCTTCTGCCAAGTTGGTCGCTCGGCAGCAGTTACAACGAGTGGTCCGGGCTTACCCCGGCGACACTCCGTCGCTGATGGCAGACCTGTCCGCCAAATACCTTCAGCTTCTGCCTCCTGGCACACCTCCTCCCCCTCTCGCGTCCTACTCTGGGGCCCCCAACCCAGTACTGGACGCCGATATCACGGAAGCGGAGGTCTACGCGGCATTACAGAAGCTCCGCACCACTTCCGCCCCCGGCCCAGATCGCATCCCCAACAAGCTCCTCCGAAACCTCGACGCCCCTTCGGCTGCTACCCTCACTTCGTTCCTCAACGAGTGCTGGCGCTCCGGCAACCTCCCCCAATCATGGAAACACGCTCGCGTGGCTTTCATCCCCAAGCCGGGCAAGAAACTCACAATCGAGAATCTCAGGCCCATTTCACTCACCTCGTGCGTCGGCAAGCTTCTAGAACATGTCGTTCTCGCTCGCTTGCAAACGTACACGGACGCACACCGTCTCCTTCCCCACACCATGCTTGGTTTCCGCCCCCACCTATCCACGCAAGATGTCCTCTTACAACTCCACCATGATCTCCTCGACCCACCCACATTTTCAGACACAAAGGCTCTCCTTAGCCTGGACCTTCACAAGGCGTTCGACCACGTCTCCCATTCGGCTATCCTTGCCGAACTCGCAGCCCTCAATCCCGGCACCCGCACCTACAACTACATTCGCGCGTTCCTCACCGCCCGCACGGCCGAAATCATCATAGGGGACCTCCCGTCTCCCACGTACGAGCTTGGCCCTCGTGGCACCCCTCAGGGCGCCGTCTTGTCGCCTTTTCTATTCAATCTTGTCCTCCGCTCGCTTCCTGGCAAGCTGGACCGTATCCCCGGTCTTAAACACACCCTGTACGCGGACGATATTGCTCTCTGGGTCACGTCGGGCTCTGACGGCCATATCGAGCAGACGTTGCAACGCGCAACCGACGTCGTCACGTCCCACGTGCACGCGGCCGGTCTTACTTGCTCAGCGGCCAAATCGGCCCTTCTTCTCATGCGGCCTCCCGACCGGCGTCGCTACAAAACTCCCCACCCCACCATCACGGTTCATGCCAACTCTACTCCTGTCCCCGTCGTTTCGCATCTCCGCGTGCTCGGGCTGATCCTACAGTCCAACCGCCATAATACACACACCATAGACAAGCTCTCGCTCTCGGTGCAGCAGACCGCACGTATGCTCGCCCGTGTCCGTGCGCGGCGTGAGGGCATGCGAGAACACGATCTACTTCGCCTTGTCGACGCTTTCGTCGTTTCCCGCCTCACGTACGGCCTTCCTTATACACGTCTCCTAAAATCGGAACGCGATAAAATTGACGTCCTCATCCGCCGGGCATACAAGACTGCCCTCGGCCTTCCCCCCAACACGTCCACCGATCGTCTTCTCCGTTTGGGTGTACACAACACGCTCGACGAGTTGATTGAGGCTCACCGCTCCGCTCAAGTGCAACGCCTTTACCGTTCGCCGACCGGTCGCCACATCCTTTCCTCCATCGGCCACGACACCTCCTCCCACCCTCCGGATCTGGTCTCATTACCCCATGCTATTCGAGCGGCGTTCTACATCAAGCCGCTACCTAAGAATATGCTGGCGGGCCACCACGACGCTCGCCGCCAAGCCCGTGCCACCATGCTTCACGCAAAGTACGCCGACCACCCGGCCGTCGCCTACGTAGATGCGGCCCGATACAATGCACGCAGGGACGCCTTCGTAGTCGTTTCCGTGTCGCCCTCCTCAGCTCCTTTGGGGCCGACCATCACGGCTGGCACCGTCAGAACGCCTTACGCCGTCGAGGCGGAGGAAGTGGCCATTGCTTTGGCCGCGACCTCGGCTGACGCAAGCGTCATAATCAGCGACTCGAAACAAGCCATCTCGAATTTCGCGCGAGGTCTCGTCTCGCCTACCACCCTACGGCTACTTCGGCCCCTACTGCAGCAAGATGAGCAGTGCCGCATAGAACTGATCTGGGTCCCCGCCCACTCGGGTCACCCCGGCAACGAGACAGCTCACCAACGCGCTCGAGGATTCGTCGACCGAGCGGTGGGCCACTCAGAGTCGGACGCCCTGGTGCCGGAGCCCCTGGTCACCTACCACGACATCACTCAGCACTATCGCCTCGAGCGATATTTCTATTCACATCCTCACAGCAGCCTTCCCAAGCGGTCCGAGATCGCCTGGCGTCGCCTACAGACCCGCACCTTCCCGTGCCCCCTCGTGTTTTCATACATGCACCCAGGTGCCCTCGATCCACGCTGCTGCCTGTGCGGCAACGTTGCCTCGTTGAACCACATCCTCTGGGGCTGCCCGGAGGATCCCCCGCCCGCCGACCTCCTTTGCTCACCCCCCACCGAGGGACAATGGGAGGCCCTTCTCTCCAGCAACGACATAGACATCCAGACACGGGTCCTGAAACGAGCGGAAGAAGTCATCGAGAAACACAGCCTGGCAGCCTTCGTGGCTTAGCCTCCCTTACCCCTCACCCCTTCGACTAATAAAGTTGTTACTCACTCACTTGTCCAAATCATGTCACTTTAGATAGCAAACATTAGGCAAAAATCTTTACGTATGCAACCAATATAGTGTGATCGCCATGAACCAGAAAAAGCGATCCTAGCACACGATGAAAACCTGAATAAAGCCCTCCACGGGGTTGCCTCATATTCACCTGTAAGCTGCATGCGAAGTAGTAAAAGGCACTTTGCCAGTCATTCCCGGGCTGAAGAAAACTTGATGGGCCAGTAGAGCGGCCTGAATAACAGATCCCGAGCGGCTTGTCGTGTTTCGCACAGCCAGGAAAATGTGGAGAACAAGAGCCACCCTTGAAAGCCAATCTCGGTGTCGCAAAGCACCCCAACCTTTCACGTCGTGGAGCTGCAGGCTCGAAGCCGTCGCCAGTCGTTAAGGCATGCCGGTGCACCATCGTGGCATCAGACCGAAACCGTTGCTTCGGGATGGGCGTCGGGAGCTTGCCGTCAGAAAACTTCCGCTGGGAGCGCCCTTGAAACATTGCTGGAGTTTCGATGCAACGAACTGCGTGACAAACGAGCCTCGTTGCGATAGCAAAATGGTGATGGGTGCGCGATGCACGAGATTTCTTGCTTGCTTGATCCTCGTGATATGCCCTATTATATGCCCCCTATGGGTGCTATGCCCTTTAGAACGGCGGTTAATATACCAAAAAAATTTAAAGTTTTGATAAAGGAAGCTGAAATAATCGGTTTTATAAGGAGAAAATAAGAACAGATTCATAATATGCTTTTGAATAAAAACAGTGAGAAGTAAAAAAATCAGAGGACCCTAAAGATTTGCCTTTAGGAGTTGAACGTGAAAGCGCCAAACTGTTCCTATTGCGTATTTCAAACACTTGGTGCATCCATAGCGTCTCCCAAAAATAACTAGAGGGGACTCTGGCACGGCAATCGTTCAGTGACCATGGGAATGGTGAGTGGTACACGTATTTGCCTAGTCTTTGTACTTCCGGGTGGCGAATCGCACTTGTGACCTCGTTTATTGCTGTGTTTCGGTTTTGTTTCGATGGAAAGAGTGAAGCCTTTTGAATTTCGTGACGCAATTTAAAATGGTAAACTGAGAAGATAAAGGTGTTCACGCACTACCGCTAAACATTTGGTGATTTTTGTTTCGTAAGAAAACAGCTTCAAGCCATACCAACACGCACGCAGCCAGAAGTACGAAGTTTAGACAAGTCGGCGTACTACCCATCATTTTCATGCTCACTGATGCGCCGTGCAATGCAGCTCCCTTAGACACTAGCGCCAGAGTTCCCTCTAGTGTATATTTAGGAAACTCTATGAGTGCATAAAACCTTTACGAATTTGCTATGCACCCATTATACGTGGCCTTAAAAGAAGAGGTGCAGTGGCATGTGGGCCATTTTAAGTGGGGTACCGGCTTTCAACAGTGGAGCCATTATCACAATCACATATTCTGATGCTTATTGGCAATGGGTGCTTGTACGACACACTATTACTGCAATGTTTCATGTTGAATTCTGGAGCATGTTTACAGGACGCGTGTGTCTAGGAAAGATGAAAGCTACTTTCACTGCATTTCCAAGCAGAGGAAGTTATTTTCACTGTTTTCACAAGCAGAGGCTTGGCCGTGTGGTAGAACATCCGCTTGCCTTGCAAACGACCAGTGTTAGATCCCCCCTCGGATCGAAACAGCCCTGGTTCTGTCCCCTTTCTGCTCCAGCGTTTTAATAAATTTATTTACGACTGAGTTTGAAATTCTATGCCTTTACTTACCCTTAAAAGCTCAAATACAGTTTCGCAAATGTTCGTGCAGCTAAGACCTATCAGTTACCCCTTAGGAAAGAACCACTAGAAGGCATAAATTTTAGGCCTTCAAGAGGCACTCGTCAAAATCAGCATCGTGAAAAACGCGCTGGGAGTCCAAGCGCTGGCTTAAGTGCCAACCACTGGCACGCGCATGCACGCGCCTACGCGTCAAAAGCGTCTAGTCGCGCCTGTGGAGGAAAAGGGCGCGCAACTACTGGCACGCGTCGACCGCGTTGACACCCACACGTCCAAGGCCGATGCACAATGTTGCTTGATCTTTTGGCTTAGAACTGTCCAAGTTCAGCACAGAACGGCACGTTCTCAACTGGAGCGGGAATGTATGTTTTAGAGGATATGAGAACACGTTAACGAGTTGATAGTGCTTCAACCACCCCAGTTTAGACTATTTTAGAAGTAATTGACATTTCAGTGCCCAAAGTAACTACAGGGGTATGCACCAGAAATCAACATCGGTGCGTGCGCCGCTCCCGCGAATGAACATTCGCGTCTAGCATACTGTACGTCTATCATAGGCGTGTGCAGGGTTCTCCTTAAGGAGGGGGGGGGGGGCAAAAGTTTGTTCCAGTGCACCTCCTTGGGTCTGACTTAGCACCCCTCCCTATTATGTTAATATATCGAGTTCACATTGAGCTCTCCCCCCCCCTCCTCCTCTCTACGGTGAATGAGGCGTGGCTGCCCTCCTGATCAGGTTTACAAACCAGCGCGTTTCCATACCTGCACTACCAAAGTTACTAACAATACCTTGCATATGCTGGTACCTTCAGTATATTTAAACAACATATTTTATATCAGTCAATTTAATAATCACACCTGCAACTTCATGATCTGACAGACTTAAGTCAGCCATAAGACTACAATCGAGGCCAGAGTAGCAGGCTTTCGGCTGATGTGTGTGTTCGAAATATCCTCTAATGCAACAAAGCACACCTGGTTCTTATTGATACAACTGATACTGGCCATAAGATAGGAACCAAATACTGCGTAGAATGCCTTCGGACATTTTTCATAGTCGAAATCTCTAATGCAACTAAATGTGCCTGACACTTCATGATGTGACAGATATCGGTCATAATATTGCAACTGACCCCAGTATGAAAGACTTCTGGTCGTTGTCTTTAGTCAAAGTATTCTCTAAAATGACAGACGACACCCAACTGTTCATGAAGTCACAGATATCGGTCATAATATTAGAATTGAAACATTAATGGAAGACTGCTGGATGTTGTCTTTAGTCAAAGTATTCTCTAAAACGACAAATGACGCCCCACTCTTCATGAAGTCACAGATATCGGTCGTAATACTGGAACTGAACCCTTCATGGAAGGCAGCCAAAATGTTCTCCAATGCAATAAAACACACCCGACACATCATGATGCAACAGATATTAGTGACCAGATTGGAACCGAGCACAGCGTGGAACACTTTCGAATGGTATATTTATTTATTTCCAAATGCGGCTGCTCACTGTGAGGCTACTGCAAAAGTGGTGTACATATATACAAAATGAAAGAATTTAAACAGTAATATAACATTAAGTGTGCCAAGGTAAACAAATATCACTACCCTTGAGTGCACCCCTGTAATAAATGAGAGAAATAGGACATTATTATAATACAAGTTCCGCCAAAAAGTCAGACACACTGGTATTAGGAATCAAACCAAGTAGATCAATCCAGTGTTTGATAACCTTATTTAAACGTGTTAGTGTTAAACGTGTTAAAAGTGTTACAAATGACTTCTAAGCTAGGTGGTGATTGCGGATCAGTGCTGTGTTGAAGACTTCAGCAATTTTCTGGTAGTTTAAATATACTTTAACATCTATAAAATGCATCTGACACTTCTTGATGAGACAGAAATTGGTTTTGAGATTACAGCCAAGCACAGTGGCTTACACATGTCATCAATTGTCAAAATACACTATAATGCAATAAAGCATGCCAAAAACTTTTGATGGGACAGATACCGATCAAAGGATCGCACCAGAGCTCCGTACAGAAGTTTCGGCAAGTTTTCCAGCAGAACTAAACTGAATATGCTTAAGTGCATGCATATATATAATCCAAGTAAATGCATATACTAAAAACTGAACAGAAATGAAGGACTCCTTGGAAACACATACAAATATTCAATGTTCGGAACCATCGAATATCTTCAGCTCATTAAAGTCTGGAGGAACAGATAAATACATGCACAGCTCTGAAAGGTCTCATAAGTCACATGAGGTACTTTTTGCATTTCTTCTATGCAAATTGCAGTACCATACTAGTGCACCTTCATTCATTCTGTGCATACATGTGGTGATCTTCTCTTCCAATAATTGTGTCATCGTGCAGCTGACTTGAAATCAGGTGCTTTTCGCAAGGTTTTCTGTTATCTGTCCAGCTGTAAAGAGAACGCACGTTATGTTATAGTAAACTGCAAAACGACGGAGAAGCGCCATTGTATGCCTGTAGCTATCAGTATCAGAATGAACTATAAATTAAGAATGTGTGTGTTAGAATGCCTCCAAACAACGTATGTGCTACTGAGCGTGGCAGAGAAGCAGAAGAAGCGAGAAGTGAAATAGCAGGCAATACCAGCAGCACTTAATCATGCAACATTCTTTTTCGATCACCACAGCAACGCACGCTTGAGTTGCTGTGTTGTACTTGAATGGAAATGAGACCGCTGACAGCTCAATGTGTCAGCGTCGCTGGTACGCGACACGAAGTCACATCTCACTGCTACCAACCAGCGCACGCTTGTTATTAGCTTGGCAACACACGAAAACGATTAGCACCGACGCCAACGAATGTTTCCGCGTCATACAATTCGCGAATACACTTATATAAGTACGTACGTTTTCACATCACGGAAATGTGTTCACATCACGGAAAGGCGAGGGCTCACGCTCAAACCTTCGAACCTCCGAAGTCTGTTTACACTCGTTTTTAGCACAGAAAGTCACAGATCAAAGCACAAGAACACCGACATGCTCCTTTCGCTCGGCCGACGATCGCACTCGGGACCGGCGCTAGCATAGCCGGCCGGCATTCGCTGGATTTGTCGGCGTTGCTCGAACTCGGCATGAAACCGCGTCCCGCTGGTAGCACTCGCAGTCGTTCGTCGTTTCGTTGTCGTTCTAGATTACGAAGCGGTCATTCAGGAACGTTTGGAGTAGTTTTCATGCTTGCTTTCAGCACTCGGCTGTGCCTTCGAAGCGGCGGCCATTAGGCACAGCATTCGGAGTCATCGCGGCCTCTGGTTGGTTGGCGCCGCTGTACGCGTGGTGACGTAGCGTACGCGAGGCGAAATATCAAGCCCGGCTTGATCCCTCGCGCCTACTCGCGTATACCCCTCCGACGTCGACGCCGAGAGGCGCATTTGACGCTTTTGACGGGTAGACGCGAGCGTACGCGTGCCAGTGGTTGGCACTTTACACGCGCGACAGCCATAAAGGTGTTCAACTCTGCCAGATGAGTACCTATGACGCAGTGGTCACGATGGGGACCTTCAGCACTAGCGGCTTCAAGTATGAGCAACTGACAATTTCTATTTTTGTTTTTTCTTTACTTCTGACACCTCACTGGTTTAAAGTGAACTGGGGGAATCATGAGTGGGGAATCCCCTGGGCACAACGTCGAATTCCTCCCACTTTCCCTTATCACTCCCTATCTGAAAGCCGACGTGCCAGTTCTGGCGTAAATTTTCACTGTCTTTTACTACTTATGTTTGATTGCAACTTTCTGACATGCGTGTTGAAAATAAATTGGGTTCTAATGCATTTATGCAAGCCATTGTAATTTAGCCAAAAATTTTCGCTTCGCTTGCGAAGCCTTCCTGCACACCCCGGTTTTCCGTCCGGTCTCCCACTGTTTCGTGTTTCGGCGTCGTGTAACTTCACCCTCCGCTTAGAAAGGTTGGCAGCCCCTGCAGTCTAGACTATTTTTTGAGCAGAGAGTCCTATTTCTAAGGCTCTACAAACATTGTAGCATTCGCATTACAGTTGATCGATTCAGTGCTAGTAAACAGTGGTAGGCATCATCGACATACTGACGTGCTTGAAGCGAGGGCGCGGTGCTGCAGCTGCGAAGCTGCCGCAGAGGACAGCGCGTCGTGGTGCATCCTGAGCTCGAGGCTCTCAAACTATAATGGTTAAAACGTTACTTTATTCACCAAATGTACAAATTCGTGACGTGCTCCTATGAAAACGAATCATAACTTTCCGAAAACTACGTCCGATTTCCAAATCAAGAGAAAATACCTTGTATAGAAACGTGTGCATCACAGGGTGAAAAAAATGACGTAGGAACATTTCGCTCTGACAACGAGTTGTCTTTACGCATGACAGTGAACCTAATTGGCAGCTGTTTTTTACGGAATTCATAGCAACACCAAGCTTATACGAAGTTTAAGTGCACTAGATTTTATTAGAACCGACCGACCCCTTATTGTGTTTATTTTGCTATCCGTATCGGGTAAGTCGTTGATATTGAAGCAATTCAAGTTGAAAGTCCCTCCTGAGCAACAATCGGTTAATTTGATCTCGTTAGCTGGCCACACGACTCAGATTTCAATTGAAGCTTTCTGTAAAAACTTTGGTTCTCGCGCAGATGATTCGTTATGTTCCATCAACAGCACACATAACGACGGTGAGAGGTCGCTCGCTGTCATCTGGAAATGGTGTCTCAGACGCAGCAGTGACATTTGATCCAGACTACACAAACTTTAGCGGACTCGCAAAAGGACTACAACACTGCAGTACAGGAGGGTGGGTGCGTTTTCTTTCCTTTTTTATCGAATAGTTTTTACTTCTCCCTCCATTTTTAGCCCCGCTTACCTTTTCTTCAATGCAGGGTAGCAAATTGATAACATTCTTCAGGTTGACCTCCTTTCCCCCCACTTAATCTTTGTTTCTCCCTGCCTTATCGAGGCTACAAGAAGCTCCTATTTTAACGGAGTAGTGATTCCTGTCATTAAAAGACGACATCGTGAATTTTGCGTCACCGCGTTCCCTCCCTGCATTTTTATCGCACAGATTAGGTTTAGCAGCTCCCTATGTCTATGTCCGCTATTTTTGTGATCAGGGTAAAACTATTCATCCCTTCATTTATCCGGTTTCCGGTTACAAATTTCGAAAAAAAAAAAGAAACTATTCTAGTGGCACGTGTTCGGAAGCTGACCCTGGAGCAGAAAATTGATGTTAGATGAATTTGCCGTGCCGTCATTTCATACATACACATATATGTGGTCATGACATGAATAACTGAATATCGCGGGCTACGATATGCGGGAAAGCGACAGAGGTGATTAATCCTTTCACCGTGAATTTTTTTCAACAAGCGGAAAATTTTGTTCCTTGTTGATTTGGATTTTTAGGACCCTCAAGAGCCCGAAAATATATTTTTTTCTGTGCCCCTCCCCCTCCTTTTTCTCCCCCCCCCCAAAAAAAACGCCAGGCCTGTGCGGGAGGCGCAGCACAGTCACAGCGAAAACTAGAAGAGCGGCCTTTCAGAGCCTTCTCAAAACAATCATTTAACTGCAAGCATCCTTGCTTGATACCCACTAGGGCATTAATAATGAACTTTTGCGAAGTAGGCTGGCATTCGTTATCTTATAATTCGTCATTCTTGTGAGAAGCGTGGTATCCGCTAAACACTTGCAAGGAATTGCAGCCAATTGTTCATGCAGTGGCTGACGATGATGAGGAATCATGACTGAAGTGGGTATGCGCCACAGTTAATAGGGAAACAAAAACAGCTTTTGTAATGGATTGGAGTACAGTGTCTAGAAATATACTGCCTAGTGTGCTGAGTGCGGGATAGGAGATGGCCTCGCAGCTGATGACTGCCGGCAGCGCCCGCATGGTGCGCTGCTCTGCGAGTGGGTGCATTTGCGTTCAATCCTTGCGATCCGCAAGCGCTGGGAAGCCTGCAGGAGGCTGAGCCGCGCGATGACAACTATTATTTTCCTTCATTTTCGGAGTGTTTTTTTACATAATGCTTTATTGCATAAGAACTACTCGATTTCTTTCACAGTACTGGCGCTTTGTAATACCAAATGAAGATCATTTTGTGGCATACATTTCGCCATCCGCTACAGCCCGCAAAAAAAAAAAAAGACGCAGATCCCACGTAACGTGGGAATGAATGCTATGCAAGGTGACTATGTTCAATTTTTTCATTAAGTGAAACATTATGAAGTGGCAATAAATATATGCAAGAAATTGGATAGTCAACACTGGAACCAGCGTTGGCGTTTCACGAACATTTGGCTCTTCTTGCAAAGTATTTCGAAGACCCTAATTTAAGGGGGTGATTGTGAGGGCACCCAGACGTAGGCGATTTGATAGATAGATAGATAGATAGATAGATAGATAGATAGATAGGCAGGCAGGAAGACAGACAGACAGACAGACAGACAGACAGACAGACGGCTGGATGGACGGATAGACAGACGGATGCATTGACGGACGGATAGACGGACAGAGAAAGAGGCAGAAAGACGGACGGACAGACAGACGGACGGACAGATAGCCGGACAGACACAGATTGACAGACGGATGGACGGACGGACAGATGGAAGGACGGACAGACACAGATTGACAGATGGACGGACGGACGGACAGACGGACAGACGGAAGGACGGACAGACGAATGGACAGACAGACGGACGGACAGACAGACGGACAGACGGACAGATGGACGGACAGATAGACAGACGGACGGATGGACGGACAGATAGACAGACGGACATACGGACGGATGGATGTACATACAGACAGATGGACGGACAGACAGACAGACAGACGGACGGACAGACAGACGGATGGATGGATAGACGGACAGACAGACAGACAGACGGACGGACGGACGGACGGACGAACGGATAGACGGACAGACAGACGGACGGATGGACAGAGAGACAGGCGGATGGACAGACAGACATATGGACAGACAGACGGGCGGACAGATGGACAGACGAACGGACGGACAGACGGATGGAGGGATGGACAGACGAACGAATGGATGGACAGACGGACGGACAGACAGATAGATAGATAGATAGATAGATAGATGCTCAAAGTAGTTGCACTACGTAAAAAAATTGATTAAAAAAAACCATTGACAGTATAACCACCAGACGGTTTTTTTTAAATGTGCTTTGTTCTTGAGAGCAAGAATTATAACAGAAGACCCTAAAACCTTTACCTCTTAGCTTGCATTCCATTAGGATTTGAGTGAAAACAAAGCATGATAACATGCCAATGAATAATCTGACACTCGCCGCATATGATACTCAAAACGTTGCTGGAAAGGGAGTCCGACGTTGACATGGGAAAAAAACTGTGTGAATGAAATTCGAAAGTGTATTTTTAATTTTTTAGATAAATATTAAAATTTGCAATTTTGCCCAAACGGCGATTTCATTTCCGACACTGTTCACCCTAATCGGAAAAGATAGTTCGATGGAGTCTCTCTCAGAATCCTTTTCTCCCACGACAGCCTTCGGATTCAGCCTTCTGTCTGCCCTCTTGATCCCACTTTTTCATTCAGGAAACCGTGCTGGATCCGTTAGTGCGGGGAACAAGACACCTTTTCCTTGTTCGACTGATACCTTCTTTGACACAGCGGCACAATACACATCCTTCCTTTGCATTGCCACTTAGCTTTTAACATCTCAGGGTGTTGCAGTGTACATATGGTGCCGTCGAACTTCACAGTAAATCAGGTGGCAGCTGTCACACGCTGATTTTAAATGTGGCGAGGCTCCGGCAGGAACAGGGCGAGAGGAATTTCGCTCGTTCGTACACCCTCTCGACATGCAGCGCCGCTTGTGCTATCAGAGTGCAGTCATCACATGTGCGGCCACGCTCTCTCGTACGGAATGCGCGCGCTCAGCACACTAGACAGTATATTTCTAGACACACTGTAGTTTGAGCATTGAATGGCCCACTCGTTACGCTATTTGCTTTGTGCGACGACTGGTTGGTCTCTCGCTCTTTTAAAACGCTTATAAGTCGTATTAACGTCATTGCTTTTCCGACATAAAGCCTGCCTTAGGCAAGTTTGCAAACAAGTCACAAGTGCCAGCGTAGCTCTGTGCTAGAATACTGTGCTTGCACGCATCGGGCATGGGTTTAGAGCCCCACTCTGTCTTTGGTGTAGTTACAGTTATGGACACCGGTGGTGGTGGTGGCAGTGGCAGTGGCGGACAACTGCGCGTGACCCGAGTTGTGATCTCATAACAGCTTTCGCTGTAAAATGGCTCTCTGTCCTGTATATATGACACCAGGGCTTTGTGGTTATAAAGTGAAACATGGTGATTTTAGATGCATCTATTTATTTCTACTCTGTGAGGGAAATTTCTACGTGTGAAACTAAGATACAGGAACTACGTAATAGTTACAGTGCCTAAACTGTCAAAAAGCAAGTATTTGCGCTCGTGATACATGGCATCTTCATTACTTTGGAATGGCCACTGTTTAATTATTTGAAACTTTGTAAAATCCAACATCGTAAAAGATGGCCGATTCCTGGTTTGCAGCGCGAGAAATTATTGCGCTCAAACGCAAGACTTAGGAGGTTGCGGCACCGTTCTAGGGGACCCTATTTATGGAATAATGAAGCTTAGTGTTGTCCTAGCAAACTTGAGCTCAGACACTTTGCGTGGTATTCGAGTTCTCCACCATGGAACCACGCCAGGTCTTGAAACTGCTACCGAAAAAGATTCTGTATATATGCAGGCATGTGGGTGCAACGGCAATTGTGGTTGCAGTGCGGGCTATTCATTTTATTGCAAATTAATGAACATTACACAAGCACCCGCACAATATAAGAAATATATTGAATTAGTGTTGACACCCCGCTTTAATTGCCGCCTAATAGACATATAATATGCACTCCTATAGCTCAGAAAACTATACTCGAACGTTGCTTGATGCCAAAAACAAATAAGTGCGCTAATGGATGCTATGTACGATGTTACGGCAACGTAGCACGCACTTCGTTTCGATAAAACTGAAGTCTGTCCTGTCCCGTGGGGCTGACTTTACATTAGAACACAATTATCACGATGAAACACCAGTGTAGTCGACTTGCAAAAAAACCCCGCGATGTGCACACAATCACTCATTTTACAAAGACACGTTGATTCACCTCGTAACGCTGGGTCGAAGCCAAAAAATACAGCATTAAAAGACACTACTCCTTGACTGCTTCTCATAAATTAGATTGCCACAATACGTGGGATATGTCGATATTTTAAATTTTTACTCTGTATGCATGTAGACTTGTTTCATGACTGCGTGCAGGTTATATGAACAAGGCATGTCAAGATCACCATAATGAAAAGAATGAGGTACAAGAATGAAATGGAATCAGGGTAATGCACAAATATAGCATATATATATATATAAATATATTTGGTAAATTAAAAAAATAGAAAAAAATACATCGCGAATAGGACGACCCTCTGCATACGTTGCACTCCTGCGTCCCTCGGAGAAAAGGAACACTGAAAAGTGTGAATGTAATTCTAGCGTCGTCAAAGCAGCTGCGTTGAAGCTTGCGACAAAGGCTGAACTGTCGAAGGTCGGCGAAACATCCGTGCCAGGTTTTGTAGACCCTGCTTCATGGAAGCATACAGTGCCCACCGGAACAGCAAACGCAATCTCCTAATCCTCGAGACGCACGACGTCTTCTAGCATAAGTACTCATTCGAAGTGATAGAGTGGGTAAGAAACAGTCGGCCTGTTCGGGGGACAAGATGCGTTGACGGCGACTGGTTCAGGCCTGTAGATGCTACGAGTGGCTCATGCACAGAACACCACTGACGGCACGTTCGCTACCGCAGCACAGCAATACTTCGATGATCAGGCGGTAGGCTGACGCTTCAAGGCCTCGGTCGGGTACGCGTCGACTGGAACGACACTCTGCATCAGCTGCGAAATCATGCACCATCGTCTTGTACAGGGGGCGAGAAGCCTGAAGTAGTGGCTTGATTCCACCAAGTGGTGCTTGATAAGGACAGGTGCTACGTCTTGGGTGTTGCCTTTTACTGAAATGAATAGTAGATTGCGCAAGAAGTGGCAGCTTTCGTATCACCCTTGGCAAAAAAGCAGTATTTACGTTAAGCGTGATAATTCGTTGGGAACGCTACCATACATGTAATGGTGACTGCGACTGTCTTCTAAGCAAGCTATATGCCCAAACTTACGTAGAAACACTACAGATGCACAGGTCCTCGGCTCTGAGCGCGACAGAAATGGCAAGTAAAATATAAGCATCAAAACAGTGATTTAACGTATTCTTTGAGTAGATATACGGCTCAGCGCTTTTTAGGGAGGGGGTGGCGACGTTACTTACAACTTCTAGGAGCTCGCTGAGACAAAACGCGAAAGTTCAATCCTGTCGAAAGTTACAGATACTGCGTTCTATGCTGGTGCTGTCACATCTCTTCGCTGCATGCGAGGGGATTTCGACGCGTTTGTCTGCTCAATTTTAAAGGGGCCGTCGCCACACTTTTTGAGCATGGTCAGCAAACACTGCCGGTCTGTAGTAGAGGCTGCCGAGAGCACACGAGGCAAATGTTATAGCGCAGCACGCGGTCTGGACTTCACACCGAATTATGAAATTCAGCTAAAATTGCTTTTTTTATTTGACAATTCATAGAAAACGCTCGGGTATCACACGTAGATTACCCACCTATCCGCAATTGGCTGATTTGGACATGGCGCACTCGGTTGTTACAAAGATCACCGCGAGAGGCCATTGTTTGTCAACGTGTGTTTCAGGCCAAGACGGGAGTATTGCGAACCAAGACATATCAGGCCAAATACGAAGAGGTAGACACGGTATGCAGTGCGTGTGGAAAGGAAGAGGAAAGTGCCGAACACTTGATGATGTTCTGTAAAGAGCTTCACCCTTCAGGATGATGGCGCCGAGTTTTTCAAGCACTGGGGGTTTAGGGACAGGGAGGGTAAAATAGACTTTACGCGGGTAGAATTAACTAGGTGGAGGTTATCTGATTGGTGGATAAAGTCAAGGCACGAGTGAAAATTAAACCCTCCACTGCAAAGAACGAATCCTCAACCTCACTACCTAAAGGAAAAAAATAAATCTAGTTTTTAGTTCATTACGTATTACAGCTTGGTGGCGCTAGCCACCGCCCGATCTAAAGGGTACTGCTATATCCATCCATCCATCCGTGCGCGCGCGATCGATCTGAAAAATCCACGTATGCGAAAAAAAGTGCTCAGGGTTACGATTCGCACATGACGTCTTTCTGTGGCCCTGCCATCCATCCCTGCTTAGCTTCCTGCGCTTCCGTCGGGACGAGAGAAGAGAGAATGCGATTGCAGCATTTGACGAATGTTTGTATTGATTGATTTGTGGGGTTTAACGTCCCAAAACCACCATAAGATTATGAGAGACGCCGTAGTGGAGGGCTCCCGAAATTTTGACCACCTGGGGTTCTTTAACGTGCACCCAAATCTGAGCACACGGGCCTACAACATTTCCGCCTCCATCGGAAAAGCAGCCGCCGCAGCCAGAATTTGAACCCGCGATCTGCGGGTCAGCAGCCGAGTACCTTAACCACTAGACCACCGCGGCGGGGTGACAAATCTTTGTAACTGCGCTCCTACTGGACAGACTCTTAAAACCTTTGCGGCGCTGAATTTGTGAGGCGAAACGCTTTTCCAGAGAATAATTTCCATGGTTACTGAAAAAAGTGTTTCAGTGCCCCTGTAAAGGGAGCATAACGTGTTGAGTCAAAACACCTTTCCTTACTCTGACTATTCCAGCCGGTATAACATATAGATGTACTTTGTGGTCCGTAATATTTAGTTGCAGTAATGAAACTGTACGAGGAACAATCAATGTCAGCGTTGCGCGATATGAGATATGTAGTACTTAGTCTGACTACGTCACCCTAAAGCTCTCAACCCGCTTCTATGGGCGTAAACTTGTGATCATAACAACTCGTCATACATCAAAAAACTAAATGATACGTGACTTCTTATGTTTTAATCAAGAAAGGCAACACGCCACTTTTGAAAGACCACTTTCAAACTAATGTGCGAGGCTTGTTGGGCATCTGCTTGTTTAAATATGCTATAAACTGCCGTAAAAAGAAACAAAGTGACTCATCAGGAGTGCTACACGTGGATTAGCGGCGGCTCTGCATTTTGGACGCGACTGAAACATCCTTAGGTAAACATTGTTGCTAACGGAAGACCTTATAATGTAATATTAGAGTCTGCTTCGGCGAACGTTTCCACTGTGATCAACACGATCTATTGGAGAACATGCACAAATACTCACCTGTGAGCTGCGACGCAGTAAGAGGCAGTCTGCGCGTGTCATTGCTGTGCTGAAAAAATATCGGTGTGCCAGTATAGCGGCCTAAATTACAAATACCGAGAGGCCTGCCATGTTTGGTAGAGCCAGGAAATTGTGGAGACCGAGAGTGGTCGCCTCTGAAAGACGTTGCCGGTCTCGCACAGCATTGACCCATCCACGTCGCGGAGCTGCTGGCAAAAAGCCGTCGCCAGTCCTTTTGGGATGCCGATGCAATATCGTGGCATCCGACCGAGGCCGGTTGCTTCAGGATTGGCATCGGGAGCTCGCCGCCAGAGAACTTCCACTGTGCGCGTACTTGAAAAGTTGCTAGACTTTCTATAGAAAACTGACTGCGTGACGAACGAGCGTCGCTGAAACAGCAAAATAGCGATGGGCGAGCGATGGGCGCGAGATGCACGAGATTGCTTGTTTGTTTGTAGCCTGGAATCCATGACACATACCCACTCTTGGGGACTGGCCAAAAACATTTATTATCCTATGGACAATAACTGCACTATTTTTAGAAGGAACAAGAAAAAAAGATGGAGAAGGCTGACATTATTTTACATACAAAATTTCAATCAGTGAGGAAAAACCACAAGAAAATATTCACTAACAAAATAACTATATTTTGATTTTCGGAGCCGACTGCACAGCTGAGCTTGCCAAAGCCGAGTAGTTTAGAATGTATGTTTAATATTGTCACGGGGTCGTGACGTGGCCGAAGACAGGAGACTTCGGGTTGGGATTTAACTGTTTATTTGGGCGAACCTGTGCCCGGTTAACGGAAAGTCCAATTACAGCAGCAGTCTCGCACAGATAGCAGTCTCGGACTGATAGCGGCGAACGGAGCGTCGGCCTTCAATCAACAACAACTCACAAGCGGCGAAGCGCGTCGGCATTTTATACTTTTGCTGTCGAATGTTCTAGCGTTATCGCTGGCGGTGGCGTAGGTTCCAGAACAATCTGTACCGTTCGCACAGTGGGCGTGATCTTATCGAAATGATCTACTACAGTCTGGAACCTTCTCGAAAACTGCAGGCTCGGTTTGCGCTGAGAATCGTGTGGTGTTTTGGGACGATAACAAAAACTTCGGAAATGGAACGTGGCATTGCCCCCCTCCAAAAAAAGGCATTGTCCCGATGCTTTAACTAAAGATAAAAGTACGATAATAATGCAAGAAAGTACAATGAATAAATTACGATACAACAATAATACAAAAAAAACACGGGTTCAGTTTGTTAACGCGCATGAAACGGCTTGAGGCGCGCGACATGGACGACTTCAGGTCGCGATCGGCGTCGTTGAGAGTTCGTGATGCCGTCGGGGACAACCTCGTAATCAAGTGGGCCAAGACGTCGAACCACCCTGTACGGTCCGAAGTACCGTCGCAGAAGCTATTTACTTAGTCCACGTCGGCGTATCAGCGTCCACGCCCAAACACGTTCACCGGGCTGGTATTCCACGAAGCGTCGTCGAAGGTTGTAACGGTGGCTGTCGGTCGTCTGTTGATTCTTGATACGGAGACGCGCAAGTTGTCGGGTTTCTTCGGCGTGTTGAAGGTACTCGCTCACATAGAGGTTTTCTTCGTCGGTGACGTTCGGTAACATGGCATCAAGCGTCGTTGCCGGGCTCCTTCCGTAGACCAATTTGTACGGAGATATCTGCGTCGTCTCCTGCACCGCCGTGTTGTATGCGAAGGTCACATACGGAAGAATGGCGTCCCACGTCTTGTGTTCGACATCGACGTACTTTGACAGCATGTCGGCGATCGTCTTGTTAAGCCGCTCGGTGAGACCGTTGGTCTGTGGGTGGTGTACGCTGTCATCCGGCGGTGGTTTGTTTGGCTGTATGCCAAGATCGCTTGAGTTAAGTCGGCAGTGAATGCCGTTCCTCTGTCGGTGATAAGGACCTCCGGGGCGCCGTGACGTAGGACGATATTTTCCACGAAGAACTTAGCTACCTCGGATGCACTGCCTTTTGGCAGGGCTTTTGTCTCGGCGTAGCGGGTGAGGTAGTCGGTAGCTACCACGATCCACTTGTTTCCGAAAGCCGACGTCGGGAACGGCCCCAGTAGGTCCATACCAATCTGCTGGAAAGGTCGGCAAGGTGGATCAATTGGCTGCAGAAGTCCCGCTGGCCTTGTCGGCGATGCCTTGCGTCGCTGACAGTCCCGGCATGTTCTCACATAACGAGTGATGTCGGAGGTAAGACGTGGCCAGTAGTACCTTTCTTGTATCCTCGCGAGCGTGCGAGACACAACGAGGTGCCCTGCCGTCGGATTGTCGTGCAGGGCCTGCAGGAGTTCTGGTCGCAGAGCTGAAGGCACCACAAGGAGGTACTTAGCTCGAAGCGGTGAAAAGTTTTTCTTTTGTAGAAGACCGTTTCGTGGAAAGAACGACGCAAGTGCGCGCTTGAATACCTTCGGGACTTCAGCGGTCGTGCCTTCGAGGTATTCTATTAGGGCCTTAAATTCCGGGTCGGCCCTCTGTCGTTCAGCGAAGTCGTCGGTAGTTATCGTTCCTAAGAAAAAGTCGTCATCCGGGTCGTCGGGTAGCGGTTGGTCGACAGGCGCACGAGAGACACAGTCGGCGTCGGAGTGTTTTTTGCCGGACTTGTAAATTACAGTAATGTCATATTTTTGAAGTCTCAGGCTCCACCGTGCGAGGCGACCTGAAGGGTCCTTCAAGGTGGCCAGCCAACACAATGCGTGGTGGTCGCTCACAACTTTGAAGGGCCTGCCGGAGAGGTAGGGGCGAAATTTCGACGTAGCCCAGATGATGGCGAGGCACTCCTTTTCTGTTGTGGAATAATTTGCTTCTGCTTTGGATAGCGATCGGCTGGCGTAACTAATAACCTTTTCAAATCCGTCAGCCCTCTGCACAAGAACGGCGCCATGACCTACGCTGCTTGCGTCAGTATGTATTTCTGTCTCGGCGAATTCGTCGAAATGGGCAAGTAACGGAGGCGTCTGGAGGCGATGTTTAAGCTCCTGGAAAGCGTGTTTCTGCGGCGTTTCCCACTTAAACTCAACGTCGGCCTTGGTAAGGTTAGTGAGAGGATCGGCGATGCGGGCGAAGTTTTTCAAGAACCGCCTATAATAGGCACACAGGCCCAGAAATCGGCGCACGGCTCTCTTGTCAGTGGGCGGTGGGAAGTCGGCGATGGCGGCTGTTTTCCGTGGATCGGGACGAACTCCAGACTTGCTGATAACGTGCCCCAGAAACAAGAGCTCCTCATACGCAAATCTGCACTTTTCTGGCTTCAGTGTGAGTCCGGAAGTCTTGATGGCTTGAAGTACAGCTTCAAGGCGCCGAAGATGCTCGTTGAAACTCGAGGAAAACATGACTACGTCGTCCAAGTAAACAAAGCAAGTCTGCCACTTCAATCCTGCCAGTACTGTATCCATAACGCGTAGAAAAGTTGCAGGTGCTGAGCAAAGGCTGCAGGGCATCACCTAAAACTCGAAGAGGCCGTCCGGTGTTATAAACGCCGTCTTCTTTCGGTCTCTTTCGTCGACTTCGATTTGCCAATAGCCAGTCTTGAGGTCCATTGACGAAAAGTACTTGGCGTTATGGAGCCGATCAAGTGCGTCGTCTATTCTTGGGAGAGGATAGACGTCCTTTCTTGTGATTTTGTTCAGGCAGCGATAATCGACGCAGAAACGTAGGGTCCCATCCTTTTTCTTCACTAACACCACGGGGAATGCCCATGGACTCTTGGACGGCTGGATAATGTCATCCCGCAGCATTTCATCAACTTGTCTCTTCATGGCCTCACGTTCTCGCGTCGAAACCCTGTACGGACTCTGACGGAGTGGTCTGGCATTTTCTTCGGTTATGATGCGATGTTTCATGATTGGGGTCTGCCGAATTTTTGATGACGACGAAAAGCAAGCTTCGTATTGCAGGAGCAGGGCCTTGAGCTGTTCTTGCTTATCGTTGGGAAGTCTGGGATTGACGTCGAAAGCTATGGGAAGGACTTGGTTCCTCTGAGCAGGTTCCGCAGAATCGGCGAGGGCGAAAGCACTGGTGGCTTCGACAATTTCTTCGATGTATGCGACCGTTGTTCCTTTGTTCACATGTTTGTACTCACTGCTGAAATTTGTGAGCATAACCATTGCTTTGCCTCCCCGCAGCTCTGCAATTCCTCTTGCAACGCAAATATTTCGGGTGACCAACAGATGCTGACTGCCTTCAACGACGTCTTCCAAGTCAGGTGATTTAGGAGCGCCGACTGAAATAATGACGCTTGAGCGAGGCGGAATGGTGACTTGTTCTTCCAGCACATTCAAGGCATGGTGTCCTGACGGCGTGCGCGGCGGTAGTGCTTCTTGTGTGGATAACGTTATCGACTTTGTTTTTAGGTTGATGACAGCACCATGGAGGCATAGGAAGTTCATGCCAAGGATGACATCTCTCGAGCAACGCTGTAGGACTACGAAGTCTGTAGGATAAATACGGCCGTTAATGGTGACTCTCGCTGTGCAGATTCCTGCAGGCGTTATGAGATGACCTCCGGCTGTGCGGATTTCAGGGCCTTTCCAAGCTGTCCTAACTTTCTTTAGCTTCGCGGCGAACGACCCACTGATGACAGAATAGTCAGCTCCAGTATTGACGAGAGCGGTCACACTGTGGCCGTCGATAAGAACGTCGAGGTCGCTAGTTCGCCGTCTCGAATTACAGTTAGGGCGTGGCGTCGGGTCACGGCTGCGTCGGCTTGTTCCGCTGCTTCCGTGTTGCGTCGTCAGGCCACCTTCGGTAAGTGAGCTTTCGCCGTCAGGGCTTTGCCTGGTTGGCATTGTGTTCGGAAAGCTCCGTCGCGGCGTCGTCGTCGTCGGAGGATCTTCGGTAGTTCGTCGCACAGCAACCGCACCTCATATTTGCAAGGTGTTTCAGCGCGCGAACAAAGGAAAAAAGGACAGGGTAGACAGAAAGAGCGCTGACTTCCAACTAACTTTATTTCGCAGAGTGGCAAGAATTTATACGTCTAAAAAGGAAGATTACAGAGCATAAATGTAAAAAACAAGCCCAATCTACACACCAGTAACAGCACGTGTGACAGGTCCTCTAATGCCTCAAAGCCCAGCCAGGTAATCGCGTTCAGCCTGGGATAAAGCAACCGATGAAGTGCTTACGCATTTATCTCCTAGCACGTGTATTCTTTCTGCTTCGATAATTTCTCGGGTAAGTTGCTCCCTGTGCCTTGCCAATATAGAGCACTGATCAAAGAGGGGGGTGCACCCACAATCTCGGCAATGAATGCCAAGATGCCCTTGTACCACATTGTGCACATTGTTTCGGTGTTCTCGCAGGCGGTCGTTTATGCACCTGCCGGTTTGGCCGACATAGACGCACCCACACGTCAGTGGAATTAAGTATACGACTCCCACTGCGCATGGGACGTAGCATGTCCTGTGCGCGACAGAGCACGCGGCAGAAGTTGCGCGAGGTGTATTTACACGTTTGCAAAGCTTCTGCAATTTTTCAGGTGCTGAAAAAACAACAAGAACGTTGGCGTCTCGAGCAATCTTTTTCAGCCTGTGTGAGATGTCGTGCACGTACGGTAGTACGACAGGCCGGCTCTTTCTGACGCTGTTGCGCTTATCTGGTTTGTTGCCTCGCTTCACGACAGTGACCAGCTTTTCCGCCACTGAAACTAGAACGTGTGCGGGGTAACCGGCTTTGCTGAGGCGCTCCACTTGTAGAGCAAAGCTGCGGTGTACCATGTGGGGGCAAGACTTCTTTAAGGCGTTGGCAAGGCAGAGGTTAGCAATGCCCCGCTTGACCAATTTTGAGTGAGCTGAGCCGAAAGGCAGAAGTGGCTTGCCGCTTCTTGGTTCATACATCCAGCAAACATGTCGGGGTTCTAGCAAAAGCTTCAAATCTAGAAATTTCAGGTTGTTATCAGTGGGTGATTCATACGTTAAAACTAATGGTTTCAGGCACTCTCGGAAAACAGTCAACACGTCAGAGGAAATGGTCTGAAAATTTTGACTGTCACATTTAAACAACACTAAATAATCATCAACAAAACGGCAGACTTTAAAAACCACAGAGTCATCAAGTTTGTTTGACAAGACACGATCCTGATGTGCTAGAAATATGTCACTGAGAATGGGTGCCAAGCATGAACCAATACATACTCCACTTTTTTGTAAGTAGTTTTTGTCATCCCAAGATACAAAAGTGGCCTTCAAGTAGAAGCTGAGTAACTCTAATAGGCTGCTATTATGAATTCCAGTGCGCGTTTGGAACGCTGATGATCCGAAGTTGTCTATGGATTCCTCTACACATTTTAGTAGTTGATCGTGCGGCAAAGAGTATTACAAGTCCTTAATATCCACAGACATTGCCTGGAGTCCTGTGTTAGTTCACCTAATAATGTCAATAACAGCGTCAGAGTTTTTTACCAAAAAAGTGTCGTCTATTGTTAAGTTTTTTAGCTTTTCTTGCAAGAAAAGTGCTACCGACTTTTGCCAGGTCCCCCTTTCTGTTACAATGACCCGCAAAGGGCAGTCAATTTTGTGCGTTTTCGCAGAAAAAAACAAGTCAAGGCTAAGCGTTTTGCAGCTATCTATTGCCTTTGAAAGCTTCTGAAGCCCCAGATCCCCGGCAAGAGTTTTCGCACGCTTCTTAAGCTTATTTAGACAAATTTTATCACACTCGTTGAAATGAGACTGCATTGCCTGTGTGGCCTTCACCTTAAACATTGAACGAGGAAGAACCGCAAAACTACCCTCCTTGTGAGCCTGCAGAAGTGACAAGGAATGTGCCTTTAGGTACGCGTACCTAAAGGCACATTCCTTGTCACTTCTGCAGGCTCACAAGGAGGGTAGTTTTGCGGTTCTTCCTCGTTCAATGTTTAAGGTGAAGGCCACACAGGCAATGCAGTCTCATTTCAACGAGTGTGATAAAATTTGTCTAAATAAGCTTAAGAAGCGTGCGAAAACTCTTGCCGGGGATCTGGGGCTTCAGAAGCTTTCAAAGGCAATAGATAGCTGCAAAACGCTTAGCCTTGACTTGTTTTTTTCTGCGAAAACGCACAAAATTGACTGCCCTTTGCGGGTCATTGTAACAGAAAGGGGGACCTGGCAAAAGTCGGTAGCACTTTTCTTGCAAGAAAAGCTAAAAAACTTAACAATAGACGACACTTTTTTGGTAAAAAACTCTGACGCTGTTATTGACATTATTAGGTGAACTAACACAGGACTCCAGGCAATGTCTGTGGATATTAAGGACTTGTAATACTCTTTGCCGCACGATCAACTACTAAAATGTGTAGAGGAATCCATAGACAACTTCGGATCATCAGCGTTCCAAACGCGCACTGGAATTCATAATAGCAGCCTATTAGAGTTACTCAGCTTCTACTTGAAGGCCACTTTTGTATCTTGGGATGACAAAAACTACTTACAAAAAAGTGGAGTATGTATTGGTTCATGCTTGGCACCCATTCTCAGTGACATATTTCTAGCACATCAGGATCGTGTCTTGTCAAACAAACTTGATGACTCTGTGGTTTTTAAAGTCTGCCGTTTTGTTGATGATTATTTAGTGTTGTTTAAATGTGACAGTCAAAATTTTCAGACCATTTCCTCTGACGTGTTGACTGTTTTCCGAGAGTGCCTGAAACCATTAGTTTTAACGTATGAATCACCCACTGATAACAACCTGAAATTTCTAGATTTGAAGCTTTTGCTAGAACCCCGACATGTTTGCTGGATGTATGAACCAAGAAGCGGCAAGCCACTTCTGCCTTTCGGCTCAGCTCACTCAAAATTGGTCAAGCGGGGCATTGCTAACCTCTGCCTTGCCAACGCCTTAAAGAAGTCTTGCCCCCACATGGTACACCGCAGCTTTGCTCTACAAGTGGAGCGCCTCAGCAAAGCCGGTTACCCCGCACACGTTCTAGTTTCAGTGGCGGAAAAGCTGGTCACTGTCGTGAAGCGAGGCAACAAACCAGATAAGCGCAACAGCGTCAGAAAGAGCCGGCCTGTCGTACTACCGTACGTGCACGACATCTCACACAGGCTGAAAAAGATTGCTCGAGACGCCAACGTTCTTGTTGTTTTTTCAGCACCTGAAAAATTGCAGAAGCTTTGCAAACGTGTAAATACACCTCGCGCAACTTCTGCCGCGTGCTCTGTCGCGCACAGGACATGCTACGTCCCATGCGCAGTGGGAGTCGTATACTTAATTCCACTGACGTGTGGGTGCGTCTATGTCGGCCAAACCGGCAGGTGCATAAACGACCGCCTGCGAGAACACCGAAACAATGTGCACAATGTGGTACAAGGGCATCTTGGCATTCATTGCCGAGATTGTGGGTGCACCCCCCTCTTTGATCAGTGCTCTATATTGGCAAGGCACAGGGAGCAACTTACCCGAGAAATTATCGAAGCAGAAAGAATACACGTGCTAGGAGATAAATGCGTAAGCACTTCATCGGTTGCTTTATCCCAGGCTGAACGCGATTACCTGGCTGGGCTTTGAGGCATTAGAGGACCTGTCACACGTGCTGTTACTGGTGTGTAGATTGGGCTTGTTTTTTACATTTATGCTCTGTAATCTTCCTTTTTAGACGTATAAATTCTTGCCACTCTGCGAAATAAAGTTAGTTGGAAGTCAGCGCTCTTTCTGTCTACCCTGTCCTTTTTTCCTTTGTTCGCGCGCTGAAACACCTTGCAAATATGAATACGCACCAACTAGCCCAAGCTTCCACTCTTGTGAACCGCACCTCCATCGGTTGCTGCCCTTAGTTTCCCGGATACGGGCTAGGAGACCCGCCCCGCGTTGAGCCAGAGTACTGCCGGTGGTGCGGCGACATGTGGCGGCTGGACGACGGTGAATGGGAAGAACTTCGTGGTGTCCATTCAGTTCCTTTCCGGTAGTCGGCGATGTCACGTTGCCGTTCTCCTGACTGTGGACGCGGTGCATTGATGGCGAAGCCACGCAGTTTCATCTCTCGGTACTGGCAACGGCGGTAAGTGTGCCCGGCCTCTCCACAGTGGTAGCACAGTGGGCGGTGGTCAGGGGTGCGCCAAACGTCGGTTTTCCTCAGCGCACTGCGCTGGCCCGCTGGTGAACGGTAGGTCGTCGGTGGGGGTGGTGGCGGCGGTGGTGTTTGGCGACGGGAGTGTGACGGGGCGGCGTTTTGGCGTGGACGGGGAGGAGCGTTGTGGCGCACTGCAGCGGCGTAGCTCATAGTTTCTGGCTCGGGCAGCGGTGTTTGGGGAATTCGAAGTTATTGCCGAACTTCTTCTCGCACAATGTCGGCGATCGAATCCACTTGAGGGTGCGCCGAAGGCAACAGTTTGCGCAGCTCTTCCCGCACGATCGCTCGGATCGTTTCACGCAGGTTTTCGGAGTCACTGGTTTGAGCAGCAGCGCATTCTGGAGTCAGGCGACGATTATACTGTCTGGTGCGCATGTCAAGGGTTTTTTCGATGGTGGTCGCCTCGGATACAAATTCTTGGACGGTGTTCGGTGGATTCCTCATTAGTCCCGCGAAGAGCTCCTGTTTCACCCCTCGCATGAGGAAACGAACTTTCTTCTCCTCAGGCATGTCCGGGTCAGCGTGACGAAATAGGCGGGTCATCTCCTCTGTGAAAATTCCAACTTTCTCATTTGGTAGCTGAACCCGGGTCTCTAGTAGAGCAGCGGCCCTCTCTTTGCGAGCGACGCTCGCGAACGTTTGCAGGAATGCGCCGCAGAAAACATCCCAAGTTCGGAACGTGGACTCTCGATTTTCGAGCCAGGTCCTTGCGGTGTCTTCCAAATAGAAGAACACACGACGCAGCTTTTCGTCATGGTCCCAGTGGTTGAGGGCGGCCACGTCGTATATTTCTAGCCAGGACTCCGGGTCTTCGAACGATGACCCATGGAAAATTGGTGGTTCCCTGGGTTGATGCATGACCATCGTGGGCTGGGACGCTGCGGTTGTCATTGTCGCTGCAGTCGCGGTCATGGCCTTGGTCTTCCGCGCCTTGTCTTGTAGAAGCCCGTACTCCGGTGGTAGCCCTTGCTGTCGGCGGCTTGTTCGCTGCTCTTAGTTGGCGTCGGTGTCTTCTCCGCGACGTGGGCTGGGTTCACGGCTTAACGGGGGCGTCCGGTACATGAACGAAGCAGCACCTCCACCAGATGTCATGGGGTCGTGACGTGGCCGAAGACAGGAGACTTCGGGTTGGGATTTAACTGTTTATTTGGGCGAACCTGTGCCCGATAAACGGAAAGTCCAATTACAGCAGCAGTCTCGCGCAGATAGCAGTCTCGGACTGATAGCGGCGAACGGAGCGTCGGCCTTCAATCAACAACAACTCACAAGCGGCGAAGCGCGTCGGCATTTTATACTTTTGCTGTCGAATGTTCTAGCGTTATCGCTGGCGGTGGCGTAGGTTCCAGAACAATCTGTACCATTCGCACAGTGGGCGTGATCTTATCGAAATGATCTACTACAGTCTGGAACCTTCTCGAAAACTGCAGGCTCGGTTTGCGCTGAGAATCGTGTGGTGTTTTGGGACGATAACAAAAACTTCGGAAATGGAACGTGGCAATATTTATTGATATTTGAGAATTGCTCCCCTACCCACTTTTTTGAGTGTTTGTTAAAGAGGACCTTATTGTGAAATACGTTTATTGTCTTGAATTAAGTTACACATGCATAGAATACATCTCTGTGGCAATTTCCCAAAATGGAGGCACAAAAATTTAGAACAGTTTCTGTGGTTAAATATGAACCTAGCTTTGCAAACGGATTAGCTAGAAGTTTTTTTATAATTACTGCGTAGTTACGACATGAGAAAAATTATTGTTCAATAGTTCCTGATTCTTCGCAGAACGAACAAAGAAGGGACAGTGTCAAACCAGCGCTGTGTATATAAAAAAATTAACGTGAGTACATGGCGCCGGAATCTGGAGATAATGACTTCAGGTTTTTTCGAAGGACTTCATTGAGATTTGTTTAAAAATTTCAGGTGCTGGTAATATGTTCATCTTGTGATAATTTGCAAACTATTTGTAAAAATTGTAAGTTTTGTATATCAAGCCCCTGCCAAATGTTCCAACTCTGGAAGTACCAAAACTAATGGTCCATCAAATGATGCTCGTGCCAAGGCATCTGCCAGTTCATTCCATTGTAATCGCCAGTGACCTTGGACCCACACTGATTTCAGGAGTTTTAAGTGCGGCGCTGCTAATGTGTGGAACGCCGCAAGGGCAAGAGATTGTTCTGAGGTTGTCAGAGCTGCACACACCGAAAGTGAGTCTGTTAGGATGATTGCACTGGTCTCGGTAGTAGGAATTTTACGAAGAGCTAAAATAATAGCTACTAGCTCGGCTTCAAATATAGGAGTGAAATCCGGATGCCTCACTGAGAAAGACCAGCCGAGGAAATTCAAGGCGATTCCTACGCCTGCCTTTTCATTGTTCACAGAAGCATCTATAGCTATTACAACATTTGTTTCTGCATGTACCAGCTAAACGTTTAATGTATTGGTAAAAAGTCTGAAAGATTGCAACTTGGCTTGGGAGGTTTCATCATACTCTATTCTAATTTTGAGGGTTTAGGAATTATTTTTAATTACCGTTGTAATGTCTACAATTGTGCAATCTAGTTTCTTCTTAAAAATCATCCGAGGTGTATTATATCGTGGCGAATGTGTAAGAAAGAAGGAGTCAGGGTCGCTGACAAATGCGTACTCTGTACTTCGCGCTGGTGAACTAGAACTTTAAGAAGGTTTGAACCGTTACGATGCGGAATCGACAGAGGAGTGTTAGCAAGTGCGCTTCTTGATATTATGCATTATTCGTCATGAACCTGCGAAGTCGCAGGCATAGCCGCAGGGCTTCTCACTTTAACATTAATCGAGGTTTATTATAACCAGTGGCCTCCGAGATCAATAAACACCCAAATTCCAATATTGTTCACATGCACATTTTATATATCATTAACATTGTGTGTCTGCGCAGCCCGTATTTTTCTGTTGCTTAGCCTGCGTATAAGCCTAATGCCCATTGAACCTTTGCTGTAATATATTCCTTGTGTGGGCTGCAATCAAGCTTTTCATTATAAATCATACCTTAGTACTTCACTGAATCCACATGTGAAATGTGTTCGTGATTATACAATACAGAAATAGAAATGGAATCTGCTGTGGGAAACACCAAGAGCACACTTTTGCTTATGTTTATTGTTAATAAACTTGATTGCAACCAAATATCTAAAGGAATAATATATTTTTGCAATTTTTATTGCTATGAGTAAATGTCGCTGTCTGCAATGAAGAACGCGATATCATCTGCATGAATGTAGACACTGACATCTTGATCACTTGGAATGGAGCTCACCAGTATATTGATGAATACTGGAGATAAGACGGTCCCTTGGTGAACTCTACGATTCTGTTTGAATTTATGCGAACAACCATCTTACACGTAAAAAAAATATATTGATTTTAAGAATTATGCTATCCACAAAGTATTATAACGAGGAAAACTTAGGCTGTGCAGTGTGTTCAGTAAAATCGAGGGCTCGACACTGTCATACGCTTTAGCTATGTGACAGTTACTAACGTGGTGTATTTTCTTTTTCGAGCAAGCTGTATTCAACTCTCTAAATCCGCATTGGCACACCGAATTGAGCATTAACTACGAAAACGGATTTGATTTGGATTGAACAATACCCTAATTGTCACCCAGACATTTATCCATCTATTTAGGACCCTCTTTTTGAAGTTGACCATGTTAAAAGTTAGTGAGATGAGTCTGATATTTTCAAGGCTAAAACCGAATTTTTGCTTTTTAATTATTATAATTACGTTAGCTATTTTCCTGTCATACGGTATCCAGGCGTTCTTCAAAGAGCAGTGTATACGGTTGGAAAGCTGGCGGGTGATAGCTTCAATAAAATTTTAATCAAGACAACTGTGATTCCATCAGAACCAAAAGCTGACAAGGGTAAATGTCGAATAACCTCTGATCCTTAGGCAGCATTACGTTTCTGAAGTCAACATTTATGCTAGAGTTTTGCCAATTGAAATTCATAGTCGAAGAAAACTTAGTTTCTGGACCTCTGCCAATTGACACCTAAGAGTTCATCGTTTCTTCGAATGACAGCCTTTCCTATTACGTATTTACTGTAGACGGCAGGATTTGGCGAGATCGCATGTAGAAAATTAAAGCTTTCTTATGCTTATGTTTCGAAAAAAAAATTGAAATGTCTTTTGTCGTGCTCCTCTTTAGATAGGGCCCCTGTGTGTTTCAATACAGCGACAAGAAATTTATAATCAGACCAACTTTTAGGAGATTTATATTGAAGTAGCTTCTTCCAAGCTGCCTGTCGTCATATGTGATCTCGTGAACAGTCGGAATTCCACCAGGGGCTATAGGGTACTCTCTTCGCCGATTCAACAACAAATTCAGATTTTTTGTATGACCTTTTAAATACTGTGTTTAAGTTTTTACCTTTAGTGTCAACACCGTTTTGAGAGGGAGAGTCAAAAGCAGCTTTTAGGTTGATTGATTGATTGATTGATTGATTGATTGATTGATATGTGGGGTTTAACGTCCCAAAACCACCATATGATTATGAGAGACGCCGTAGTGGAGGGCTCCGGAAGTTTCGACCACCTGGGGTTCTTTAACGTGCACCCAAATCTGAGTACACGGGCCTACAACATTTCCGCTTCCATCGGAAATGCAGCCGCCGCAGCCGGGATTCGAACCCGCGACGTGCGGGTCAGCAGCCGAGTACCTTAGTCACTAGACCACCGCGGCGGGGCCAGCTTTTAGGCTGTGTTTAAATTTTAAATAATTCATAAGGTTCCGGGCATGGGAACATGATGGCTTAACGTGGCAAGTGAACTCGAACATTATAAGAGATTTGTCACTGTTGGAGGTGCAATAAAGGGCTGTCCATGATGTGCTAGCAATAGCCGAGCTTACAAAGCTTACATCTAAGGCAGCGCGTGAGTGACCTCGAATAAATGTGGGAGTTTTAGCGCTGAGGTACAATAAATGGTTGTCTACCACTCAGTCTCACAACCTTTGACGACATTGATTCGTTCTACAACCCCAGCATGTATGGAGAGAATTCAAGTCACCAAGTAGAAATTTTTTACAGCCTCAGTTAGCAGCCATATCTAACAATCTCGTGTGTTGTACGCCCAAGTACATGTTTATTAGAAAGGCAAGTATCCTGGCAAGGTAATATTTAACGCGAAAATTTCGCATTCAGAATACACACATACCTACGAGATTGTAACTTTTAAACTAATTTTATTGTTTATAAAAAGTCAAACATGTGCCTTTCAATGGACGGTCTAGTCGAAAAAATAGGAAGTTCGGTAGTTGAAACAAGTGATATGTGGAAAGCCAAGTTCCTTGCAATACAATAATAGCCGGATTGAATTCACAAGACAGGTATAACTGTCTGATGTGAATTCCAATGTGTAATTTGAAGAGACGCTATGATTTCGTGAGAATGGTTTCGACAATTACCTTATCTTATGTACAGTCAACCACAAAAGTTTGCGAACCGCGCGAGCGCGTGGCTGAGAGCCCCTTCGCGACACTTCCGCTACGTTACCAGCGATCGATAGCAGCGCTGCGTTAAAGGCGCATCCCTCGTTAAATCTGTGGCCTGTCTATTTTCGCGCTGAGCCCAAATATTTCATACCCATCCCTTTCAACGTGATGCGCTCTTTGTTAGCCAGTGCTACTTGCTTAGATTTTGAGAGCAATAAATCAGTAAAAGTCATCAGACAGCGTAGTCTTCGTCTGTTATCAATTCTATTTCCGCGTAGCCTCGCTGTTTTGGGGTTTTGTGTGTGTGTGTGTGTGTGTGTGTGTGTGTGTGTGTGTGTGTGTGTGTGTGTGTGTGTGTGTGTGTGTGTGTGTGTGTGTGTGTGTGTGTGTGTGTGAGCGGTGAGGCAGCCATGGGACACAGATGCTTAGTCAGTAGGCAGAATTTTTTCGTTCGTCCCCCATCGCTAAGTGATAGTGGCGGCCGGCATTTGATCACCTGCGCCCAGGTTGGGCTGCGCAGAGCCCGACCCGCCGCGCTGCTATAGTGGTAACATTAGAAAAGTAAGATATAAGCGGATGCGATGACTCTTTTTATAAATTTATTCACAGGACATTTACAGAAGCGTCATGAAACATGCATCTCTCAAGGATCCAGTAGGAAGTGAAATGTCCGCCGTTTTCTAGTACCTTATTGATGCGTGTGGGCATCGACTCGTAAAAAGATTTAATAATCTCCGGTCAACCGCGCAGGTTTTTCCATTCTCGTGCGATCATGTACCGGCCTTCGGTCGTGTTGAAAAAGGTAGCAGCCGTCGCTGAAGGGACCATTGAGCGCATACGGAATGAGGTGTCTGGTGATGACGTCGCAGTACCATGACGCAGTGAAGGGCCCTTCCAGACGCACAAGGGGACCAAGGCCGTCTTGGCTGATTGCTCCCCACGCGCTCACGGAACATCGTCCACTGGATAGAACACTCTGTGTGTAATTACACTCTAAGGCAAAAGGGTGTTAAAAGAGTGTGTGGTTCGTCCTTTTGGAGACTAATGGGGCTGCCACAACCATTATTCCCTTTAAGGACTAATGCCACCTGGTCTAACAGTTAGTCATCTCAAGGGACTAACATTTAGTCCTCACATTTACACCTTATAGAGAAACTGTTAATCTCCACATTTACACCTTATCGGGCAACCGTTAGTCCTCACAGTTGCATCTTGCCGGACGATCGGTTGATCTACTTAAATACTCCAATCGGACTAACTTTTTGTCCCCAGTTTAAACATTGTTTTTTGTTTATCTTCCGCCAGGCCTAATACTTTTTACGACATTCGCGGAAGACGCGTGCAACAATTTGCGTTCGTAAAAGCCGCCACACAAATAGCAAGAAAGCCGCGCCATGGAACGCCGTCCTGCACGCACCACGATGCTATGCCACGGGATCGGCACGAGACTCGAGGGGTGAAGAGGAAGAGACCGACGAAGTTGAGACAGCGAGCAAGAGACATTTTGGCTGACCATTTAGTTTTGAGTTTACGGGCACAGGTTTGCCCTAAATAAATAGTTCGTATAGTACCAGATGCTATATTTATTGGTAACAATATATGAATTAATGAACTTATTACCATGAGGTCAATTCCAAGTCCCTGTCAAATTGGGTTCAGGGCTGGTTGTTCAATTTCGGATGCCCACGTTGATTTAAAAAGTCGGCTTCAATTAGCTCGGCTGCATAAGAATATGCAGCTTTAGTTACCTTTGACATCGCTAAAGCATATGATACCGTGGAACACTCTGTTTTGATAGATCGATTAGAATACCTTGATTTTTCATTAGATATAGTAGCGCGCGGGTTCAAAATTTTCTTGCAGACAGGAAATTTTATTGTTTTAAAGATGGATTTTCATCATCTACTCATACACAAACTAGGGGAGTACCGCAAGGCTGAGTGCTTTCCCCGGTGCTATTTAATTTACTAATGAGCACCATTCCACGTAAACAGGATATAACAACTTATGTTTATGCCGACGATATCGCGTTTTTTCGCAATGACAGATAAAATTCAGACCTTATATGAACGGCTGCAGACTTACCTTAATATATTGGAGAGCTGGCTCGATGGCAACTTCTTTCTACTTTCTCCGAGTAAATGTGCCCTCCTTGTTTTCCCGCAGCAATACCCTGTGCACATCTCTCTTTCTTACCATAATGAGGATATACCACAGGTGGAATCTGTTAAATACCTCGGAAAATTTATCACACATCGCTTAACTGGCGACCTCATATCTAATATATCGCCGGAAAAGGTGTGCTGGCCATTGGCATATTACGTAGGCTAAGCAACTACCGCATAGGTATGAGAAGAGACACATTGATAATGATATATCGCATGTACTTTCGTCCTATTTGGGGATTTGGTTGCGTACTTTTCTCTGGAGTTCCAGCTGACAATTTGCGGTCTCTAATTCTTCTGGAAAGAGAGGCTTTGCGCTTATGCCTTGGCCTGCCCAAAACAGTTGCCAGCAATGTGTTGTATCTCGAATCGAGGGTCCCTCCGCTTTCTTCTAGAATTCGCCTTCTGACTGTTCAAACATTCTTAAAAATTTATGAATCACTATTATGCCATTCAGAAACAGCCTTTATTTCCACCCCGGAATCATTTATTGTGCTATATGGCCGCAATTTTACATACTACAAATTATATTTGTGCAAAATTTACCGAAGCCTCTAAGCGTACGTATATGCGACATCATGTCGAGTCGTGATAATTCAGCCCTGGTGGAAATTCAATTTGACAATATTTTTCCCAATAATGCCAAATTACTTCCCTGTAATATTTTGGATGGTTTACTACAAGATCACCTGCGCAGTATTACAACGAACGTGATTATTGATACAGACGAATTGCAATGTAACGAAAAGTCAGGGGTTGTTATTTTCAGCCTGAATTTAGATTGGATTTATCCCCTTCGACTGCCCGATTTCATACCCGTTTTCATGTCTGAATTTCTGGCAGTAGTACTCGTTTTACGCAAGTTAGATACAGCAATTACATCAGCTGTCATAACAACAGATCACCTATATATCTGTGCTGATAAACAAGTAACAAAGGCGTCCCGTGCACTAGTGCCTATGCATTTGAGAAAAATCCGCTTAGTTTGGGTGTCTGGACATAAAAGCTTATTTCTAAATGAAATAGCCGATTCCTTAGCTAAGCCGTCAATTAGCGAGCCTATTCTGCCACCGCACTGTCCATCATCCGCTTATGTGACTGCTGCTTGATTCCGCAGACGTACGCTTATGGAAGTCTTTAGAGGTACATCACTAAGAAACTCTACAGAATATCACCATTTATTATATCTCTGGCGAAGATACTTTTGCCGCACCCGTAAACAAGAAGTAGCTATCACAAGGCTTCGTTGCCGGGTACCAAATCTAAATTTCTATAAACACAGGTCTGATCAGGCACCTTCGCCACTGTGCGCATTTTATGATGAACTGAAAACAATATATCATTACTTTTTGACCTGCTGGCAGTTAAACACATTACGAAAAACCCTTTTAGAAATACTTATACATGGTATTGGTATGGACTTAACTGTGCCTGTCATTTTTTTCTTTTGGAGCTTCCATTTCTGGGTTCTGTAATGCGATAGAATGCGCAGCCGTCCGACACCATATTGAGGAAAATATTAGGTGGACTAATTACCCTGTTTCATTAACGTAACATGTCTACAAAATTATATGCGTATAAAAATTAGGATATTGCTCTATTCTAAGAATAAATTCGTTTCTTAATTTAAATAATTGTACGCATTACATCAAGCACCACACTTACCTAGGTTATCGGTGATCATTCTATTATATCTCCATTATTCTAAATCTGAACAATAATATTTAAAGCCACTCGATTCTTGGCCAATCCCCCATAGTGGGTATGCGCCACAATAAATAGGTGAAGGACAACAACTACTCAGGCGCACCCACACAGACATACTCAGTATACATGGTGTTTTTAGAGAGAGAGAATAATTGTTTATTGACAGCAAGTGTGCCGTCCACCGAAGGCTGTTGGGCTCTTGATTTTAGATAGCCACATACCTTCGCTATCTCTCATGGCCGTTAGACCAGGCAGCGCTGAGGTTCCAGGTCTGTGTCCTGTAGCTTAGCCTTCTACTTCTCTTCGGTTAGTGTACCGGTTCTATGGCTCTGTATGCGTCCACATATGAAACACAGTGTCCGGGACATCAAAGTTCTTGGCGATGCACGATGCTCAGTCGGAGAGTTGAGGCGATGCACTATACCTTTAACACAATCATTCGTTTACAATTTTATGAGGGGGATATCTTTCTCCATAATTTGGCTGGGGTAGTGGGGCGGAGAATAACACAATAAAATTCCAACATGGGTCCTCTGCGTGCTGGCCCAGTACTCTACCACTGAGCCACGCTAGTGCATGGAACCCGTTCCTAAACTGGCCTTAGGCAGGCTTGATGTCGGGAAAAACTCACGTTAATATGAGTAATAAAGCGTAACATCAAAGGAACAGCCAGGCGTGACCTCATGCGAGTCGCGTAACGACTGGGTCGTCCAATGCTTTCACCCATCAGAAAACTTCTTCTGGATGTCCTGTTAGCTGTGGGGCATATCAACCTCAGCCACATTTCACCATCGCTGTCAGCCGCTGCATAAGAAATTGAGCAAAATTCCCAATAAGTGTGTATTGGCTACCACTCTTTTCTAAAGAATGATGAAGGATAGCATCGTGACTGCTGGCAAAATACACAAATTTTGTGATTACTTATGGTGTAGTAGGTACACAGCAGTGTACTTGTAGCATCCCTAAAGGTGTTTAGAAAAGGCTCTAAAAGGCCGCTCATCTAGCTTTCGCTGTGACTGTGTTGCGCGTTCAATGCAGGCCTGGCGTTTCCTTTTGTGTGTGTGTGTGCGTGGGGGGGGGGGGGTGATAATACGCAAAGTTAAAGGCACCGGCCCTTGATTCGGGGTATTGTCACAACGTTCCATGTTCTAATCGACTGTGTCAATATTTAGCTCGTTGGAATCACCAGGCGATTTCGACCCAAGAAAATGCACATAACTTTATCGAGGCTTCGGACTTCGTTTAAATAAGTCGGAACTTCAAATTAAACGTATTGAAAGTAAACAGATTGTCCTGTAATATAATATTCTGCCGAAGGGAAAGTGAATGCATTGCAGTTTTGCTGAATTGAAATTTCAAAAGATGGCTACTTCACAATCGTGAATAATCACATTACGTCCTCGGTCTAATTGACCAATTTCACCACCCTCTATCATGCGGGTGGTAAAGGTGATGTGGGATTTTGGGCTTGTGTAGTTTGGTAAATCAGTTCGCTTCCTTCAATGATTCGTAAGTGAGACTCTTGAACTCTTGAAATTCTGAAATTATTTCATTGCAGTAAGCTTTTTTATGAACTTTCTGGTCTGGTTGGCAGCCCTCAGCGTAGACTTTATATATATATATATATATATATATATATATATATATATATATATATATATATATATATATATATATATATCTCCGTGACGTTTCGTGAAACACAGAAATTGAATTACTCAATTAATTCATTTATACATACGGGAAGTTGCACACGCAAGTTGGTCAATATAGCGCGTGAAACTAAACGAATTTGATGCTACGTGAAGCAAACGGCATGTGTTAGTATTATCAGACTTTATTTTCATTTCTGAGTACTTTTTTAGTATTATTTATTTTTATATATTTTTTGTTTACGTTTTTGTTTGTTCATTCTTTACAAGAATACCCATTCATTTATTTTCAGTATGACTGGTTGTACATTTTTCTGCAAGAGAGGGCAGGTGGAGGGAGGGGGAGAGGGCACATTAGCTTTCCAACGTGGCCATTATAATCCGAAAGCTGGAGCGGGTCGTATGCTTCTTGTGTGTGTGTGTGTGTGTGTGTGTGTGTGTGTGTGTGTGGCCCAATGCCACGGGCCAGCCGCCGAACCACGTGAACTTAAACTCGATCCATGTGTGGGATGCGAGTAAGCGGCAACATGTTCCACATTTTTCCGTTTTTCTTGGTCGCCTCCGCTGGCGGCGCGTCTTACCTATACCCAGTAACAATGCCAGAATTACCCGCTCGTTTCCGGCGGCTCTCCGTCGCTCCTTTCTAGTTCCTCTCCTTCTTCTGCTTCTTGTTGTCTGTTGCTACCTCGTTCGCCTGTTTGTCTTTTTTTTGGAGTGTCTTTAAACTGTGAGGGTGACCCTCTGCTACGGGAACTTGTATCATTTCACTTACATCCTCCGAAGAAGGCTGGTCCACCAGCCGAAACTGTTAGGATTAAATAAATATTTTATTGTTTTGTTTCCTATACTGCACTATTCTCGAAGTTTATAACTATATATATATATATATATATATATATATATATATATATATATATATATATATATATATATATATATATATATATATATAAGAGGAGAGAGGAAAGCAGCAAAGAAACTTTTCCATCAGAATCGAACGCGTGACCTTTCGCTTCGATCGATTCGCGAGTCGTCATCCACTGAGATACGAAAGCGTACGTCCGGGGCAACGTTCAAACGGGTAGCTAGTCATATACACCACTTACCACTGGCAGTGCCGGTCTCAGGCGTGATATCGGCGATTTTTCAACACTACCAGCGAGATGTTGCAAAGATGGCGCTAGCCACCACGCTCGTTGCGACACAGTGACGCGCGCTCACGCTCTCATCTGCCACGTGTACTTCGTCCCGCGGGATGCAGACACTCGTGCGTCTGCGCACAAATCTCGCATTGGGGGAGAGTCGTATGCCTTAGTCTTTTGCCAGAATGATTGCGTTCTAGTTATCGGGTGCAGAAAGGTCACTTCGGCCACTGCACAGAGTCGGTTTAATAAAAGGGCGTGCTTTTCAGACACAACGAAGTAACAACTGTGACGCTTTTTAGTTCACGCAAATCTGTACCTGTGATCAAGTTTCGAGTGTCATTTGTGCGTGAGAAGTGTGCTGCACGTTTCGATCTGCTTGCCATTCTACGCGTGACATTCCGATTTGTTGCTATCGCATTCATTGCAACGCCATTGCGGCGGAAGTGGGATTTTTGTTTCCTGATCCAAGCTTCAAACTTCGTGCAGTGGCTGTTTTTGTTAACCAGGCCATGAATATGTACAGCATTGATCCAGGTGCTTTCGAAATAAATTTTCTGGTCTTGTATTTTTATGCTCATAAAATTTATCCTATTATTTCTGTACAATACTTCTATACAATATTTTACACAGGAAAAATTGCTTTTAAATGCAGATGACTCAACTCGTATACGTAATTACATCAATTTTATACCATTGTTAAACCACGAAGCTTCATTATCCTTGTGTGAGCTATTAAAAATTATTTGTTGCACAGCGCCGTTCGTGCATGTTTTACCAAGGCTGTCGAAAGCATAAAATCATAAAAAAGAGACAGGGGGTTATCAGCCTATCAAACTAAATGACAGTTTCAAAAATTTCGTTCGTGGTCGGTGTTGATTTTAATTGTGTTTAGGTGTGGTATAGTTGCCTAAATGGACGTTGGCCTCGAGTGAACCTGAAAAACGTTACGCCAAAGCACTATTGTGATTGCTGCAACTTTTATTTTCAATAGCGAATAACATTTTTATCTTTCTTGGCAGCCCTATCAATCTGTAACTTGCAAGGCGTTTATCAGTGACGCGTGAACTATCGTCTGTTTCTATAGTTGACGTCGTGTGTAAATCACCCCAGAATCATCTGTGATTAGTTTTTCAATATAGAAACCAATTTTGCCAGGAAGTTTTAGTTTTGTTGCTTTCCTTCGAACTTGTAATTTCATCCAGCGTTGCCACAGGAAAATCATTGGTTTAATGATTTTAATGGCAATGAAGCTTACTAGTGACCAATATTACTTCAATTATAACAATCCACTGAAAATATGACTTTTTCTTGCAAATAAACACTCCTTCTTTGTTTAAAAACCACTGGCAGTTGTCTCAAGTGATACTGCATTTGTTCCAGAGATACGTTGGTTAATACTACGAAAATATGTTTTTTAAAAGTCACCTATAGTAGCTATGCCAGCGCAGTAGACAGGTGTTGAAAGAAGATGCAGAGGACAGAAATAGAATTATGGACCTTGAACTCTATGAACTTACATGACACACAAGCTCAAGCAGCCACGAACGTATCACGGGGTTAGAGCAGGATACGATTCCTCCTTTGTTCGGGGACAATGAATGCAACGGCATTCCAGACATAGGATGCGGTTCTGCCTGCATTGATGACCTCCTTTTCTACCATTTGCCATTTCTATGTTCGGCTGCGTATTTTTTTCTAGCAGGTCGGCCATACCAGCAGCTGTTTCATTTAGAGTCGATGGTATAGGGTTTAGCATGGCAGCCATCCGAGCGATTCACTAGGGTTCCATTCCTAGCCAATACATTTGTTTAATATTCCTCAATGTACTTTCTTTATTCGAAAAACTGCCCTATGGCGTAGCAAACACACACAAGAACCACAGAGGCTCATCACACATAAACAAGTTAAGCTCGTACATAAAGTAGAACAAGGATTGGTCTTTATACATATTTAAAATGCGTTTGTATATATGAGTGTGGCCACCAACCACATGTTTTTTGAAGACTGAGTTTAGTCAAGCAAGCTCTTCTTCCACCAGGCGTCGGTGGTGTAGAGACCGAGGGCTGTCAATGTTCGGCCGCACGAGTGCTTGTAATTTGTTTTTAGTTGCAAAAGTGTGATATATTTTGCCAATTATGTTTACGACGAGGGCGTGTGTGCAATATATTGGTGAGGTTCCAACTATGTTTCTATGCGGATCCAGTTTTGAACGTGTGAATCATACTATAATTTGCTTCGGTCAGTTTGCTGGAGTGGACTGGGGCTTGCTGACCTATATATCAGGCAACTTGTGTTCACATTTCCATTTTTCAGAGATCAAAAATTAAGTTCTCATGCACAATCATACAATTACGGCTTACAAGTGCTCTGCCAGAATTTGTCATTATGTTCTGTGTACAGTGGATGAAGTACGACTGCGTACATGCATGAAGGAAAGATGTCATTATGTGTATTGCGCGCATAGCCTTCTATTGAATATTTATGTAGAATGGCCAGGAAATAACTGTATAAAGACTTGGATACCCGTACCAGTATAAACAGATGTTATTGTAGGATGCCAAGTAAATGACGTACTGAACCGTGTTATCCGTTCAGCGAACTGCGCGCGTGGCGGAACACACACATGAATCAAAGAAGACACCATGGGGCAAAGCAGGACGCAAGGCGCGTGTAAACATATCGTTTTTTTTTCAGAAACATGCAAAACAGTTTGTAAAGTGTATTTCAGGAGTGGTGTGTAACATACCCCTTTCTTTGAGTCGCATGTACATCGGCCAAACTTGTCAATATTTGAACGGACTCATCATAATCATCATTTATTGAACCCTTAAATGCCCTTTGCGGGGTATTACATAAAGGGGAGGCAAAAACAAAATTTAACAGATACATGATTGTCAATGGTACAAAGCAAGAGAGAACAAGAGAGAGAACGTAGGTGTTTTTGTTAAGTGTACTGCATATTCCGTTTTCACTTGGCATCGCGATACCTAATAATCCGAACTGTTGTTTAAAAAAAGTGTTCTGGCATCCACATGAAACTGCGCGGGCAACTTCTGAAGTGTATCACATTTCCAGAAATAAGGATCAGTGCAGCCCACATTCCTCATTACCGCTACATGACTGTGAGTTTACTTACATAGATAATTCGATAATTCATAGACAAGTGCTTCGATTGAACGCTTCTCATGCTGCTCGTACCAAAAAAAAAAAAGAAGTGCCCGTCTTGTGTTCCTCTTTTTTGCTTCTTCTCTGTGTTGTCCGCGATCCCAGTTCGCTGAATGATTACGAACTACCAACTATAGCCCACCTTTCAATCCTAAAGTTCATGATTATGGTAAATTGTTTCTGTTGTCTAATGCACTAGTACCCTACAAGTAAAAACATGGTTAGAGAAAAAAAGGTATTGACGTACCAGGTACTGTTAACTGCTTGCTGTGAAAAACAGAAGGTGATTCATCACGCTTGCTGGGATGCAGTCTTCAACCGGGACATTCTGCAAAGAATTCTTCGAAAAAAATCAATGTACCACCCTAAGGGTACCCAATTTTTTTTTTCTAATTCGTAAAATATGTGAGTTGTGACTCTAAAGTCGTTATGATGGAGCATAGTTGTGACTCTAAAGTCGTTATGATGGAGCATATTTGTACTATCTATCTATCTATCTATCTATCTATCTATCTATCTATCTATCTATCTATCTATCTATCTATCTATCTATCTATCTATCTATCTATCTATCTATCTATCTATCTATCTATCTATCTATCTATCTATCTATCTATCTATCTATCTATCTATCTATCTATCTATCTATCTATCTATCTATCTATCTATCTATCTATCTATCTATCTATCTATCTATCTATCTATCTATCTATCTATCTATCTATCTATCTATCTATCTATCTATCTATCTATCTATCTATCTATCTATCTATCTATCTATCTATCTATCTATCTATCTATCTATCTATCTATCTATCTATCTATCTATCTATCTATCTATCTATCTATCTATCTATCTATCTATCTATCTATCTATCTATCTATCTATCTATCTATCTATCTATCTATCTATGGCCCAAAAATTGTCATACCAAGGCCTTGAGGTTATGATGAACATGGAATTGTGGTTATGACATGGATAACCGAATACAACGGGCCACGATGTGCGGCTATGCGAATCAGTTGATTAACCCTCTCAGCCCTTATTATTTTTCAACCAGCTGAAAATATTGTTTCTTGATTATTTGTATTAACTGGACCGTCAAGAGCACGAAAATAATTTTTTTTCTCAGTCCGCTATAGGTATACAAAGAAAATGATTGATAGGTTGATATGTGGGGTATAACGTCCCAAAACACCAAATGGTTATGAGAGACGCCGTAGTGGAGGACCCCAAAAATTTTCGCTACCGGAGGTTCCTTAAAGTGCACCCAAGTTGAGCACAGGAGCCTACAGCATTTTCGCATTCATCGAAAATGCAGCCGCCGTAGCCGGCATTCGATCGCGCAACCTGCGTATAAGAAAAATGGCTCTATGCCCTATATATATGACACCTAGGCTTTGTGATTATAAAGTGTAATTTGGCGAACTTAGGCACATCTGTTTGTTTTTACTCTGTTAGGACAAGTTATCAGTGTGAAACTAAAATAAAGCAACTAGATAATTGTTACAGCACCTGAATTGTCCAAAAGCAAGTATTTGCGCTCGTGAAACACAGCCTACTCATCGCTTTTAAATAGCCACCGTCTAACTATCTGACACTTTGTAAGATCAAAAGTCATAAAAGATAGGGTAAATATGCTTTGCAGCACCAGATATATTTCAGCCCATGTATGCAAGGGCAAACGGATTGAACTGCACTTGATCGTTGTCAGCTTCTATGATCGCGGACCATTCATATATTTCATGAAGCAAAATAAACTCTATTATGTACAATCTTCCTATAATGTAGACCCTAATGCCCCTGACACTTGGGCACCCTGAAGTCCTTTAGACAAGGGGACATCTTTCGGAAAGGCGTTCAGGCGCAGTGACACACGACAAAGGAGTAACTCCTTTCCGGCAAAGATCCTTTTTGCAAAAGCAGATCCCGCATCTACTTTTCTGGCAGGAAGGGAGTACTCTCGCATACAGTGTGCATAATTTATCAATAGAAGAAAACGTGTCGCAACACTGCGGTGCGCTGTCATTATTTTTTCGCGCTGAAAAAATGTTTTCATTTTCAGCCGCAGGGCGATTTGTTGAAAAGGGAAGGCCTATAGTCTGTCCATACTCTCAAACACCTGCATTACGTCAATAGCGCGATCATGTTAGGGTTGGCAGCGGCAGTTGCTGTGTCGGCGACGTAGTATCTTGTAACATTGGAGTCGGCTCAGTCGGTAAAGAATAAACCGCGCGTCCAGTGGATTGAAAAGGAGACCTGGGCGCTGATAAAGCTATGGGAGGACCATTTGGACGCCTTGCGAGGGCAAAAGCACAACGATGGAGTGTACCAGGCGATTGCTGAGGGCCTCACCGACGCCGGTATTCCGCGTACACAGGCGCAAGTTCACAGCAAAATTGACAACTTGACACAGACATTCAGGTAAGACGGTCACTCACGCTACGCGTTGTCACGCGCGTCCTGCTTGCTTGTTCAGTGCGTGTTAAGATCGGGCCTGTAAAACCCGACATGCATGGGCACCTCCCATATCGAGGAACGCGGGACTCAACGGTACCTGCGAGTGCGCGGCAACACATGCTCAATGGCGTCCCTGCCTTGCGCGGTCCGCGTCCCACAAAAAGGCTTGGTGATAAGCGCGTCCGGTGTACGCTGGGCTTTCTCTGACCTTTGCTGGCACACTCTTGTCATGTGAAGGCACGTCTCTGCGCTCTTTTTTGAAAAAAAAAAAACGTATAGATATGTAAATTAAACGTGTTCACCTTCGTAAGAAGCGGTACAAGAGTCTTTTTGCGCCGGAAACTGGGTTCCAGCCTTTACCCCGCCTCGAGTCACATGAGTCTTTATGCTTGAGAAGTAACCAAACAAATTACCGCTCAGGCCGAATTTTCAAGATTGGTGCCCTGAGCCATGTACGAAGCATGTTGCTAGTTGCCAGCTGTATTGTATCACCTGTAAGCGAAGGTAGCAACAAAATTACGAAAAACTTGCATAGGTTGTATTTATATATTTCTGTGCTGGTCATAATATAATGGGGCTTTCCTATGTTGCTTGATAACTGAAAGCGACTGTGATCTTTTTTTCTTAGAAAAATTGAGCGAGAGCTCACAACAGGTTACTCACCACCAACGTGGCCCTACTATAGTGAACTGAAGAGGTTCATTGGCTGCCTACCAATAAATGATCCGTCCCTCATGGAGGAAAGCTGCTGCGACATCAGTAGCAACACTGTTGAGAAGGTGTGTAACAAACAAATCACCATTATGCACTTTCCCTGCAATCAATACAAGTACTAGTGCACTTACGCCGGTATTATTGTATAGGCTGATGTTTTGAACTAATTGGACTCGCAGAAGTTTTCAATTTACCTGAAAGTATATAATATCATGTATCATGGCTTATGTACACTAATGACTTACCGAGCAATATTTACTCACACATGCACATTTTCGCATGTGACTGCATTCTCTATCGTTCTATAAGGCTAACGATGATCACCATGTCCTCCACCGACATCTAGAACTTGTTCCTGTTTGGTGTGTAATTGTCTAATGAAGCTTAACGTTTATGAATGTAAAATTGTCTGTTTTCGCCGCAAACGTACTGCATCTACCTTTTTGTACCATATAAACAACACAAATATCTTACATGATACACGATACAAATATCTTGGTGTTTACCTAACTTCTACCGTTTCGTGATCCACTCACATTGTATGCATATGCGCCAATGCTTCCAGATCATTTGGCTACATGCGCTGCAAGTCGCATAATTCTGCTATTGATATTCTAAACTATCCTACATAACATTTGTATGACCTCAGCCTGAATATGCAGCATCGGTCAATGTTGTCCAGCATCATAAAAGTTTATCCTCGTTTGTGCTGTTCATTTCATCAATGTAATTATCAAGAGTTATGATTGTGGTGTGCTGCCTCTAAGATCAATTTACTTTTTTTATATGATATTTGTATCTGTTTTCTCTTAAATCTTCGCAGTTGATCTACGAAATGGAGAGCGGAGTCAGTTCCGAGGCTACTGAAACTGGGAGCACGCCAGTGCCAGGAACACCAACTGAACAGACGCCACCACCTGCACCCACCACGCAGTTGACTCAGAGCCCTGCAACAAGTACGGCAGCACGGGCAGCAAGGAAGCGACGGTGGCCACTGAGCGCAGCACGTGAATTTCAAGAAGCTATGCTGGCTGAACAAAAAATGCTACGAGAGCAGCTGGAGTGGGCTGAGCAAACCGTGGTAGAGCTAAGATCAAAACACCTCCAGCTTCAAGAAAAGCTTGTAAATGCCCTCGTTGGTTTCTTCAATAAAACATGAGGCAGAAAAACTGTCACTCTTTTTATTTACAAATGCCAGCACGAAGAAATTTCTAGGAGCGGGCTGTCTGGGTCTGCATCCTCTGGCTGAAGTGGTACACAAGTGCAGAACGCACACTGACTGCATTCCCAATCTGTGAATCGCTGGTACGTTCTGGTTGGGGCAGCTGGGAGTCGGACTGCTTCACTTCCTGGAGCCATTGAAGCGGAACAGCATCGCTGAAATGCTCGCAAATGTTGTTGAGCACGCAGCATGCGCAAATCACGAGGCGAACATTTGCAATGCCGCATTTCATTCTTATCGATGTGAAGCGAAATCTTGCCTTAAGCCTTCCAAAGGCGTTTTCTACTACACGTCTCACTCTGCTGATGTGGTAATTGAGTGAGTGAGTGAAACAACTTTATTGACGATCCGGCATAAAGGGGGAAGGGGGATTAAAGCGAGACACTAGCGTGCTCGGACGTCCCGGAGCAGCAACCTACTCACGTCAAACCCGCGGGGGCTCTGCACTAAGTGGGGTGTTGTGTCCAAATGGCTTGATGAGGTTAGGTGTAAGTGGGAAGGCCTGGTCACAGAGCACCAGAGGTGGCACGGCAACGCCTCTTATTGTAACAACCGGAGCCTTGAAAAGTGGTCCCTCAACCATGCCGGAGAGGCTCGACATTTGATACACATGAGAGTCGTGGCATCTTCCAGGGGCACCAACATTTATAAACCTGAAACGATACTCGTGGTTTACAAGCACCAGGAGAATAATGCTGTACCTGAAAAATTAACACAAGAGTCATTAACACAAGAGTCCAAGTCGGTAAGAACACTTCTCCGGTTTAAAAATGCTAGCGATGTTGACATAAATATATCAATGTAGTGAGAACAAATAATGAACAGATTGCTAAGGCACAAGGGTAAAAAAATGGGCACGTTAGCTTAGACCATTCAGATGTGGAAGTCGTAAACACACATACGCCTAGATAGCAGTACATACATCGAGTAAACAATCTCGCTCACAACTTATGCTCGTCTTGGTTACTATAACGATTCGCAGCATTCTATGGCTTTTGCAAGGTACTATTGCCAATTCTCATTTGATGTTTCTAATTATGAGAAAATTTTTCAGCTGCTTCAAGGCCTCAAATGTGACTTGCAACAAGCTTCCCGTTTGACGACACTTAGTTGCGTGCACAATTACGTTTTTTTTCTGAGTAGACTTTGTTGTTTTCTCGAAATCTTGTAGCGAGGATTTCTCCATTGGATCCCTGTAATTGCAAGAAACATGCGCGGCGGCACAATCTAGGGAGAAACTGACGTTGCTGGAGACCAATTTGTGAGTCATATAGGTAGTTTGTAACTTATAATTCGCACACAAGGAATGGTTCACATGCAAAGGTTTCACATGTTCACATGTGGATTTCTCGGATGTTTAGGTGCAATGCCTTACACGCGAACGGTAATTACCAAAGTGGCCAAATTAACTTACCACCCCTTGTAGTTATAGTAATCAGTGACATGTTCTTGGGGCGGCGAAACTGGGAAGTGGCAGCCGTCGAGGGCTCCTACAGCTTGGGGAAAGTCACTGACGGCCATGAATTCCCGTATGGGTTCGGCCATCTCAGATGGACTCAGCATCTTGATCCAGTCGCTTTCCAAGACAGAAACGATGGCTTCGCAAAACTCTTTGTAAATGCCGTTCACCATCGATCGCCCGACGCCGAAAACACTGGCCACGACTTGGTCCTCTGCCACGGAGCACAGTTTGAATAAGCCGATGGCGACCACCTTTTCAACCACAATGCACTCGCGCATATTAGTTGTGACCCTCTCTAGCGAAGGGCGTAGGCTGTCCCCAATGAAACAGAAGGTGGCTGGGCTCACTAGAAAACACTGCTTAAAGTGTCCGTCGCCTAATAACGGCAATGTGTCTTCGAACCAGCGTTTGTTGCGCACATAGGCCCACCTTTCGCAGTTGATGGCTAGGGGGGACAGTGCGGAAGCAGTCAAAATGAAGCTGTTCATGACGAGGCTTTGTTTGAGGCTCACCACTCTTGCCTTCGCAGCGTTTAGCTCATCTTCGATGGAGCCACGGGCGACAAGAGTCAGGCCCACCCCAACTGTTGCTCTATGTCTGTCTCTGCGCTGAGACATCGCAGGACCACGATGAAATGCGGCACGCCGTCACTGACCCAGCTGGACGCAGCCATGTAAAAAGCATGACAAAAAACAAAAACAGCAAAACACCCACTGTTCATAGTTACCAGACGAACTTAAGTTGCTGCTAAAAACGCAAAAAAGCGAAAGAAAATTACAGGTATGCGCATTATAAGCCACCAGACAATAAAAAAAAAAACGAATTTATGCTCCCGTGTCGCTGAATGTGATGTACATGCACAGATTCTTTTCACTATTTCCAATCTTGCTGCTTCCACAAAGAGCACCATTTTTTCTGCAGCGTTCTTCTGAGGCACCGCCTAAAGCAGTAGTCCAGTGCCATGTGTCATCAGCGCCACTCCTTTCTGCAAATGGTCCCCTAGTCCAGAAACCTGGCAATATAACTAGATATTATGTAGGGGCTACATTATAGCAAGATTGTACATAATAGAGTTTATTTTGCTTCATGAAATATATTAATGGTCCGCGATCATAGAAGCTGACAAAGATTAAGTGCAGTTCATTCCGTTTGCCCATGCAGACATGGGCTGAAATATATCTGGTGCTGCAAAGCATATTTACGCTATCTTTTATGACTTTTGATCTTACAAAGTGTCACATAGTTACATGGTGGCTATTTAAAAGCGATGACTAGGCTGTGTTTCACGAGCGCAAATACTTGCTTTTGGACAATTCAGGTGCTGTAACAATTATCTAGTTGCTTTATTTTAGCTTCACACCAATAACTTGCCCTAACAGAGTAAAAATAAACAGATGTGCCTAAATTCTCCAAATTACACTTTATAATCGATAAGCCTTGGTGTCATATATAAAGGGCATAGAGCCATTTTTCTTATACGCAGGTTGCGCGATCGAATCCCGGCTATGGCGGCTGCACTTTCTATGAAGGCGACATTGCTGTTGGCTCGTGTGCTCAATTTGGGTGCACTTTAAGGAACCCCCGGTAGCGAAAATTTTTGGAGTCCTCCACTACGGCGTCTCTCATAATCATTTGGTGGTTTTAGGACGTTATACCTCACATATCACTCTATCAATCATTTTCTTTGTATGCCTATAGCGGACCCCGAAAAAAAATATTTTCGTGCTCTTGACGGTCCAGTAAATACAAACAATCTAGAAACAATAATTTCAGCTGGTTGAAAAAATATAAGGGCTGAGAGGGTTAATCAGCTGATTCGCATAGCCGCACATCGTGGCCCGTTGTATTCGGTTATCCATGTCATAAACACGATTCCATGTTCGTTATAACCTCAAGGCCTTGGTATGACAATTTTTGGGCCATAGATAGATAGATAGATAGATAGATAGATAGATAGATAGATAGATAGATAGATAGATAGATGGATAGATAAATATAGATAGATAGATAAATAAATATAGATAGATAGATAGATAGTACAAATATGCCCCATCAAAACAACTTTAGAGTGACAACTCACATATTTTACGAATTAGAAAAACAATTGGGTACTCTTAGGGTGGTACATCGATTTTTTTCGAAGGATTCTTTGCAGAAATTCCCGGTTGAAGACGGCATCCCAGCAATCTACGAAAGCGTGATAAAACACCTTCGGTTTTTCACAGCAAGCAGTTAACAGTACGAAAGCGTGATAAATCACCGTCGGTTTTTTGCAGCAAGCAGTTAACAGTACCTGGTACGTCAATACCTTTTTTCTCTAACCATGTTTTTACTTGTAGGGTACTAGTGCATTAGATAAAAAAAACTATTTACCTTTTTCACGAACTTTAGGATTGAAAGGTGGGCTATAGTTGGTAGTTTGTAATCATTCAGCGAACTGGGATCGCGGACAACACAGACAAGAAGCAAAAAAAGAGGAACACAAGACGAGCACTTCTTTTTTTTTGTATGATCAGCATGAGAAGCGTTCAATCGAAGCACTTGTCTATGAATTATCTATATAAGTAAACTCACAGTTATGTAGCGATAATGAGGAATCGCGGCAGCACTGATCCTTATTTCTGGAAAGGTGATACACTTCAGAAGTTGCACGCGCAGTTTCAACTGGATGCCAGAACACTTTTTTTTCTAACAACGGTTCAGATTAGTAGCTATCGCGATGCCAAGCGAAAATGGAATATGCAGTACACTTAACAAAAACACCTATGTTCTCTCATGAGTCCATTCAAATATTGACAAGTTTGGCCGATGTACATGTGACTCAAAGAAAGGGGTATGTTACACACCACTCCCGAAATACACTTTACAAACTGTTTTGCATGTTCCTGAAAAAAAAAACGATATGTTTACACGCGCCCTGCGTCCTCCTATGCACCATGGCGTCTTCTTTGATTCATGTGTGTGTGCCGCCGCGCGCGCAGTTCGCTGGACGGATAACACGGTTCAGTACGTCATTTACTTGGCATCCTACAATAACATCTGTTTATACTGGTACGGGTATCCAAGTCTCTATACAGTTACTTCCTCGCGATTCTACATAAACATTCATTAGAAGGCTATGCGCGCAATACATAAAATGACATCTTTCCTTCATGCATGTACGCAGTCGTACTCCATCCACTGTACTCAGCACGTAATGACAAATTATGGCAGAGCACTTGTAAGCCGTACCTGTATTGGTGTAATCAGATTACACCAATAGAAGATTTGGAAAGCAGCACAATATAATTGGTTGATAGTAAATGAGACTTGGCTATAATGAATTTAGGCACAATAACAGACGTGCTGTATATAGAAATGCGCTTTATAATATCTCTTAAATAAGCTTTTTCACGTAGAGGTTGTGACTCGGATGTAAATGCGCTACTTTGGCTAAGACCCCTGGCTTGCTGTATACTGGTATATAAGCACTCAGAGTTTGTTAAGTGATACAGAGTACACGCAAAATCACGCGCTTAAAACAAGGTAAAGCTTTTCAGAAACCTTTATTATCTTCCGCAAAACACGTGCGATAAAACTGAGTTATCACCAACATAAATGCTGTGGAAATGTTACTTGTGCTCGGGTATGTCATGAAACAATCGAGTGCGTGTGGCCTGATATGAGAGTCATCAGTCTGGATACCGTTAAAACTACCGACAAAACAAGCGTATGGTTTTATCGCGGTTCCGATACTTTATCACTCTTTGTAGTTCACCAGGAGCCACTTTTGATGTAGCGCGGCATAAAGCGCTGCTTTGAAACTGAACAATACTGATTGATCAGCTAAGCGGATTATTGGAAACTTCGATGGTACTTCGTTTTTGTTTTCTTTTGCGGGTTAGCATGCTCGATTTCTAATTTGGTATAACATCCCAAAACCATCATATGAATATAAGAGACGCCGTAGTGGAAGGATCCAGAGATTTTGAGCACCTGGGGTTTTTTAAGTGCACCCAAATATGAGCACATGGGCCTACAGAATTCCCCCCTCCATCGAAAACGCAGCCGCTGTAGCCGAGATTCGATCCCGCAACTTGCGTGTCAGCAGCCGGGTATTTTGCTGCTAGACCACCGTGGAGGGGCGGGTAAGCAGGCTCTTGAAACATGCAATTTCCCGGCGCAGTTTCGCCCGGCTGCGTGTTCACTCGTGCACCATGGCACGTCGCATGTGCACATGCACCGATAAAGGCCCAGAAGTGCTATAAATGTCCTGAAAGCGAACAATCACACGCTTTTGCAGTCTGAAACGCGCGCTTCAAATGCAGATGCTCTTGACATCTTCGGTACAAAGACACTACTGCTCTGCCGCTGCTGTCCCCCGCCGGAGAATCAGCCGATAAGCGGCGTGACCACCCCATTCCTTTTAGAGTTACTGTATATGCTAACATATACAGTATTTCAAGTTCCTTCCACAACGCCTTCTAGTAAACTGTAGTAGTCTTAATTAGTGGGGAAGCCGCCACAACGACGCCGAACTAGGGGGGCTAGCTGGACGGCAAAAGCGCTATATCATGAATACGGTGGTGCTTTCGACACAAAGGGCCATAGAAACGCGCTTCGCGAGAGTTTTGTGACTCTGTAGAAAAGGCACTTTTTCTTGCACTTTCGGCGTCTGCCTTCCAAAAAAAAAATAAAGTGAGTACCCGAAGATAATTTGCTTGTCAGACCCCCTTTTTACTCTTTCTTTTTCTCAGAGTGTGGGACGACAAATCTTAGAGTGTGGGACGACAAATCAGGGAGTAAAAGAAAGTTTTGCAAGTAAAGAGAAACTTTTCGGGGAATGGACGACAATTTACTAAAATGAATTTGACGTTAGGTTTGCTTTCCGCACAAATGTCACGTGGTTGCAAGAACATATTGAAGGTGACAAGCGAATACGCCATTTTATGGCAAAACTACCCCATCAGTTTTCAGCTTGAAAGCAATACGGAAAGGTGCGAGAGATTGGACGTCGTGCCGAGGGTCGCATGATACTGTCCGCGTGCTGCCTATACATCTGTTCTACGCAGTCCAGTTGAAACCAGAGGCTTGTGAGGAGTAAAGGAACACAAATCAAAATTTTCAGACGGTGGTACCGTGCACGCACTCATCGGGCCGAGGCTAACACCTTAATGGCTGTCCCTCGTGCAAGCAAGCGCGCCTGCACTCCTAGCACGTCTTCCACAATGCTGCTTGTGGAGAAAGCCTCTCGAGCAAACCAGTACTCACATTTTCCCGGAAGTTGGTTGGTTAGTTGGTTGACCCTTTTAACCAGGCGCATATACCCCGTGGGGTCATCGGTATACCCCATGGGGTCATCGGTCATGAAACAAACGGCCTTGAAATCTAGCCTCGCCAAGCTATGGGTGTCGAAAGCACATTGAACGATTCGCGGCAGCCAGTATACTCTTGAGTATTATTGTTCTCGAACTGTATGTGAAATCAAAGCAAGGATGCATTGATTAACATGTTTAGAATGATTGAAGATACTTACTTTGGTTCCCCAGCACCAGTGCCCTTTTAACAATACCACATTTTTTATGAACAAGAAAGGTTTTCAAAGCTTGAAAGAGCTGTCACATTCCAAGTTCGCTGAAAAAAAGATAGTGAACAAGACGGCATTCAGCAGTTTGTGTTACAGAGTCCACACTTCATGCATATTTTTACTTTACAATTTTGAGAAAGTTAGCTTAACAGTTCAAGAATATGGACATGTATTTTTGAATATTACAGTTACTATTTGCGGTTCGACTCCACTGTGGTGGTTCATTTTCTCCGCCTTATTTTTTTGTCTTTGTGCATTGTGTTTCTATCTTCATGCATTTTCTTTCAGTATACTATTGTGGCTGTTGTAAAATATCATGTATAAATGTTTCACACCTGCTATAGCTCTGCTTCAGACTTCCGTATCAATAAACAAATAAAAATATTTATTTTCCTTGACACAATAAATGACGTTCTTCTTGCGAATTACAAGTGTGCTTCACAAAATATCGTTTCCGGATTTCACCTCCTGACTTCTAATTTTACAGGTTTGGTGAGCTCCTATCTTTTCCTTGCTTTACTGTCAGGAGCCCGAAAACATCGATGATTCCTTATGTACTTGCAGACGTTTCACTAGCCATATCAAAAGACAGCAAACATTTTTATTAAAAAATTGAGCATTATCCTTCATTCTCAAAGCATTCTTTCTCTTGGGGCTTCTTGTCTAGGGCCACATCAACAGGAGCGTCTGCATAGCAGTTTAAGAATGCCTTTGAGACCAAGAGGGTTTTCTTGTCTTGTTACGTTACTCCTAATGGAAGTGTGGTTCTTTAAAACTTAGTTAATAATTTCAAATATTAGTTCTGTACATACCTTATTCACATGTGACCTTATGATAATTTAATTTCCTAATCCCTAGATATCACTTTAATTCGTTTTCTTTCATCAAACTTGAGAATATTTTATCGCCATCATAATAACCATCGGATTGGTGGCCCATCCCCTGTAGCGGGGACGAGCCAAAACATAGGAACAACCGAGCAAGCAAGTCTCGTGCATCACGCACACATCGCCATTTTGCTGTCCTGAAGAGGCTCGTTCGTCCCGCAATCCGTTTCCTCAAAATACAGCGACGTTATAAGCAAGCGCCCAGTGGGAGTTCTCTGTCGGCGAGCTTCTGGCGCCGATCGGGAAACAACCGGCCTCCGTCAGATGCCACGATGTGCATCGGAGTCCCAGAAGGACTGGCCATGGCTTTCCACCCGCAGCTGCGCAACGTGAAAGGTTCGGGCGCTACGCGACACCGAGTACCTCTTCCGAAGGCGACTACCACTGGTCTCCACGATTTCCTGGCTCTACGAAACACGGCATGCCCCTCGGGATCTGTTCTTCAGATTTTTCTACGGGCATACCGATGTTTCTTCAGCCCGGGAATGACTGGCAGGCTGCCTCTTACAATGTCGCAGATCGCAGGTGAGTATTTGTGCATCTTCTACAACAGATAGCCTTCCTTGCAGTGGAAAAACTTGCCCAGGCAGACGTTAAGTGTTGCTAGATATTTCTTATGACTTGAAAAGGTCGCCCGATAGCGACAATGTTTACAAAAAATATTTCAGAGGCAATCATCAATTGGCAATCATGAAGAGCGAGCGTATAAAATGCTTTAAAACCATCGCTACTCTGCGTGGATCAAATCGTGGTGTCGTTTTTATTTAGTTTTTTTTTACCGCAGTGCATAATATTATTGGAGAAGCAGATAACCAATCGACTTTGCAGATTGGTCTCTAAGTGGCTTCTTGATTTAGGCGTGTCACCTATCTTTATGAAATATTATACATCATGATTCATTTCTTTGTTTCTTTCTTGTATGAAGTGTTCGGATAAGAGTTGACGCTCACAGCAGCATATTCGCAGTTCTAGGACGAGGAAGCCCGACTAAATTGTAAATACATATATCGCGCAAAGTTGACTATGATTGTTGCACATTGACCAATATTGCGCTTAATAAAAATGACAGACCATAATATTTATCAGTATGTTGTACTGGATGGCATAGTCAGCGTAAGAGAAGCTATTTTGAGTAAAGAAAAAATAGGTGACCTGAAATGTGGAGCATACCACGACGTCAAAGTCCCTTTAGCCTAACGTGAGTTCATCAAGTGAATACATGGGACAGCGCTAACAGGGGACGCCGTATCTGAAGCTTCGTACGTGGTAAATCACTAACGCATGTATCTCAAGCATCTGCTGTGAGTAGAGTGAAAAACGTCGGTTGCTACATGGACTGTGCAGTAACATGTAGGCAAACGAGATTAACGAAGTTCCATTTCAAGTGTTCATCGTTTTATTCCGCACTTCTGTCGCACTTAGAGCTGATAACCGGCACATCTGTAGCGCTTCTCCGTATGACTTTATGCATATAGCGCTATCCTAAGTTTAGCTTGACGACAAAGCCGTCGCTGTCAAGGTGCCATATAGGGCACTATTCCAGACGAGCTATTACTGAACGTAAATGCTGCATTTTGATGAAGGCTGACACGAAGGCTCTAATTTCTTCCGCAATCAAATATTTATTTCAGTGGCAGGCAACAACCAAGAGGTAGCGCCTGCCATTCTTACCATGCACCAAGTGGTGGAATCAAGTCATCGCATCCGGCTGCAAATCCCCAGTTCAAGACGATGGCGAATGATCTCGCAGCTGGTGCAGGATGTCGTTCCAGTCGACGCGTACCATACCAAGGCTTTAAAACGTCTGCCTACCGCCTGATCATCGCAGTATTGCTGTGCTGCGGTAGCCAACATGCCGTCGGTGGTGCTGTGTGCACGGGCCACGCGTGGCGCCGACAGGCCTGAAGCAGTCACCGCATCTTCACCCTCGAGTAGGCCGGGAGCTTTTCACCCACTTGTTCACCTGGAATGAGTACTTGCGGTACAAGTCTTCGTGGCTCTCGAGGAATACGAAAATGCGTCGGCTGTTCGTGTGGGCGCTGTATACTCCATGAAGTCGGATAAAAAAAGCTTGCACCGATGCTTCCCAGGCCGTTCAGCCCATGTCGCTCGTTCAATATGGATTTTGATATGACAGCCTATGGCGCTCATTTGATAGATAATTTTCCATTCTCTTCACTCATACAATATATTTACATATATGCTATATATTTGCACTGGTCTGATTCTGTCCTATTTTTATACGTCATTTTTGTTGGTATGTTTATATTCACATGCTTTTTTATATAATGGTTACGTAATTACGAAATACCTCCGAATACGTACAACAAGTTCCCACGTGGGCGGATCCCACGTGGGCAGCTCCTGAACCGTCCGTCACGTCGACTACGCTGGTGTTTAAAAGTGACGTTTTGTTCTGACGTTATGCCAGCACCACGTGAGATCACATACATCTTTTTTATCGAAAGTAAGCGTACGCTACGTTGCGATAACGTCATACGTTGCATGTGTAAGCGTATTCAAGCGTTGCTGGCGTCGAGTACGTTTCAGTATAGTTTTACCATCCATAGGAGTGCATAATCAATGCCTTTTGGACTGTATTAAAAGCGGAGCGTCATCGTTAATTGCGTATAATTCATATATCATGGGAGTGCATATGTAATGCTTAATATTGTTTTGCAATAAAAACAGATAGCCCACCCTGCCACCTTGATTGCCGTTGCACCAACATGACATCTGCATAGGATTTTTTTCCGGAGTGGTTCGAAGACCTGGCGTCGCTTTGAGGTGGAGCACATGAATGCCGCGCAAAATGAGTTCATTTCGTGTAAGGATAATACTAAGCTTCAATCTTGCATTAATAGGGTAAACTCAAACGATGCCGCATCTTCCTAATAGTCTCGCCTTTAATTTAGCATTGTCTATGCATGTTTCCTGGGAGATGTAGCGTGTAAACACTTTCGGGTCTGGCATCCTATAATAAGGATTCGAAGAAATGTCACGGCCAACTGTGAGTGTGACAGAGTTAAGCGAGATATTAGGTATCCTCAGTAGGCCTGCGAGATCACAGGAAGGTATTGTTTCTTCACCGTCGTCTTTAGAACTCTGCAAATTTTAAAGCAATATAAAGGAAAGCGAAAAAGACGACACTCGCCGCAACCAAATATCAAAATACACTCTACTTATTTACCGCTAATTCAGTAGCTATCGTATATCATTAATGTTTGTGGTAATATTCTCATCTTGCTATTTACAAAGTGGGTATTCCCTAACACTAACGGATTGCCCACAGCGGTGGACAATCTTTATGCTGTAAATATAGGACATCGATCTCAGTGGCTGTTGAGGAGCTCTCAATGTATTCAGGCTAATGCATAGCTGTGGCTCTTGTGAGGGCGTTTTAATTCTCGATATTATAGTCCAGAAACCTGGCTATATCACTTGATATTATGTAAGGGTCTACATTATAGCGAGATTGCACATAATGGATTTCATTTTGCTTCATGAAATATATGAATGGTCCGCGATGATACAAGCTGAAAACGATTAAGTGCAGTTCAATCCATTTTCCCTTGCAGACATGGGCTGAAATATATCTGGTGCTGCAAAGCATATTTACGCTATATTTTATGACTTTTGGTCTTACAAAGTGTCACATAGTCACATGGTGGCTATTTAAGAGCGATGAGTAGGCTGTGTTTCACGAGCGCAAATACTTGCTTTTGGACAACTTAGGTGCTGTAACAATTATCTAGTTGCTTTATTTTAGTTTCACACCGATAACTTGTCCTAACAGAGTAAAAACAAACAGATGTGCCTAAGTTCACCAAATTACACTTTATAATCACAAAGCCTAGGTGTCATATATATAGGGCATAGAGCCATTTTTCTTATACGCAGGTTGCGCGATCGAATGCCGGCTACGGCGGCTGCATTTTCGATGAATGCGAAAATGCTGTAGGCTCCTGTGCTCAACTTGGGTGCATTTTAAGGAACCTCCGGTAGCGAAAATTTTTGGAGTCCTCCACTACGGCGTCTCTCATAACCATTTGGTGTTTTGGGACGTTATACCCCACATATCAATCTATCAATCATTTTCCTTGTATAGACCGAGAAAAAAAATATTTTCGTGCTCTTGACGGTCCAGTAGATGCAAATAATCTAGAAACAATATTTTCAGCTGGTTGAAAAAATATAACGGCTGAGAAGGTTAATCAGCTGATTCGCATAGCCACACATCGGGGCACGTTGTATTCGGTCATCTATGTCACAACCACGGTTCCACGTTCGTCATAACCTCAAGGCCTTGGTATGCCGATTTTTTGGCCATATATATATATATATATATATATATATATATATATATATATATATATATATATATATATATATATATATATATATATATATATATATATATATATATATATATATATAGTACAAAAATGTCTCATCAAAGCTACTTTAGAGTCACAACCTACTTATTTTACGTATAAAAAAAATATAGGTACCCTTAGGGTGGTACATCGATTTTTTTCGAAGAATTCTTTGCAGAATGTCCCGTTTGAAGATGGCATCCCAGCAATCTACGAAAGCGTGATGAATCACCTTCGGTTTTTCACAGCAAGCAGTTAACTGTGCCTGGTACGTCAATACCTCTTTTCTCTAACCAGATTTTTACTTGTAGGGTACTAGTGCGTTAGATAAAAAAAACTATTTACCCGATTCACGAACTTTAGTATGGAAAGGTGGACTATAGTTGGTAGTTCGCAATGGTTCAGCGGACTTGGATCGCGGAGAACACAGAGAAGAAGCAAAAAAGGCACACAGGACGAGCACTTTTTTTTTTTGGTACGAGCAGCATGCGAAGCGTTCAATCGAAGCACTTGTCTATGAATTATCTATGTAAGTAAACTCACAGTCATGCAGCGATACTGATTATTGGCGGCTGCACTGATCCTTATTTCTGGAAAGGTGATACACTTCAGAAGTTGCACGCGCTGTTTCAAGTTGATGCCAGAACACTTTTTTTTTCAAACAACAGTTCGGATTAGTAGGTATATATCGCGATGCCAAGCGAAAATGGAATATGCAGTACACTAAAAAAACACCTATGTTCTCTCATGAGTCCATTCAGATATTGACAAGTTTGGCCGATGTACATGCGACTTGAAGAAAGGGGTATGTTACACACCACTCCTGAAATACACTTTACAAACAGTTTTGCGTGTTTCTGAAAAAAAAAACGATATGTTTACACGCGCCTTGCGTCCTCCTTTGCACCATGGTGACTTCTTTGATTCATGTGTGTGTTCCGCTACGCTTGCAGTTCGCTGGACGGATAACACGGTTCAGTACGTCATTTACTTGGCATCCTACAATAACATCTGTTTATACTGGTACGGGTATCAAAGTCTCTATACAGTGGTACACTACACAGTGGTACGGGTATCAGAGTCTCTATATAGGGTTGAAGGTCCATCAATTCTATTTCTGTTCTCTGCATCTTCTTTCAACACCCGTCTACTGCGCTGGCATAGCTTTATAGGTGACTTTTCTAAAAAAACATATTTTCGTAGTATTGACCAAAGTATCTCTACAACAAATGCAGTATCACTTGAAGTGAATGCAGTATCACTTGACTACCAGTGGTTTTCAAACAAAGAAGGAGTCTTTATTTGTCAGAGAAAAGTCATATTTTCAGTGGTTTTTTATAATTTAAATATTTTTGGTCACTAGTAAGCTTCATTGCCATTAGAATAATCAAACCAATGATTTTCCTGTAGCAACACTGGATGAAATTACAACTTCGAAGGACAGCAACAAAAATAAAACTTCCCGACACAATTAGTTTCTATATTGAAAAACTAATCACAGATGATTCTGGGGTGATTTACACAAGACGTCAACTATAGAAACAGACGATAGTGCACGCGTCACTGATAAACGCCTTCCAAGTTACAGATTGATAGGGCTGCCAAGAAAGATAAAATTGTTATTCGCTATTGAAAATAAAAGCTGCAGCAATTACAATAGTGCATTGGCGTCACGTTTTTAAGGTAACTCGAGGCCAACTTCCATTTAGGCAACTATACCACAACTGAACACAAATAAAATCAACACCGACCACGAACAAAACATTTGATACTTTCATTGAGTTTGATAGGCTGATAACTTTAATCTCTTTTTTATATTTTTATGCTATCGACAGCCTTGGTAAAACATGCACGAACGGCGCTGTGCAACAAATAATCTTTAATAGCTCACACAAGCATAATGAAGCTTCGTGGTTTCACAATGTCACAAAATAAATGTAGGTAAATATACGTGTTCAGTCATTTGCATTTGAAAGCGATTCGTAATGCATAGACATATTGTATTGAAGTATTTTATAGAAGTATTAGGAGAAATTTTTTGAGCACAAAAATAAAAGACCTGAAACTTTGTTTCAGAAGCACCGTAATACTGTTCATATTCATAGCCTGCTTCAACAAAATGGCCACTGCAGGAAGTTTTGAACTTGGTTCTGGAAACGAAAATTCTTTTTTCGCCGCAAGTGCTTAGGAATGAATGCGATAGCAACAAATTGGAATGTCACGCAAAGAATTGCAAGTAGATGGAAACATGCAGCACATTTCTGACACACGTCTATGCAGTGAGTGAAGTGACCTTTCTGGGCCCGGTAACTACGAAGCAATCGGTCTGCTGAAAACCGGGACTGTGCAGCAGGTAAAGTGACTTTTGTGCGCCCGGTAACTATAACGCAATCGTTCTGGTGAAAGCCTAAGGCGTACGACCTTCCCCCAACACGAGATAAGTGCGCACACGCACGAGTGTCCACACCCTGCGGTTGTACGCGTGGTAGATGCGTGGTAGATGAGCAAGTACGCGTGGTAGATGAGTGCGTGAGCGCGTGTCACCGCGTCGCATAAGCGTAGTGGCTAGCGCAATCTGTGCAACTTCTCGCTGGTTGCGCCGAAAACTCGCCGAAATCTCGCCCGAGATTGGCACTGCCAGCGGTAAGTGGTGTATATGAATAGTTTCCCGTTTGAACGTTGCCAGACAGACGCTTTCGTACTTCAGTGGTTAATGACCCGTGAGTCGAAACAAAAGGTCGCGCGTTCGATTCCCATGAAGAAATCTTTCTGGCTTTTCTCCTTGCTGCTTGTCTCTTTCCCTCCCTCCCTCCCTCCCGCTCGCTCCCTCTCTCTCTTTCTATATATATATATATATATATATATATATATATATATATATATATATATATATATATATATATATATATATATATATATATATATATATATATATATATATATATATATATATATATATATATATATATATATATATTACGATGAACGGTGATTACCGTTCGTCGAACCTTCGCCAGCGCGTTTCACTTCCCGGTTCGCAGACGAGGCCCTCTGGGCGAGTCACTCAGATGGTTGATGGTGGCATGGTTTAAGGCGCGCAACGTGTGTCAGTTGTGTTTTGCTAGAGCGGCGACCATTGCTTGTGACGCTCGAGATTACGTAGGTGACGTCGCTGAGGTGGTCGATAATGACGAATGGACCGGAATAGTGAACCAAGAACTTCTGGCACAAACCACGTTTGCGGACTGGTGTCCATAACCACACAAGATCGCCCTTACTATAGGATACGGAGCGATGGCAGGCGTCGTAACGTTTCTTAGAACGCTGCTGGGATGCCAAGGTTCGGAGGCGTGCGATGCGACGGGCTTCTTCTGCGTGGCAGAGCGTCTCGGCTATCGAGGTTTTCACGTCTAGTGTAAAAGGTAGTATAGTGTCGAGACAAAATCGTGGGGAGCGAGCGTATAGCAGGTAAAATGGAGAGTAACCTGTAGTCTCATGCTTCGCGGTATTGTACGCGTACGTGATGTAAGGTAGCACTTCGTCCCAGTTTTTGTGCTTAGAATCGACATAGACAGCATGTTCGTGAGAGTCTGGTTCGTGCGCTCTACGAGACCATTGGTCTGCGGGTGATATGGTGTGGCATGGCGGAAATGGCAGGCAGACAGACGCAGGATCTCTTCAACGACGTCGGCAACAAACTGACGTCCGTGGTCGCTAATGACAACGCGTGGAGGACCATGGCGGAGAATTATACAGCGAAGCATAAACTGCGACACGTGTATGGCCGTTGCAGCAGGTATTGCAGCAGTTTCTGCGTAGCGCGTTAGGTGGCCAACACAGACGACGACCCATCAATTGTTACTGCTCGATCGTGGAATTGGACCGAGCAGATCGACACCAACAGTCTCGAAGGGAGAGTTAGGAGGTGGAACAGGGTGGAGAAGTCCTGGCGGCGTAGCCGTGGTACGTGTGTGTCGTTGGCATTGTTCGCATCCAGCAACGTATTTTTCCGTGTCGTGTCGCATCTTGGGCCAATAGAACCTTTGCTGGATTCGTTGAAGCGTTCTGGCGAAGCCCATGTGGCCGCAGGTTGCGTCGTCGTGTAAGGACCGAAAGACGTGAGCCCGTAAAGTGCGTGGAACAACTAGAAGCAGACGGGCGCCTTGTCCGGAATAATTCTTCTTGTAAAGGACACCGTCATGAACCACAAAAGAGCTTGGGTTAGCGTGTTCATTTGCGGAGGCGAACAGGCTTGTTGGGCTGTCCGGAAAGTCGCGAGATCAGGGAAATCAGAGGCAATAGCGCCGATATACTGGTCGAAGTTGTCAGCATCGCACTCAGTTGCGGTAGAGGAAGGCGCGATAGGCAGTCGGCGTCTGCGTGCCGGTTACCGCTCTTGTAGCGTACTGTGAAGTCGAACTCCTGTAAGCGCTAAGCCTATCGCGCCAGTCGTCCAGATGGGTCTCGGAGGCCTACCAACCAGCATAGAGAATGATGGTTGGTGATTACCGAGAAGCGACGGCCGTAGATGTATGGGCGAAACTTGTGCACGGCGAAAATGACTGCGAGGCACTCCTGTTCTGTGACTGTGTAATTTCGTTCTGCCTTGCTCAACGAACGACTCGCGTAAGCGACCACGTGTTCAGTATTGTCATGGCGCTGAACGAGCACTGCACCAAGGCTGATTCCACTGGCATCTGTGTGAATTTCTGTTTCAGCAGAAGGATCGAAATGGCGTAGTACCGGTCCTGAAGTCAGTATGAACCGAAGCTGCTTAAAGGCTGCTTCGCAATCTGGTGTCCAGTGGAAAGGGACATCCTTTTGCAGCAAGTCAGTCAGTGGTTGTGCTTTATCAGCGAAATTCGGAACAAATCGACGAAAGAAAGAACACAGGCCCAGGAAGCTACGCAACTCTCTGGGGGACTGCGGCTGCTTGAAGTTGCTGACAGCGGCGACTTTCTGCGGGTCCGGTCTCACGCCATTTTTATCCACCAGGTGTCCCAGAACCAAGGTTTCACGTTCTTCAAAGCGACATTTTTTGAGTTCAGTGTAAGCGCAGCTTCCTCGAGACAGGTTAGAACGAGGTCAAGGCGATGATTATGTTCTTCAAATGTTCGGCCAAAAATCACCACATCATCCAGGTAACACAGGCAAATTTCCCATTTGAGGCCCCGTAAAACGGTGTCCATATATCTTTCAAATGTGGCGGGGGCATTACACAAGCCGAATGGCATAACATTAAACTCAAACAGACCATCGGGTGTAACAAAGGCAGTCTTTTTTTTTGTCAGCCGGATCCATGGGGATCTGCCAATACCCGGATCGCAAGTCCACCGATGAAAAATAGGACGCTGAATGCAGGCAGTCGATGACATCATCGATGCGAGGAAGCGGGTACACGTCCTTCTTAGTTATAGAGTTGAGACGTCGGTAGTCAACGCAGAACCTCCAGGACCCATTTTTTTTTCTTGACCAGGATAACAGGTGCGGCCCAGGGACTTGACGATTCTTGAATTGCGCCAGAGTTTAGCATCTCGCTAACTTGCTCTGAAATTACTTTGCGCTCTGACGCGGAAACTCGATAAGGTTTCTGTCTGAGGGGGTGCGCAGATCCGGTGTCGATCTTGTGACGAGTGCGTGTGCTGGGCGTCTGAGGCCTATGCGACTTCCGTGCAAAATCAAATACTTTAGCGTGCCTGGTCAGCAGTGTAACCAACACTTTGCGCTTATGTGAGGGAATAGACTTGCTAACTATCTTATAAAATTCGTATTCCGTGCCGGATACATCAGCATAGTCCGAATTTGCCGCATTGCTGAGAGCTCCTATGCAGATACTGCACTGCCCTTCAAACATGGCAAGGCGCATTCCCTCTGGTAGTACAACAGACTCGGATGAGCAGTTAACTACCCATAATTTAGTTTTTCCCTCAGTGAGAGACACAACGCAGTGCGGCAGAAAGATGTTTTTCTTCATGCAAGGCAAAGGCAACGGCTCAATCACAATATCAGGAGAACTGAAACTCGAGTCGGCATCCGAAGCAGCAACGGGCACGCTGGCAGTAGACCATGCCGGTAGAATAGTGTCTTTAACTACAACGAGGTTGTCGTCTCCGCTACGCTGAGGCTGCTGGGCGAGGGCGGACAACAGAACCTCGCCTGCCCCGCAGTCGACAGTCGCACGGCACTCTTGCAAGAAGTCAATTCCAAGGATAACGTCATGCGTGGAATGAGCGGGCACTGCGAATTCTGCCTTGAACGCTTTACCAGCAACACGAACAGGCACAGTGCACACACCTACTGGACACAAAGCCGTGCCGCTGACTGCTCAAAAAGTAGAAGATTTATCCCAATAAAACATAACCTTGCGGCCAAGTCTCTCCTTGAAAACTAAACTGATTACACAAACTGTTGCACCGGTGTCTACCAGAGCCATCGTGGGAACATCGTCAATGAATACATGAACCTTGTTGTGAAGCATGTGAACTAATAAAAGCATACTTGTGTGCGAAGCGGTACGTCCAGCGACCTCGCCTCCATCGGCCGCGCCGGCTAGTTTCCCGGTGGCGGAGAGGAAAGCCGCGGCCGGGGACGGGGAGATGGGGACCGTCGCTGGCGCGAGGTAGGTGGCGTCAAGCTCCTCACGGAGGCAGGCGAGTCACTGCGGATGTTCGGCCGGTGCCCGTGCTTCTGGGCAGTTGAATCCGAAGGCCAGTAGGCGTAATCGGGCTGTTGGCTTTTCCGTGCAAGCATCGCTGGTCGGTCAGAAAACGTCGTGCGTGGGCGACGTCGCGATGGGCAAAACCGGGCGATATGTCCGCGAACACCGCACTGGTAGCACACGGGGCGTTCCCGAGGCACAGTGAATGCTGCGGTGTGGAGAGGATGCTCAGGGAATTGTTGCCACTCGGACACAAACGGAGGCGGTTGGCTGTCGTAGCTATAACTGCTGGGGGGCGCATAAGACGACTCGACGTAAGTAGCCTGTGGTGGCGGAGCCCTCAGCCGTGGACTGCGGGTGAAGTAACTGCGCTAGTCGAAACTCGCAGCATTAATGCTTGGGGATACTGTATCACACTGCGGGTCTCCAGCTTGCATGAGAACAGAGACATGGCGACGCAGTTCCTCCCGTACAATCTGACGAATGGTGGAGGAAAGGTCGGCAGGTAGAGAATTCTGGCAGACATCGACGGTGGCAACAGTCGTGACGTTGGCCAAACGTCCGAACTTCGATGTGGTGCGACGAGTTTTAAGAGCCTCGAAGGTTCGGCAGTGGTTAATCACGTCGGCCACGCATTCCAGGCTCTCCTTGCCAATGAGGAAGTGGTAGACGTCATCGGCGATGCCCTTGAGTATATGGCCCACTTTGTCTTCTTCCGTAATGTGGGCATCCACCGACTTGCACAACTTCAGAATCTCTTCAATGTAAGTTCTGCATGTCTCACCGGTGACTTCAGCCCTCTGCGACAACGTCTGCTCGGCACGTTTCTTCTTCGTTGCTGGGTCTCCAAAGCATTTCTTAATTTCCTCAACAAACTGGTCCCAGGTTGTCAATGTGTCTTCATGGTTCTCAAACCATACCAGAGCCGTGAAATCGAGGAAGAGCCCCACGTGAGACAGCTGGCTAGCCGCATTCCAACCGTTCGAACGGCTCACCCGCTGATAGTGGCTTAGCCATTCGTTCACGTCATCGCCGGGTTTCCCTGTGAAGGTTCGCGGCTCCCTGTAGTGGTAGGGCGACGTCCTTGCGGCTAGTTGCTGGTTGTCTCCGTCCGAGCTCATTTCTTGAGGTAATGGTGCCAAGCCCGCTAGTCGACGGCTGCGGCGAAGCTCGTGTAGCGGTTCCGTCGTTAGGGGACGGTGCCTCTCCGGTATCACTTGGTAGTAGCTAGCTTACCCAGCACCTTCCACCACAATTGTGACGATAGAACGCGTTTATTTACAAGATGGGTAATGCAGAGGTGTAGTTCAGCGAAGGATCCACAGCATCGCTCGCGAGCCAGTCGAGTCTCTTTCTCCTCTTCGTCGAATCTTCGCTAGCGCGTTTCAATATATATATATATATATATATATATATATATATATATATATATATATATATATATATATATATATATATATATATATATATACATATATATATATATATATCACTTCGTACAGCCAGCGCAGATCACGTCACACCGGCCGCTGTCTGTACTGCTCGCATCGCGATTGATGGCCTCATTTATGTGGTTGAATTGCTAGTTTTGGATTCCTGCTCCCATGACCTCATTTTGGGCTGGGATTTTATCTCCGCTAATAAGCCCGTCATGGACTGCTCTCGCGCTGAGGTGGCATTTGAAGTGTTTGACGACGCTCCATTATATGATGCTCATGAAACCGGGCACAAACTATTAGTTGCTGAAGACGTCATCATACCGCCGCACTCTTTTGCCCTTACCATGGTGTCTTGCAACTCTCTCGGCGAGTCTAGTGCTCTTTTCACGCCATCTGCTCTTTTCGTCCGTCGCAAGTGTTCGCCGCTACCTTATGCCCTTCTAGAACTTCATGACGGCGTCAGCAGACTGCTCATCTCGAACCTGTTGTCATGTCCTGTAACACTACTTCGGGGTGAGTGCGTCGGGCGTGTTTACAGCCTTGACCCTTCTGCAATTATCGACATGCCGGCTGGTCCTTTCGCCGAACACGAAGTCGCCGGAGTGACCTGTGCCTCTTCACCGCAGACTACTAGGCCGGACGTACTGAGCAGCTCCATCGTCGACACGTTAACTGTTTCGCAACGTGCTCAGCTTCTACGACTGCTGAACAAGTTCCGTTATTCCTTCGACTGCCAGCATGCTCCCCTCGGCCGCACGTCAGCCGTGTGCCACCGCATCAACACGGGTACCAATGCGCCATTGCGTCAAAGACCATATCGCGTGTCTGCAGCCGAGCGCCAGGTTACCGATGACCAAGTAGCTGACATGCTCGAGCGTGGCATCATCCAGCCTTCGAACAGCCCCTGGGCATCTCCAGTCGTTCTCGTTAAGGAGAAGGACGGGTCAATTCGCTTCTGTGTTGACTACCGTCATGTTAACAAAATAACTCAAAAGGACGTTTAGCTGTTACCGAGAATCGACGATGTCCTTGACTGCCTCGAAGGTGCGGAGTTCTTCTCTTCTATTGACTTACGGAGTGGCTACTGGCAAGTCCCTCTGGCACCTGAAGATGAACTTAAGACGGCCTTTGTCACACCTGATGGCCTTCGCAAATTCTGTGTCATGCCTTTTGGTCTTTGCAACGCACCCGCATCATTCGAGCTGATGATGGACAATTTTTTGCGTAGCCTGAAGTGGAAAACATGCCTGTGCTACTTGGATGACGTGATTATATTTTCACCAGATTTTCCAACGCATCTCCGCAGGCTAGATGAAGTGCTGCAGTGCCTAACTGACGCCGGCCTTCAGCTCAACCTGAAGAAATGCCGCTTTGGCGCAAGTCAGCTCACCATCCTCGGTCATGTTGTATCTAAAGAGGGTATTCTTCCTGACACCGCCAAGCTTCGGGCAGTTACAGAGTTCCATAAACCTGCGTCTCTGAAGGATCTGCGCAGCCTTCTTGGCCTCTGCTCGTATTTCCGCCGCTTTATTCGGAATTTCGCTATGATCACCGCCCCCTTGACTGAACTTCTACGTAGTGACTCGAAAAGTTACGCTTGGTCACCCGCCTGTCACGATGCTTTCAAAAAGTTGCGCCGCCTGTTAACCTCGCCGCCAATCTTGCGTCATTTCGACCCGACTACCCCGACGGAGGTACACACCGATGCCAGCGGTGTTGGACTCGGCGCCGTGCTCGCACAGCGCAAATCGGGATTCCAGGAGTACTTAGTCGCATACGCAAGCCGTACCCTCACCAAAGCGGAGAACTATTCTGTGACAGAGAAGGGGGGGGGGGTTAAACAACAAGAGGGAAGGCAGGGAGGTTAACCAGGCACATGCCCGGTTTGCTACCCTACGCTGGGGGAATAGGAAGGGGGCATAAAGATGAAAGAGAGAGAGGGGAAAGAGAAGACAAAGAGAGAGAGAGAGAAAAAAAAGAAAAAAAGGAGGATTGTCAGTCAATCGGCTGGCGCGTATGCAGCGGTGGAACTACACAAAAGTTAAAGGTGGTCACGTAGGCCTGTAGTCCTCAAAAAGCACAAGACAGCTTTGACTGCTTTTTGAGCCGACGCAAGGCGATGACAGTCAACCCCCAACCCCCAACCCCCAACCGAAGGCGACAAAGAAGTTAAGCTTCACGTCGACGAAGTCCGGATGGAGGTCGAAGTTCCAGTCGAGGGTTTATTCGGTATAGTCTCGTATGTCTTATGCTTAGGGTGTTCCACTCCTGCAGACTCAGACTACGTGCCAGGTGACAAAGTTGCTTTGCAGCGTCAGTCCTTGACAAAGGAATCGGAAGGGTGTGTTCTTCTTGATGCGATGTGCGAGCCGCGTTGTCTGCGGAATCATTGCCACTGATCCCACAATGGCCAGGAAGCCACTGAAACTTGACCTCGTGGCCTGTTTCCGTGACGTGGTGTACGAGCTTAACAACTTCGTAAGTTAATTGTTCATGGCAACCTCGTCGAAGGACTGACTGCATGCTCTGTAGGGCTGGTTTTGAGTCGGAAAACACAGCCCATTTCCTCGGTCTTTGGGATTTGATGTTCTCTATGGCGCCACGCAAAGCCGCAAGTTCTGCCGCTGTGGACGTAGTGACATGTGACAGTTTGATTCGCAGAGTGATTCCTCTAGCTGGAATCACCACCGCACCACCAGAACCAGACGCTGTGGTTGAACCATCGGTGTATATGTGCACGTGGTTGTTGTACATTTCGTGCAGATGGCTCAAGCTCAATTGTTTTAGGGCTGATGAAGGAAAATTAGATTTTTTCTGTATTCCTGAAATTGAAACATGTACATGTGGAAGTGTCAGGCACCACGGAGGATACACCAGTTTCTCAGCAGGCGTAAAACCTGACGTAAATGACGCACGATGAGCACAGACAATTGCGCTAAATTTTGTGCGGGGCCTCTCAGTAGCGAGGGTTGCCAAGTGGTGGGAAAGATTCCTAGCATGTTGCCTGAGGTACGTACGCATCGTTTTAATGGTGATGTGCGTCATGATCGAGTAGTCCTGTGCAATGGCAATTGTTTCAGCTGTCGATGCGCAGCGGACTAAACCAAGGCATATCCTAAGCGCTTGGGCTTGAATATTTTGGATTGTGCGCATGTTCGTTTTGCACGTGTTAGATATAACAGGTAGGCTACAGCGCAGGAATCCAGTAAATAATACCTTGTACAGCTGTAACATAGACTCGACAGACATTCCCCAACTTTTCCCAGCAAGAAACCTGAATAAGTGACAAATGGCAGTCAGCCGCTTTTTCACGTAGTTTACGTGGGGTGTCCACGACAGGTTTCGGTCGATTACGACTCCCAAGAGCCTGTGACTTCGGCTGCATGACACCAACTGTCCGTTAATTGATATGCCGTAAGCGGACATTGGTTTTCTGGTTAAGGCCACGACTGCACACTTCTAACTTGCGATTTCAAGCCCTTGTTTGCGTAAGTGGTACGATGTCACCGATGCTGCCTTCTGAAGTCGAGCGCGAAGTTGAAGTCGAGTCACACCTGATGTCCACACACAGATGTCATCAGCATAAATGGAAAGTCGTACACTGCTTGGTTGCTTGCCAACTAGTCCAATGAGTGTTAGGTTGAACAGCGTCGGGCTTAGCACTCCGCCTTGCGGGACTGTCTGGCAATTATATGGGCTCTAGGTAAATTTAGACCGTACCTATATGGTCGCCCTTTCGACGTAGTCACCGACACCATGCGCTTTGTTGGTTATCCACGTTGAAGGACCCCTCCAGCCATTTAGCTCGCTGGGCTTTGCGGTTGCAACAGTTCAACATGCGTGTTGTCTACAGGTCTGGCCGACGTCACACTGATGCCGACGCTCTATCACGCTCACCTCTGTCCTCCGAAAGCTCTGCATGTTTATCTGCCGTGGACGAAATAGTTGCGTTCCCAGAAAACTGTGACATGGCGCCTGAGCAACGCAAGGATGACTGGATCAGCTCTCTTCTGCGATTCCTTTCAGATCCGCCGACTTCTCCATCTTCTCGAACGTTGCGCCATCAAGCGACTCACTTTGAGGTCCGCGATGGCCTCCTTTATCGCAGGAATTACAAGTCTGACGGCCGAAAGTGGTTACTGGTGATACCTCGCCATCTTCGTGCTGCAATATGTTCAGCTTTCCACGCTGACCCTCAGAGCGCACATGAGGGCATCTTCAAAACATACGCTCGGCTTTCCTCCCGGTTTTATTGGTGAGGCATGTACACCTTTTTGCGCAAGTACATTCAGTCATGCCCGCTGTGCCAACAACGGAAAGCTCGGCTTCATCATACCTCTGGTCCAATCCAGCCAATCCCTTGCCCAGCCAGGCCTTTTGACCGCATTGGGATCGATCTGTACAGGCCTCTTCCATTCATGGCTTCCGGAAACCGTTGGATTGTTGTCGCTGTCGACTACTTGACGCGATACGCAGAAACAGCCGCTTTGCCTGCTGCCACGGCACGCGACGTATCTTCTTTTCTCCAGCGGCACTTCATTCTCCGTCACGGCGCACCGCGTGAACTTCTCAGCGACAGAGGACGTGTATTCCTCTCTGAAGTTGTCAACGCACTCCTTGCCGAATGCCATATCATTCACCGGACTACTACCGCCTACCATCCGCAGACGAATGAATTGACGGAAAGATTCAACCGGACCCTAGGGGATATTATATCAAAGTATGTTGCCTCAGACCACTCATTCCGCCTTTTGTGACATACGCCTACAATACTGCTCCACAGGCGACTACGGGCTTTTCACCATTTTTGCTGTTATATGGCCGAGACCCTTCCACCACACTAGATACCATTCTTCCCTACCACCTCAATTCCTCCGAGTCTACGCCCATCTCTGAAGCTGCCCGCCGTGCCGAGGAATGCCGTAAGCTCGCCCTGTCGTTCACAACCATCGACCAATGGAGACAAAAATCTCGGCGTGACGATAACCACCCGTACCCTAACTTTGTTCCGGACACTCTTGTGTGGCTTTGCGTTCCCGCTGTACCTACAGGCCTTTCCTCAAAGTTTTTTTCAAAATACCAGGGACCCTACCGCATTGTCTTGCAGACTTCACCAGTTAACTACATCGTCGAACCCGTTACGCCATCCACAGACCAGCGCTTTGGGGGACGTGAAACTGTTAACGTACAGCGGCTGAAACCTTATCACCACCCGCTCGTAATCTGTTCACCGTGAGTCGCCAGGATGGCTTCTTTTCCGACGGGGGACGAAGTGTAGTGAAGAGGAATGCCCCCTACTGCAGCGACATCGACACGTTGGCGAGAGGCACGAGCTAGGACTGCCTGGTTGCTGCTGCGACGCTGCTCGTACATCCGGCTAGCTCTTGCTGCTTTTGTACCGACGCTGATACCGCTTGTGACCTTGCATATATATATATATATATATATATATTATTCAGAATATTGTACATCCCATGATGAGATTATTACAGGAGTCGTGTCATATTTTTCATTGCAAAAACAGGCAATACACAGAAAAAAAAATACCCCGCCGCTGTGGTCTAGTGGCTATGGTACTCGGCTGCTGACCCGCAGGTCGCGGGATCGAATCCCGGCTGCGGCGGCTGCATTTCCGATGGAGGCGGAAATGTTGTAGGCCCGTGTGTTCAGATTTGGGTGCACTTTAAAGAACCCCAGGTGGTCGAAATTTCCGGAGCCCTCCACTACGGCTTCTCCCATAATAGGCGTGGTTTAGGGACGTTAAACCTCACAAATCAATCAATCAAATCAATCACAGTGACTAAAAATGCATGTTGCAGGCACTAGAAATTTCAAGCAAATATCTCAAACATAGTGCGAAATTCACCGTAGTGATAGGCAAAGACTCTTTATGAATATAAACATCATATGAATTGCTGGGGCAAGCAAAAAACAAACACAAAACGTAATTGTACAGACAGAGTTAAAACTTGCGACATCATCGATTCAGGAAACCACGGCTAAATAAAAGTCGGCACATTTTAACTCACTCGATTAAAAAATTTATCAACTGTCGGCTGTGTCAACACTGTGGGGTGCAGGGCATTCCAAGCGCGTATGGCTCGCGGAAAAAAAGAGTGGCCAAAAACATTGTTCGTGAAGGGATACTCATCATGTGCGTGACAATGCTTATTTCGTGTTTGGCGCTTACTGTTAACCTTAACATAATTAGCCGTATTTATTTTCAAAGAGTTGTGTAGCACCAGATACAAACATCTCAGACTATGAAGCTTGGCGTGGCTCGCCAGGGTGGGCAGATCCGCTTTTATCAAAAAGCAGTAGGTGAGTTGGTACGCCTAAAACGGTTATAGATAAAAAAGACTGCTTTAAGTTGTATTCTTTCAAGCGCAGCTACATGTTTGTTTGTGAAGGGGAACCAGGCTACACTCGCATATTCGAGGATTGGGCGGATAAGCATGGTACACGCTAAATGTTTTGTTTGGGGTGTCGAATGATGAAGGGCTCGCTTAGGAAAAAATAACCTGCCGAGAGCCTTCTTTGTAATATGTTCGACATGCGCATTCCAATTTAAGTCGGACGATATCGAGATGCCTAGATATTTGCAGGCAGCGACATCGTTGTGAAGTGGGACATTTTCAGCGAATACGAAAAATTTGCCCTCGCTTTTTTCTTTGTAATTGACATGGCGACAGTTTTCTCAGTATTTATTTCCATTTGCCACTTTTGACACCAGGTTTCAACCTTTTTTAGGGAATCATCTAGTTTTAATTGATCCTGGCAGCTGTCTATTCGCTGGTACAGGATACAATCATCTGCGAACAATCTGATTTTTACATCGGCTACGTCGTTAATAAAAAGAGGAAACAACATGGGGCCTAAAACAGAACCCTGGGGCACTCTCGATAATACTGGAACCGTGTCAGACACATGTGCACCATATTGAGCAAATTGGTAGCGGTCGGTCAAATAGTTTTCGATCCATTTGGCCATAGGTTCGTTTCCCAGTATACTGGTTAGCTTTTGGATCAGTTTGGGATGGGAAACGCGGTCAAAACCGTTTGACAAATCTAAAAAGACTACGTCAATCTGCGATTGATCGTTAATACCATTGGCAAGGTCATGGGAGGTATCAATGAGCTGTGTGACAGTAGATAGTCCGCGACAAAAACTGTGTTGATTGGAATGGATAATAGCATTTTCTTCCTCGTATTCGGTAAGGGACTTTAGAATAATATGCTCAAGCATTTTGCAGGAAGTACACGTATTAGAAATTGGTCTGTAATTAGATGGACAAGACGAGTCTCCACTTTTGTGAATGGGAAGAGTTTTTGCATTTTTCCTTTCCGACGAAACCTGGTAATCCTTAGGCGATTTGAAAGTTATAAGAAAAAAATATTTACACACAGATTCAGCGTAACGCTTTAAAAACGCATACGGAATCCCGTCGCACACTGATGTGTCGCCGCTACACCATAATCATAATTTTTGTGTAGCAGGCCAGCAATCACTATTCGTCCAATTAGTGGTATCTGATACACACTTATTAGGAGTTTTGTGCAATCACTTATGCAGTGGCTGACGGCCATGGCGAAATAT